>NW_026775479.1:729144-1087466 GCF_963259705.1 Myotis daubentonii | reverse complement strand
AAATAGATTCTTACTACATTTACTGTCGTATTCAATCACGGAAGTTTCCAGTGGAAAGCTGTGAAATGACGAAAATACTGGTAATATATACAACTCCGGGTACTTCCGGTTGCGTTTTCATGGGACTGTGCTTTCAAATATTAAGAGTTCATGCTTACAGAGCTCAGAATTGTTCACTAAAGCCATGGAATGACGAGAAAAGTGTTTTGTTTCCAATTAAGGACGATTGGCTTTGGCGTTTTTTTTTGTGTGAATCAGTTGAAATGGTGAGGATTCCAGTAAATACTTCTAAGCAACGTGTCTAATTTTGGTAAAACAGTTAAAATACACAATGATAGTTCCCAGACATGATTAAGAACGTGTAAGAAACACCACAAGTACACGTAAATAGATTCTTAGTACATTTACTGTCGTATTCAATGACGGAGGTTTCCAGTGAAAAGCTCTGAAATGATGAAAATACTGCTAACATTTACAACTCCGGCTACTTCCGGTGGCATTTTCACGGGACTGTGCTCTCAAATATTAAGAGTTCATGCTTACAGAGCTCAGAATTGGTTTCTAAAGCCTTGGAATGACGAGAATAGTGTTTATGTTTACTATTAAGGAGGATTGGCTTTGGCTTTTTTTTGTGTGAATCAGTTAAAATGGTGACGATTCCAATAAATACTTCTAATCAAACTGTCGAATTGTGTTAAAACTCTTAAAATACACAATGATAGTTCCCAGAAATGATTAAGAACATGTAAGAAACACCTCAAGTACACGTAAATAGATTCTTACTACATTTACTGTCGTATTCAATCACGGAGGTTTCCAGGTGAAAGCTTTGAAGTGATGAAAATACTGGTAGTATTTAAAAGTCCAGGTACTTCCGGTGGTGTTTTTAGGGGACTGTGCTTTCAAATATTAAGAGTTCATGCTTACAGAGCTCAGAATTGGTGTCTAAGGCCTTGGAATGACGAGAATTATGTTTATGTTTACAATTAAGGAGGATTGGGATTGGCGTTTTTTTTGTGTGAATCAGTGAAAATGGTGACGATTCCGGTAAATAATTCTAAGCAAACTGTCTAATTTTGTTAAAACTCTTAAAATACACAATGATAGTTCCCAGAAATGATTAAGAACATGTAAGAAACACCTCAAGTACACGTAAATAGATTCTTACTACATTTACTGTCGTATTCAATCACGGAAGTTTCCAGTGGAAAGCTGTGAAATGACGAAAATACTGGTAATATATACAACTCCGGGTACTTCCGGTTGCGTTTTCACGGGACTGTGCTTTCAAATATTAAGAGTTCATGCTTACAGAGCTCAGAATTGTTTTCTAAAGCCATGGAATGACGAGAATAGTATTTTGTTTACTATTAAGGACGATTGGCTTTGGCGGTTTTTTTTGTGTGAATCAGTTGAAATGGTGACGATTCCAGTAAATAATTCTAAGCAAACTCTCTAATTTTGGTAAAACTGTTAAAATACCCAATGATAGTTCCCAGAAATGATTAAGAACGTGTAAGAAACACCTCAAGTACACGTAAATAGATTCTTACTACATTTACTGTCGTATTCAATCACGGAGGTTTCCAGGTGAAAGCTTTGAAGTGATGAAAATACTGGTAGTATTTAAAAGTCCAGGTACTTCCGGTGGTGTTTTTAGGGGACTGTGCTTTCAAATATTAAGAGTTCATGCTTACAGAGCTCAGAATTGGTGTCTAAGGCCTTGGAATGACGAGAATTATGTTTATGTTTACAATTAAGGAGGATTGGGATTGGCGTTTTTTTTGTGTGAATCAGTGAAAATGGTGACGATTCCGGTAAATAATTCTAAGCAAACTGTCTAATTTTGTTAAAACTCTTAAAATACACAATGATAGTTCCCAGAAATGATTAAGAACATGTAAGAAACACCTCAAGTACACGTAAATAGATTCTTACTACATTTACTGTCGTATTCAATCACGGAGGTTTCCAGTGGAAAGCTGTGAAATGACAAAAATTCTGGTAACATTTACAACTCCGGCTACTTCGGGTGGCGTTTTCACGGGACTGTGCTTTCAAATATTAAGAGTTCATGCTTACAGAGCTCAGAATTGGTGTCTAAAGCCTTGAAATTACGAGAATAGTGTTTATGTTTACAATTAAGGAGGATTGGCTTTGGCGTTTTTTTGTGTGAATCAGTTAAATTGGTGACGATTACAGTAAATACTTCTAAGCAAACTGTCTAATTTTGGTAAAACTGTTAAAATACACAATGATAGTTCCCAGAAATAATTAAGTACGTGTAAGAAACACCACAAGTACACGTAAATAGATTCTTAGTACATTTACTGTCGTATTCAATCACGGAGGTTTCTGGTAGAAAGCTGTGAAATGACGAAACTACTGGTAATATTTACAACTGCTGGTACTTCCAGGGCCGTTTTCACGGGACGGTGCTTTCAAATATTAAGAGTTAATGCTAACAGAGCTCAGAATTGGTGTCTAAAGCCTGGAATGACAAGAATAGTGTTTTTGTTTAGTATTAAGGAGGATTGGCTTTGGCGTTTTTTTTGTGTGAATCAGTTAAAATGGTGACGATTCCGGTAAATACTTCTAAGCAAACTGTCTAATTTTGGTAAAACTGTTAAAATACACAATGATAGTTCCCAGAAATGATTAAGAACGTGTAAGAAACACCTCAAGTACACGTAAATAGATTCTAAATACATTTACTGTCGTATTCAATCACGGAGGTTTACAGTGGAAAGCTGTGAAATGACGAAAATACTGGTAATTTTTACAACTCCGGGTACTTCGGTGGCGTTTTTACGGGACTGTGCTTTCAAATATTAAGAGTTCATGCTTACAGAGCTCAGAATTGGTGTCTAAAGCCTTGGAATGAGGAGAATAGTGTTTATGTTTACTATTAAGGAGGATTGAATTTGGCGGTTTTTTGTGTGTGTGGATCAGTTAAAATGGTGACGATTCCGGTAAATACTTGTAAGCAAACTGTCTAATTTTGGTAAAACAGTTAAAATACACAATGATAGTTCCCAGACATGATTAATAACTTGTAAGAAACACCACAAGTACACGTAAATAGATTCTTAGTACATTTACTGTCGTATTCAATGACGGAGGTTTCCAGTGAAAAGCTGTGAGATGATGAAAATACTGGTAACATTTACATCTCTGGCTACTTCCGGTGGCGTTTTCACGGGACTGTGCTTTCAAATATTAAGAGTTCATGCTTACAGAGCTCAGAATTGGTGTCTAAAGCCTTGGAATGATGAGAATAGTGTTTATGTTTACAATTAAGGAGGATTGGCTTTGTCGTTTTTTTGTGTGAATCAGTTAAATTGGTGACGATTCCAGATAAATACTTCTAAGCAAACTGTCTAATTGTGTTAAAACTGTTAAAATACACAATGATAGTTCCAGAAATGATTAAGAACATGTAAGAAACACCAGAAGTACACGTAAATAGATTCTTAGTACATTTACTGTCGTATTCAATCACGGAGGTTTCAGGTGGAAAGCTGTGAAATGACGAAATTACTGGTAATATTTACAACTCCGGGAACTTCCGCTGGCGTTTTTACGTGACTGTTCTTTCAAATATTAAGAGTTCATGCTTACAGAGCTCAGAATTGGTGTCTAAAGCCTTGGAATGACGAGAATAGTGTTTATGTTTACAATTAAGGACGATTGGCTTTGGCGTTTTTTTTGTGTGAATCAGTTGAAATGGTGACGATTCCACTAAATAATTCTAAGCAAACTCTCTAATTTTGGTAAAACTGTTAAAATACACAATGATAGTACCCAGAAATGATTAAGAACGTGTAAGAAACACCTCAAGTACACGTAAATAGATTCTTACTACATTTACTGTCGTATTCAATCACGGAGGTTTCCAGGTGAAAGCTGTGAAGTGATGAAAATACTGGTAGTATTTACAAGTCCAGGTACTTCCGGTGGTGTTTTCAGGGGACTGTGCTTTCAAATATTAAGAGTTCATGCTTACAGAGCTCAGAATTGGTGTCTAAGGCCTTGGAATGACGAGAATTATGTTTATGTTTACAATTAAGGAGGATTGGCATTGGCGTTTTTTTTGTGTGAATCAGTGAAAATGGTGACGATTCCAGTAAATAATTCTAAGCAAACTGTCTAATTTTGTTAAAACTCTTAAAATACACAATGATAGTTCCCAGAAATGATTAAGAACATGTAAGAAACACCTCAAGTACACGTAAATAGATTCTTACTACATTTACTGTCGTATTCAATCACGGAAGTTTCCAGTGGAAAGCTGTGAAATGACGAAAATACTGGTAATATATACAACTCCGGGTACTTCCGGTTGCGTTTTCACGGGACTGTGCTTTCAGATATTAAGAGTTCATGCTTACAGAGCTCAGAATTGTTGTCTAAAGCCATGGAATGACAAGAATAGTGTTTTGTTTACAATTAAGGACGATTGGCTTTGGCGTTTTTTTTGTGTGAATCAGTTGAAATGGTGACGATTCCACTAAATAATTCTAAGCAAACTCTCTAATTTTGGTAAAACTGTTAAAATACACAATGATAGTACCCAGAAATGATTAAGAACGTGTAAGAAACACCTCAAGTACACGTAAATAGATTCTTACTACATTTACTGTCGTATTCAATCACGGAGGTTTCCAGGTGAAAGCTGTGAAGTGATGAAAATACTGGTAGTATTTACAAGTCCAGGTACTTCCGGTGGTGTTTTCAGGGGACTGTGCTTTCAAATATTAAGAGTTCATGCTTACAGAGCTCAGAATTGGTGTCTAAGGCCTTGGAATGACGAGAATTATGTTTATGTTTACAATTAAGGAGGATTGGCATTGGCGTTTTTTTTGTGTGAATCAGTGAAAATGGTGACGATTCCGGTAAATAATTCTAAGCAAACTGTCTAATTTTGTTAAAACTCTTAAAATACACAATGATAGTTCCCAGAAATGATTAAGAACATGTAAGAAACACCTCAAGTACACGTAAATAGATTCTTACTACATTTACTGTCGTATTCAATCACGGAAGTTTCCAGTGGAAAGCTGTGAAATGACGAAAATACTGGTAATATATACAACTCCGGGTACTTCCGGTTGCGTTTTCACGGGACTGTGCTTTCAAATATTAAGAGTTCATGCTTACAGAGCTCAGAATTGTTTTCTAAAGCCATGGAATGACGAGAATAGTGTTTTGTTTACTATTAAGGACGATTGGCTTTGGCGGTTTTTTTTGTGTGAATCAGTTGAAATGGTGACGATTCCAGTAAATAATTCTAAGCAAACTCTCTAATTTTGGTAAAACTGTTAAAATACCCAATGATAGTTCCCAGAAATGATTAAGAACGTGTAAGAAACACCTCAAGTACATGTAAATAGATTCTTAGTACATTTACTGTTGCATTCAATCACGGAGGTTTCCAGTGGAAAGCTGTGAAATGACAAAAATTCTGGTAACATTTACAACTCCGGCTACTTCGGGTGGCGTTTTCACGGGACTGTGCTTTCAAATATTAAGAGTTCATGCTTACAGAGCTCAGAATTGGTGTCTAAAGCCATGGAATGACGAGAATAGTGTTTTGTTTACAATTAAGGAGGATTGGCTTTGGCGTTTTTTTGTGTGAATCAGTTAAATTGGTGATGATTACAGTAAATACTTCTAAGCAAACTGTCTAATTTTGGTAAAACTGTTAAAATACACAATGATAGTTCCCAGAAATAATTAAGTACGTGTAAAAAACACCACAAGTACACGTAAATAGATTCTTAGTACATTTACTGTCGTATTCAATCACAGAGGTTTCTGGTAGAAAGCTGTGAAATGACGAAAATACTGGTAATATTTACAACTGCTGGTACTTCCAGGGCCGTTTTCACGGGACGGTGCTTTCAAATATTAAGAGTTAATGCTAACAGAGCTCAGAATTGGTGTCTAAAGCCTGGAATGACAAGAATAGTGTTTTTGTTTAGTATTAAGGAGGATTGGCTTTGGCGTTTTTTTTGTGTGAATCAGTTAAAATGGTGACGATTCCGGTAAATACTTCTAAGCAAACTGTCTAATTTTGGTAAAACTGTTAAAATACACAATGATAGTTCCCAGAAATGATTAAGAACGTGTAAGAAACACCTCAAGTACACGTAAATAGATTCTAAATACATTTACTGTCGTATTCAATCACGGAGGTTTACGGTGGAAAGCTGTGAAATGACGAAAATACTGGTAATATTT
This sequence comes from Myotis daubentonii, assembly GCF_963259705.1. NCBI lineage: Eukaryota > Metazoa > Chordata > Mammalia > Chiroptera > Vespertilionidae > Myotis > Myotis daubentonii. The sequence continues at coordinate 1,081,223 of NW_026775479.1, read as the reverse complement.
ACAACTCCGGGTACTTCGGTGGCGTTTTTACGGGACTGTGCTTTCAAATATTAAGAGTTCATGCTTACAGAGCTCAGAATTGGTGTCTAAAGCCTTGGAATGAGGAGAATAGTGTTTATGTTTACTATTAAGGAGGATTGAATTTGGCGGTTTTTTGTGTGTGTGGATCAGTTAAAATGGTGACGATTCCGGTAAATACTTGTAAGCAAACTGTCTAATTTTGGTAAAACAGTTAAAATACACAATGATAGTTCCCAGACATGATTAATAACTTGTAAGAAACACCACAAGTACACGTAAATAGATTCTTAGTACATTTACTGTCGTATTCAATGACGGAGGTTTCCAGTGAAAAGCTGTGAGATGATGAAAATACTGGTAACATTTACATCTCTGGCTACTTCCGGTGGCGTTTTCACGGGACTGTGCTTTCAAATATTAAGAATTCATGCTTACAGAGCTCAGAATTGGTGTCTAAATCCTTGGAATGACGAGAATAGTGTTTATGTTTACAATTAAGGAGGATTGGCATTGGCGTTTTTTTTGTGTGAATCAGTGAAAATGGTGACGATTCCGGTAAATAATTCTAAGCAAACTGTCTAATTTTGTTAAAACTCTTAAAATACACAATGATAGTTCCCAGAAATGATTAAGAACATGTAAGAAACACCTCATGTACACGTAAATAGATTCTTACTACATTTACTGTCGTATTCAATCACGGAAGTTTCCAGTGGAAAGCTGTGAAATGACGAAAATACTGGTAATATATACAACTCCGGGTACTTCCGGTTGCGTTTTCATGGGACTGTGCTTTCAAATATTAAGAGTTCATGCTTACAGAGCTCAGAATTGTTCTCTAAAGCCATGGAATGACGAGAAAAGTGTTTTGTTTCCAATTAAGGACGATTGGCCTTGGCCTTTTTTTGTGTGTGAATCAGTTGAAATGGTGACGATTCCAGTAAATAATTCTAAGCAAACTCTCTAATTTTGGTAAAACTGTTAAAATACACAATGATAGTTCCCAGAAATGATTAAGAACGTGTAAGAAACACCTCAAGTACACGTAAATATATTCTTACTACATTTACTGTCGTATTCTATGACCGAGGTTTCCAGTGGAAAGCTGTGAAATGACAAAAATACTGGTAACATTTACAACTAAGGCTACTTCCGGTGGCGTTTTTACGGGACTGTGCTTTCAAATATTAAGAATTCATGCTTACAGAGCTCAGAATTGGTGTCTAAATCCTTGGAATGACGAGAATAGTGTCTATGTTTACAATTAAGGAGGATTGGCTTTGGCTTTTTTTTGTGTGAATCAGTTAAAATGGTGACGATTCCAGTAAATTCTTCTAATCAAACTGTCGAATTGTGTTAAAAGTGTTAAAATACACAATGATAGTTCCCAGAAATAATTAAGTACGTGTAAGAAACACCACAAGTACACGTAAATAGATTCTTAGTACATTTACTGTCGCATTCAATCACGGAAGTTTCTGGTGGAAAGCTTTGAAATGACGAAAATACTGGTAATATTTACAACTCCGAGTACTTCCGGTGCCATTTTCACGGGACTGTGCTTTCAAATATTAAGAGTTCATGCTTACAGAGCTCAGAATTGGTGTCTAAAGCCTTGGAATGACGAGAATAGTGTTTATGTTTACAATTAAGGAGGATTGGCTTTGGCGATTTTTTTGTGTGAATCAGTTTTAATGGTGAGGATTCTGGTAAATAATTCTAAGCAAACTGTCTAATTTTGTTAAAACTCTTAAAATACACAATGATAGTTCCCAGAAATGATTAAGAACATGTAAGAAACACCTCAAGTACACGTAAATAGATTCTTACTACATTTACTGTCGTATTCAATCACGGAAGTTTCCAGTGGAAAGCTGTGAAATGACGAAAATACTGGTAATATATACAACTCCGGGTACTTCCGGTTGCGTTTTCATGGGACTGTGCTTTCAAATATTAAGAGTTCATGCTTACAGAGCTCAGAATTGTTCACTAAAGCCATGGAATGACGAGAAAAGTGTTTTGTTTCCAATTAAGGACGATTGGCTTTGGCGTTTTTTTTTTGTGTGAATCAGTTGAAATGGTGAGGATTCCAGTAAATACTTCTAAGCAACGTGTCTAATTTTGGTAAAACAGTTAAAATGCACAATGATAGTTCCCAGACATGATTAAGAACGTGTAAGAAACACCACAAGTACACGTAAATAGATTCTTAGTACATTTACTGTCGTATTCAATGACGGAGGTTTCCAGTGAAAAGCTGTGAAATGATGAAAATACTGCTAACATTTACAACTCCGGCTACTTCCGGTGGCATTTTCACGGGACTGTGCTTTCAAATATTAAGAGTTCATGCTTACAGAGCTCAGAATTGGTGTCTAAAGCCTTGGAATGACGAGAATAGTGTTTATGTTTACTATTAAGGAGGATTGGCTTTGGCTTTTTTTTGTGTGAATCAGTTAAAATGGTGACGATTCCAATAAATACTTCTAATCAAACTGTCGAATTGTGTTAAAACTCTTAAAATACACAATGATAGTTCCCAGAAATGATTAAGAACATGTAAGAAACACCTCAAGTACACGTAAATAGATTCTTAATACATTTACTGTCGTATTCAATCACGGAGGTTTCCAGGTGAAAGCTTTGAAGTGATGAAAATACTGGTAGTATTTAAAAGTCCAGGTACTTCCGGTGGTGTTTTTAGGGGACTGTGCTTTCAAATATTAAGAGTTCATGCTTACAGAGCTCAGAATTGGTGTCTAAGGCCTTGGAATGACGAGAATTATGTTTATGTTTACAATTAAGGAGGATTGGCATTGGCGTTTTTTTTGTGTGAATCAGTGAAAATGGTGACGATTCCGGTAAATAATTCTAAGCAAACTGTCTAATTTTGTTAAAACTCTTAAAATACACAATGATAGTTCCCAGAAATGATTAAGAACATGTAAGAAACACCTCAAGTACACGTAAATAGATTCTTACTACATTTACTGTCGTATTCAATCACGGAAGTTTCCAGTGGAAAGCTGTGAAATGACGAAAATACTGGTAATATATACAACTCCGGGTACTTCCGGATGCGTTTTCACGGGACTGTGCTTTCAAATATTAAGAGTTCATGCTTACAGAGCTCAGAATTGTTTTCTAAAGCCATGGAATGACGAGAATAGTGTTTTGTTTACTATTAAGGACGATTGGCTTTGGCGGTTTTTGTGTGAATCAGTTGAAATGGTGACGATTCCAGTAAATAATTCTAAGCAAACTCTCTAATTTTGGTAAAACTGTTAAAATACCCAATGATAGTTCCCAGAAATGATTAAGAACGTGTAAGAAACACCTCAAGTACATGTAAATAGATTCTTAGTACATTTACTGTTGCATTCAATCACGGAGGTTTCCAGTGGAAAGCTGTGAAATGACAAAAATTCTGGTAACATTTACAACTCCGGCTACTTCGGGTGGCGTTTTCACGGGACTGTGCTTTCAAATATTAAGAGTTCATGCTTACAGAGCTCAGAATTGGTGTCTAAAGCCTTGAAATGACGAGAATAGTGTTTATGTTTACAATTAAGGAGGATTGGCTTTGGCGTTTTTTTGTGTGAATCAGTTAAATTGGTGACGATTACAGTAAATACTTCTAAGCAAACTGTCTAATTTTGGTAAAACTGTTAAAATACACAATGATAGTTCCCAGAAATAATTAAGTACGTGTAAAAAACACCACAAGTACACGTAAATAGATTCTTAGTACATTTACTGTCGTATTCAATCACGGAGGTTTCTGGTAGAAAGCTGTGAAATGACGAAAATACTGGTAATATTTACAACTGCTGGTACTTCCAGGGCCGTTTTCACGGGACGGTGCTTTCAAATATTAAGAGTTAATGCTAACAGAGCTCAGAATTGGTGTCTAAAGCCTGGAATGACAAGAATAGTGTTTTTGTTTAGTATTAAGGAGGATTGGCTTTGGCGTTTTTTTTGTGTGAATCAGTTAAAATGGTGACGATTCCGGTAAATACTTCTAAGCAAACTGTCTAATTTTGGTAAAACTGTTAAAATACACAATGATAGTTCCCAGAAATGATTAAGAACGTGTAAGAAACACCTCAAGTACACGTAAATAGATTCTAAATACATTTACTGTCGTATTCAATCACGGAGGTTTACGGTGGAAAGCTGTGAAATGACGAAAATACTGGTAATATTTACAACTCCGGGTACTTCGGTGGCGTTTTTACGGGACTGTGCTTTCAAATATTAAGAGTTCATGCTTACAGAGCTCAGAATTGGTGTCTAAAGCCTTGGAATGAGGAGAATAGTGTTTATGTTTACTATTAAGGAGGATTGAATTTGGCGGTTTTTTGTGTGTGTGGATCAGTTAAAATGGTGACGATTCCGGTAAATACTTGTAAGCAAACTGTCTAATTTTGGTAAAACAGTTAAAATACACAATGATAGTTCCCATACATGATTAATAACTTGTAAGAAACACCACAAGTACACGTAAATAGATTCTTAGTACATTTACTGTCGTATTCAATGACGGAGTTTTCCAGTGAAAAGCTGTGAGATGATGAAAATACTGGTAACATTTACATCTCTGGCTACTTCCGGTGGCGTTTTCACGGGACTGTGCTTTCAAATATTAAGAGTTCATGCTTACAGAGCTCAGAATTGGTGTCTAAAGCCTTGGAATGATGAGAATAGTGTTTATGTTTACAATTAAGGAGGATTGGCTTTGTCGTTTTTTTGTGTGAATCAGTTAAATTGGTGACGATTCCAGATAAATACTTCTAAGCAAACTGTCTAATTGTGTTAAAACTGTTAAAATACACAATGATAGTTCCAGAAATGATTAAGAACATGTAAGAAACACCAGAAGTACACGTAAATAGATTCTTAGTACATTTACTGTCGTATTCAATCACGGAGGTTTCAGGTGGAAAGCTGTGAAATGACGAAAATACTGGTAATATTTACAACTCCGGGAACTTCCGCTGGCGTTTTTACGTGACTGTTCTTTCAAATATTAAGAGTTCATGCTTACAGAGCTCAGAATTGGTGTCTAAGGCCTTGGAATGACGAGAATTATGTTTATGTTTACAATTAAGGAGGATTGGCATTGGCGTTTTTTTTGTGTGAATCAGTGAAAATGGTGACGATTCCGGTAAATAATTCTAAGCAAACTGTCTAATTTTGTTAAAACTCTTAAAATACACAATGATAGTTCCCAGAAATGATTAAGAACATGTAAGAAACACCTCATGTACACGTAAATAGATTCTTACTACATTTACTGTCGTATTCAATCACGGAAGTTTCCAGTGGAAAGCTGTGAAATGACGAAAATACTGGTAATATATACAACTCCGGGTACTTCCGGTTGCGTTTTCATGGGACTGTGCTTTCAAATATTAAGAGTTCATGCTTACAGAGCTCAGAATTGTTCTCTAAAGCCATGGAATGACGAGAAAAGTGTTTTGTTTCCAATTAAGGACGATTGGCCTTGGCCTTTTTTTGTGTGTGAATCAGTTGAAATGGTGACGATTCCAGTAAATAATTCTAAGCAAACTCTCTAATTTTGGTAAAACTGTTAAAATACACAATGATAGTTCCCAGAAATGATTAAGAACGTGTAAGAAACACCTCAAGTACACGTAAATATATTCTTACTACATTTACTGTCGTATTCTATGACCGAGGTTTCCAGTGGAAAGCTGTGAAATGACAAAAATACTGGTAACATTTACAACTAAGGCTACTTCCGGTGGCGTTTTTACGGGACTGTGCTTTCAAATATTAAGAATTCATGCTTACAGAGCTCAGAATTGGTGTCTAAATCCTTGGAATGACGAGAATAGTGTCTATGTTTACAATTAAGGAGGATTGGCTTTGGCTTTTTTTTGTGTGAATCAGTTAAAATGGTGACGATTCCAGTAAATTCTTCTAATCAAACTGTCGAATTGTGTTAAAAGTGTTAAAATACACAATGATAGTTCCCAGAAATAATTAAGTACGTGTAAGAAACACCACAAGTACACGTAAATAGATTCTTAGTACATTTACTGTCGCATTCAATCACGGAAGTTTCTGGTGGAAAGCTTTGAAATGACGAAAATACTGGTAATATTTACAACTCCGAGTACTTCCGGTGCCATTTTCACGGGACTGTGCTTTCAAATATTAAGAGTTCATGCTTACAGAGCTCAGAATTGGTGTCTAAAGCCTTGGAATGACGAGAATTGTGTTTATGTTTACAATTAAGGAGGATTGGCTTTGGCGATTTTTTTGTGTGAATCAGTTTTAATGGTGAGGATTCTGGTAAATAATTCTAAGCAAACTGTCTAATTTTGTTAAAACTCTTAAAATACACAATGATAGTTCCCAGAAATGATTAAGAACATGTAAGAAACACCTCAAGTACACGTAAATAGATTCTTACTACATTTACTGTCGTATTCAATCACGGAAGTTTCCAGTGGAAAGCTGTGAAATGACGAAAATACTGGTAATATATACAACTCCGGGTACTTCCGGTTGCGTTTTCATGGGACTGTGCTTTCAAATATTAAGAGTTCATGCTTACAGAGCTCAGAATTGTTCTCTAAAGCCATGGAATGACGAGAAAAGTGTTTTGTTTCCAATTAAGGACGATTGGCCTTGGCCTTTTTTTGTGTGTGAATCAGTTGAAATGGTGACGATTCCAGTAAATAATTCTAAGCAAACTCTCTAATTTTGGTAAAACTGTTAAAATACACAATGATAGTTCCCAGAAATGATTAAGAACGTGTAAGAAACACCTCAAGTACACGTAAATATATTCTTACTACATTTACTGTCGTATTCTATGACCGAGGTTTCCAGTGGAAAGCTGTGAAATGACAAAAATACTGGTAACATTTACAACTAAGGCTACTTCCGGTGGCGTTTTTACGGGACTGTGCTTTCAAATATTAAGAATTCATGCTTACAGAGCTCAGAATTGGTGTCTAAATCCTTGGAATGACGAGAATAGTGTCTATGTTTACAATTAAGGAGGATTGGCTTTGGCTTTTTTTTGTGTGAATCAGTTAAAATGGTGACGATTCCAGTAAATTCTTCTAATCAAACTGTCGAATTGTGTTAAAAGTGTTAAAATACACAATGATAGTTCCCAGAAATAATTAAGTACGTGTAAGAAACACCACAAGTACACGTAAATAGATTCTTAGTACATTTACTGTCGCATTCAATCACGGAAGTTTCTGGTGGAAAGCTTTGAAATGACGAAAATACTGGTAATATTTACAACTCCGAGTACTTCCGGTGCCATTTTCACGGGACTGTGCTTTCAAATATTAAGAGTTCATGCTTACAGAGCTCAGAATTGGTGTCTAAAGCCTTGGAATGACGAGAATTGTGTTTATGTTTACAATTAAGGAGGATTGGCTTTGGCGATTTTTTTGTGTGAATCAGTTTTAATGGTGAGGATTCTGGTAAATAATTCTAAGCAAACTGTCTAATTTTGTTAAAACTCTTAAAATACACAATGATAGTTCCCAGAAATGATTAAGAACATGTAAGAAACACCTCAAGTACACGTAAATAGATTCTTACTACATTTACTGTCGTATTCAATCACGGAAGTTTCCAGTGGAAAGCTGTGAAATGACGAAAATACTGGTAATATATACAACTCCGGGTACTTCCGGTTGCGTTTTCATGGGACTGTGCTTTCAAATATTAAGAGTTCATGCTTACAGAGCTCAGAATTGTTCACTAAAGCCATGGAATGACGAGAAAAGTGTTTTGTTTCCAATTAAGGACGATTGGCTTTGGCGTTTTTTTTTGTGTGAATCAGTTGAAATGGTGAGGATTCCAGTAAATACTTCTAAGCAACGTGTCTAATTTTGGTAAAACAGTTAAAATACACAATGATAGTTCCCAGACATGATTAAGAACGTGTAAGAAACACCACAAGTACACGTAAATAGATTCTTAGTACATTTACTGTCGTATTCAATGACGGAGGTTTCCAGTGAAAAGCTGTGAAATGATGAAAATACTGCTAACATTTACAACTCCGGCTACTTCCAGTGGCATTTTCACGGGACTGTGCTTTCAAATATTAAGAGTTCATGCTTACAGAGCTCAGAATTGGTGTCTAAAGCCTTGGAATGACGAGAATAGTGTTTATGTTTACTATTAAGGAGGATTGGCTTTGGCTTTTTTTTGTGTGAATCAGTTAAAATGGTGACGATTCCAATAAATACTTCTAATCAAACTGTCGAATTGTGTTAAAACTCTTAAAATACACAATGATAGTTCCCAGAAATGATTAAGAACATGTAAGAAACACCTCAAGTACACGTAAATAGATTCTTACTACATTTACTGTCGTATTCAATCACGGAGGTTTCCAGGTGAAAGCTTTGAAGTGATGAAAATACTGGTAGTATTTAAAAGTCCAGGTACTTCCGGTGGTGTTTTCAGGGGACTGTGCTTTCAAATATTAAGAGTTCATGCTTACAGAGCTCAGAATTGGTGTCTAAGGCCTTGGAATGACGAGAATTATGTTTATGTTTACAATTAAGGAGGATTGGGATTGGCGTTTTTTTTGTGTGAATCAGTGAAAATGGTGACGATTCCGGTAAATAATTCTAAGCAAACTGTCTAATTTTGTTAAAACTCTTAAAATACACAATGATAATTCCCAGAAATGATTAAGAACATGTAAGAAACACCTCAAGTACACGTAAATAGATTCTTACTACATTTACTGTCGTATTCAATCACGGAAGTTTCCAGTGGAAAGCTGTGAAATGACGAAAATACTGGTAATATATACAACTCTGGGTACTTCCGGTTGCGTTTTCACGGGACTGTGCTTTCAAATATTAAGAGTTCATGCTTACAGAGCTCAGAATTGTTTTCTAAAGGCATGGAATGACGAGAATAGTATTTTGTTTACTATTAAGGACGATTGGCTTTGGCGGTTTTTTTTGTGTGAATCAGTTGAAATGGTGACGATTCCAGTAAATAATTCTAAGCAAACTCTCTAATTTTGGTAAAACTGTTAAAATACCCAATGATAGTTCCCAGAAATGATTAAGAACGTGTAAGAAACACCTCAAGTACATGTAAATAGATTCTTAGTACATTTACTGTTGCATTCAATCACGGAGGTTTCCAGTGGAAAGCTGTGAAATGACAAAAATTCTGGTAACATTTACAACTCCGGCTACTTCGGGTGGCGTTTTCACGGGACTGTGCTTTCAAATATTAAGAGTTCATGCTTACAGAGCTCAGAATTGGTGTCTAAAGCCTTGAAATTACGAGAATAGTGTTTATGTTTACAATTAAGGAGGATTGGCTTTGGCGTTTTTTTGTGTGAATCAGTTAAATTGGTGACGATTACAGTAAATACTTCTAAGCAAACTGTCTAATTTTGGTAAAACTGTTAAAATGCACAATGATAGTTCCCAGAAATAATTAAGTACGTGTAAGAAACACCACAAGTACACGTAAATAGATTCTTAGTACATTTACTGTCGTATTCAATCACGGAGGTTTCTGGTAGAAAGCTGTGAAATGTCGAAAATACTGGTAATATTTACAACTGCTGGTACTTCCAGGGCCGTTTTCACGGGACGGTGCTTTCAAATATTAAGAGTTAATGCTAACAGAGCTCAGAATTGGTGTCTAAAGCCTGGAATGACAAGAATAGTGTTTTTGCTTAGTATTAAGGAGGATTGGCTTTGGCGTTTTTTTTGTGTGAATCAGTTAAAATGGTGACGATTCCGGTAAATACTTCTAAGCAAACTGTCTAATTTTGGTAAAACTGTTAAAATACACAATGATAGTTCCCAGACATGATTAAGAACGTGTAAGAAACACCACAAGTACACGTAAATAGATTCTTAGTACATTTACTGTCGTATTCAATGACGGAGGTTTCCAGTGAAAAGCTGTGAAATGATGAAAATACTGCTAACATTTACAACTCCGGCTACTTCCGGTGACATTTTCACGGGACTGTGCTTTCAAATATTAAGAGTTCATGCTTACAGAGCTCAGAATTGGTGTCTAAAGCCTTGGAATGACGAGAATAGTGTTTATGTTTACTATTAAGGAGGATTGAATTTGGCGGTTTTTTGTGTGTGTGGATCAGTTAAAATGGTGACGATTCCGGTAAATACTTGTAAGCAAACTGTCTAATTTTGGTAAAACAGTTAAAATACACAATGATAGTTCCCATACATGATTAATAACTTGTAAGAAACACCACAAGTACACGTAAATAGATTCTTAGTACATTTACTGTCGTATTCAATGACGGAGTTTTCCAGTGAAAAGCTGTGAGATGATGAAAATACTGGTAACATTTACATCTCTGGCTACTTCCGGTGGCGTTTTCACGGGACTGTGCTTTCAAATATTAAGAGTTCATGCTTACAGAGCTCAGAATTGGTGTCTAAAGCCTTGGAATGATGAGAATAGTGTTTATGTTTACAATTAAGGAGGATTGGCTTTGTCGTTTTTTTGTGTGAATCAGTTAAATTGGTGACGATTCCAGATAAATACTTCTAAGCAAACTGTCTAATTGTGTTAAAACTGTTAAAATACACAATGATAGTTCCAGAAATGATTAAGAACATGTAAGAAACACCAGAAGTACACGTAAATAGATTCTTAGTACATTTACTGTCGTATTCAATCACGGAGGTTTCAGGTGGAAAGCTGTGAAATGACGAAAATACTGGTAATATTTACAACTCCGGGAACTTCCGCTGGCGTTTTTACGTGACTGTTCTTTCAAATATTAAGAGTTCATGCTTACAGAGCTCAGAATTGGTGTCTAAGGCCTTGGAATGACGAGAATTATGTTTATGTTTACAATTAAGGAGGATTGGCATTGGCGTTTTTTTTGTGTGAATCAGTGAAAATGGTGACGATTCCGGTAAATAATTCTAAGCAAACTGTCTAATTTTGTTAAAACTCTTAAAATACACAATGATAGTTCCCAGAAATGATTAAGAACATGTAAGAAACACCTCATGTACACGTAAATAGATTCTTACTACATTTACTGTCGTATTCAATCACGGAAGTTTCCAGTGGAAAGCTGTGAAATGACGAAAATACTGGTAATATATACAACTCCGGGTACTTCCGGTTGCGTTTTCATGGGACTGTGCTTTCAAATATTAAGAGTTCATGCTTACAGAGCTCAGAATTGTTCTCTAAAGCCATGGAATGACGAGAAAAGTGTTTTGTTTCCAATTAAGGACGATTGGCCTTGGCCTTTTTTTGTGTGTGAATCAGTTGAAATGGTGACGATTCCAGTAAATAATTCTAAGCAAACTCTCTAATTTTGGTAAAACTGTTAAAATACACAATGATAGTTCCCAGAAATGATTAAGAACGTGTAAGAAACACCTCAAGTACACGTAAATATATTCTTACTACATTTACTGTCGTATTCTATGACCGAGGTTTCCAGTGGAAAGCTGTGAAATGACAAAAATACTGGTAACATTTACAACTAAGGCTACTTCCGGTGGCGTTTTTACGGGACTGTGCTTTCAAATATTAAGAATTCATGCTTACAGAGCTCAGAATTGGTGTCTAAATCCTTGGAATGACGAGAATAGTGTCTATGTTTACAATTAAGGAGGATTGGCTTTGGCTTTTTTTTGTGTGAATCAGTTAAAATGGTGACGATTCCAGTAAATTCTTCTAATCAAACTGTCGAATTGTGTTAAAAGTGTTAAAATACACAATGATAGTTCCCAGAAATAATTAAGTACGTGTAAGAAACACCACAAGTACACGTAAATAGATTCTTAGTACATTTACTGTCGCATTCAATCACGGAAGTTTCTGGTGGAAAGCTTTGAAATGACGAAAATACTGGTAATATTTACAACTCCGAGTACTTCCGGTGCCATTTTCACGGGACTGTGCTTTCAAATATTAAGAGTTCATGCTTACAGAGCTCAGAATTGGTGTCTAAAGCCTTGGAATGACGAGAATTGTGTTTATGTTTACAATTAAGGAGGATTGGCTTTGGCGATTTTTTTGTGTGAATCAGTTTTAATGGTGACGATTCTGGTAAATAATTCTAAGCAAACTGTCTAATTTTGTTAAAACTCTTAAAATACACAATGATAGTTCCCAGAAATGATTAAGAACATGTAAGAAACACCTCAAGTACACGTAAATAGATTCTTACTACATTTACTGTCGTATTCAATCACGGAAGTTTCCAGTGGAAAGCTGTGAAATGACGAAAATACTGGTAATATATACAACTCCGGGTACTTCCGGTTGCGTTTTCATGGGACTGTGCTTTCAAATATTAAGAGTTCATGCTTACAGAGCTCAGAATTGTTCACTAAAGCCATGGAATGACGAGAAAAGTGTTTTGTTTCCAATTAAGGACGATTGGCTTTGGCGTTTTTTTTTGTGTGAATCAGTTGAAATGGTGAGGATTCCAGTAAATACTTCTAAGCAACGTGTCTAATTTTGGTAAAACAGTTAAAATACACAATGATAGTTCCCAGACATGATTAAGAACGTGTAAGAAACACCACAAGTACACGTAAATAGATTCTTAGTACATTTACTGTCGTATTCAATGACGGAGGTTTCCAGTGAAAAGCTGTGAAATGATGAAAATACTGCTAACATTTACAACTCCGGCTACTTCCGGTGGCATTTTCACGGGACTGTGCTTTCAAATATTAAGAGTTCATGCTTACAGAGCTCAGAATTGGTGTCTAAAGCCTTGGAATGACGAGAATAGTGTTTATGTTTACTATTAAGGAGGATTGGCTTTGGCTTTTTTTTGTGTGAATCAGTTAAAATGGTGACGATTCCAATAAATACTTCTAATCAAACTGTCGAATTGTGTTAAAACTCTTAAAATACACAATGATAGTTCCCAGAAATGATTAAGAACATGTAAGAAACACCTCAAGTACACGTAAATAGATTCTTACTACATTTACTGTCGTATTCAATCACGGAGGTTTCCAGGTGAAAGCTTTGAAGTGATGAAAATACTGGTAGTATTTAAAAGTCCAGGTACTTCCGGTGGTGTTTTCAGGGGACTGTGCTTTCAAATATTAAGAGTTCATGCTTACAGAGCTCAGAATTGGTGTCTAAGGCCTTGGAATGACGAGAATTATGTTTATGTTTACAATTAAGGAGGATTGGGATTGGCGTTTTTTTTGTGTGAATCAGTGAAAATGGTGACGATTCCGGTAAATAATTCTAAGCAAACTGTCTAATTTTGTTAAAACTCTTAAAATACACAATGATAGTTCCCAGAAATGATTAAGAACATGTAAGAAACACCTCAAGTACACGTAAATAGATTCTTACTACATTTACTGTCGTATTCAATCACGGAAGTTTCCAGTGGAAAGCTGTGAAATGACGAAAATACTGGTAATATATACAACTCTGGGTACTTCCGGTTGCGTTTTCACGGGACTGTGCTTTCAAATATTAAGAGTTCATGCTTACAGAGCTCAGAATTGTTTTCTAAAGGCATGGAATGACGAGAATAGTATTTTGTTTACTATTAAGGACAATTGGCTTTGGCGGTTTTTTTTGTGTGAATCAGTTGAAATGGTGACGATTTCAGTAAATAATTCTAAGCAAACTCTCTAATTTTGGTAAAACTGTTAAAATACCCAATGATAGTTCCCAGAAATGATTAAGAACGTGTAAGAAACACCTCAAGTACATGTAAATAGATTCTTAGTACATTTACTGTTGCATTCAATCACGGAGGTTTCCAGTGGAAAGCTGTGAAATGACAAAAATTCTGGTAACATTTACAACTCCGGCTACTTCGGGTGGCGTTTTCACGGGACTGTGCTTTCAAATATTAAGAGTTCATGCTTACAGAGCTCAGAATTGGTGTCTAAAGCCTTGAAATTACGAGAATAGTGTTTATGTTTACAATTAAGGAGGATTGGCTTTGGCGTTTTTTTGTGTGAATCAGTTAAATTGGTGACGATTACAGTAAATACTTCTAAGCAAACTGTCTAATTTTGGTAAAACTGTTAAAATGCACAATGATAGTTCCCAGAAATAATTAAGTACGTGTAAGAAACACCACAAGTACACGTAAATAGATTCTTAGTACATTTACTGTCGTATTCAATCACGGAGGTTTCTGGTAGAAAGCTGTGAAATGTCGAAAATACTGGTAATATTTACAACTGCTGGTACTTCCAGGGCCGTTTTCACGGGACGGTGCTTTCAAATATTAAGAGTTAATGCTAACAGAGCTCAGAATTGGTGTCTAAAGCCTGGAATGACAAGAATAGTGTTTTTGCTTAGTATTAAGGAGGATTGGCTTTGGCGTTTTTTTTGTGTGAATCAGTTAAAATGGTGACGATTCCGGTAAATACTTCTAAGCAAACTGTCTAATTTTGGTAAAACTGTTAAAATACACAATGATAGTTCCCAGACATGATTAAGAACGTGTAAGAAACACCACAAGTACACGTAAATAGATTCTTAGTACATTTACTGTCGTATTCAATGACGGAGGTTTCCAGTGAAAAGCTGTGAAATGATGAAAATACTGCTAACATTTACAACTCCGGCTACTTCCGGTGACATTTTCACGGGACTGTGCTTTCAAATATTAAGAGTTCATGCTTACAGAGCTCAGAATTGGTGTCTAAAGCCTTGGAATGACGAGAATAGTGTTTATGTTTACTATTAAGGAGGATTGGCTTTGGCTTTTTTTTGTGTGAATCAGTTAAAATGGTGACGATTCCAATAAATACTTCTAATCAAACTGTCGAATTGTGTTAAAACTCTTAAAATACACAATGATAGTTCCCAGAAATGATTAAGAACATGTAAGAAACACCTCAAGTACACGTAAATAGATTCTTACTACATTTACTGTCGTATTCAATCACGGAGGTTTCCAGGTGAAAGCTTTGAAGTGATGAAAATACTGGTAGTATTTAAAAGTCCAGGTACTTCCGGTGGTGTTTTTAGGGGACTGTGCTTTCAAATATTAAGAGTTCATGCTTACAGAGCTCAGAATTGGTGTCTAAGGCCTTGGAATGACGAGAATTATGTTTATGTTTACAATTAAGGAGGATTGGCATTGGCGTTTTTTTTGTGTGAATCAGTGAAAATGGTGACGATTCCGGTAAATAATTCTAAGCAAACTGTCTAATTTTGTTAAAACTCTTAAAATACACAATGATAGTTCCCAGAAATGATTAAGAACATGTAAGAAACACCTCAAGTACACGTAAATAGATTCTTAGTACATTTACTGTCGCATTCAATCACGGAAGTTTCTGGTGGAAAGCTTTGAAATGACGAAAATACTGGTAATATTTACAACTCCGAGTACTTCCGGTGCCATTTTCACGGGACTGTGCTTTCAAATATTAAGAGTTCATGCTTACAGGGCTCAGAATTGGTGTCTAAAGCCTTGGAATGACGAGAATAGTGTTTATGTTTACAATTAAGGAGGATTGGCTTTGGCGATTTTTTTGTGTGAATCAGTTTTAATGGTGACGATTCTGGTAAATAATTCTAAGCAAACTGTCTAATTTTGTTAAAACTCTTAAAATACACAATGATAGTTCCCAGAAATGATTAAGAACATGTAAGAAACACCTCAAGTACATGTAAATACATTCTTAGTACATTTACTGTCGTATTCAATGACGGAGGTTTCCAGTGAAAAGCTGTGAAATGATGAAAATACTGCTAACATTTACAACTCCGGCTACTTCCGGTGGCATTTTCACGGGACTGTGCTTTCAAATATTAAGAGTTCATGCGTACAGAGCTCAGAATTGGTGTCTAAAGCCTTGGAATGACGAGAATAGTGTTTATGTTTACAATTAAGGAGGATTGGCTTTGGCTTTTTTTTGTGTGAATCAGTTAAAATGGTGACGATTCCAATAAATACTTCTAATCAAACTGTCGAATTGTGTTAAAACTCTTAAAATACACAATGATAGTTCCCAGAAATGATTAAGAACATGTAAGAAACACCTCAAGTACACGTAAATAGATTCTTACTACATTTACTGTCGTATTCAATCACGGAGGTTTCCAGGTGAAAGCTGTGAAGTGATGAAAATACTGGTAGTATTTAAAAGTCCAGGTACTTCCGGTGGTGTTTTCAGGGGACTGTGCTTTCAAATATTAAGAGTTCATGCTTACAGAGCTCAGAATTGGTGTCTAAGGCCTTGGAATGACGAGAATTATGTTTATGTTTAAAATTAAGGAGGATTGGCATTGGCGTTTTTTTTGTGTGAATCAGTGAAAATGGTGAGGATTCCGGTAAATAATTCTAAGCAAACTGTCTAATTTTGTTAAAACTCTTAAAATACACAATGATAGTTCCCAGAAATGATTAAGAACATGTAAGAAACACCTCAAGTACATGTAAATAGATTCTTACTACATTTACTGTCGTATTCAATCACGGAGGTTTCCAGTGGAAAGCTGTGAAATGACAAAAATTCTGGTAACATTTACATCTCCGGCTACTTCGGGTGGCGTTTTCAAGGGACTGTGCTTTCAAATATTAAGAGTTCATGCTTACAGAGCTCAGAATTGGTGTCTAAAGCCTTGAAATGACGAGAATAATGTTTATGTTTACAATTAAGGAGGATTGGCTTTGGCGTTTTTTTGTGTGAATCAGTTAAATTGGTGACGATTACAGTAAATACTTCTAAGCAAACTGTCTAATTTTGGTAAAACTGTTAAAATACACAATGATAGTTCCCAGAAATAATTAAGTACGTGTAAGAAACACCACAAGTACACGTAAATAGATTCTTAGTACATTTACTGTCGTATTCAATCACGGAGGTTTCTGGTAGAAAGCTGTGAAATGACGAAAATACTGGTAATATTTACAACTGCTGGTACTTCCAGGGCCGTTTTCACGGGACGGTGCTTTCAAATATTAAGAGTTAATGCTAACAGAGCTCAGAATTGGTGTCTAAAGCCTGGAATGACAAGAATAGTGTTTTTGTTTAGTATTAAGGAGGATTGGCTTTGGCGTTTTTTTTGTGTGAATCAGTTAAAATGGTGACGATTCCGGTAAATACTTCTAAGCAAACTGTCTAATTTTGGTAAAACTGTTAAAATACACAATGATAGTTCCCAGAAATGATTAAGAACGTGTAAGAAACACCTCAAGTACACTTAGATAGATTCTTACTACATTTACTGTCGTATTCAATCACGGAGGTTTACGGTGCAAAGCTGTGAAATGACGAAAATACTGGTAATATTTACAACTCCGGGTACTTCGGTGGCGTTTTTACGGGACTGTGCTTTCAAATATTAAGAGTTCATGCTTACAGAGTTCAGAATTGGTGTCTAAAGCCTTGGAATGAGGAGAATAATGTTTATGTTTACTATTAAGGAGGATTGAATTTGGCGGTTTTTTGTGTGTGTGAATCAGTTAAAATGGTGACGATTCCGGTAAATACTTGTAAGCAAACTGTCTAATTTTGGTAAAACAGTTAAAATACACAATGATAGTTCCCAGACATGATTAATAACGTGTAAGAAACACCACAAGTACACGTAAATAGATTCGTAGTACATTTACTGTCGTATTCAATGACGGAGGTTTCCAGTGAAAAGCTATGAAATGATGAAAATACTGGTAACATTTACAACTCCGGCTACTTCCGGTGGCGTTTTCACGGGACTGTGCTTTCAAATATTAAGAGTTCATGCTTACAGAGCTCAGAATTGGTGTCTAAAGCCTTGGAATGACGAGAATAGTGTTTATGTTTACAATTAAGGAGGATTGGCTTTGTCGTTTTTTTGTGTGAATCAGTTAAATTGGTGACGATTCCAGATAAATACTTCTAAGCAAACTGTCTAATTGTGTTAAAACTGTTAAAATACACAATGATAGTTCCAAGAAATGATTAAGAACATGTAAGAAACACCAGAAGTACACGTAAATAGATTCTTAGTACATTTACTGTCGTATTCAATCACGGAGGTTTCCGGTGGAAAGCTGTGAAATGACGAAATTACTGGTAATATTTACAACTCCGGGAACTTCCGCTGGCGTTTTTACGGGACTGTGCTTTCAAATATTAAGAGTTCATGCTTACAGAGCTCAGAATTGGTGTCTAAAGCCTTGGAATGACGAGAATAGTGTTTATGTTTACAATTAAGGAGGATTGGCTTTGGCGTTTTTCTTGTGTGAATCAGTTAAAATGGTGACGATTCCGGTAAATAATTCTAAGCAAACTGTCTAATTTTGTTAAAACTCTTAAAATACACAATGATAATTCCCAGAAATGATTAAGAACATGTAAGAAACACCTCAAGTACACGTAAATAGATTCTTACTACATTTACTGTGGTATTCAATCACGGAAGTTTCCAGTGGAAAGCTGTGAAATGACGAAAATACTGGTAATATATACAACTCCGGGTACTTCCGGTTGCGTTTTCACGGGACTGTGCTTTCAAATATTAAGAGTTCATGCTTACAGAGCTCAGAATTGTTGTCTAAAGCCATGGAATGACAAGAATAGTGTTTTGTTTACAATTAAGGACGATTGGCTTTGGCGTTTTTTTTGTGTGAATCAGTTGAAATGGTGACGATTCCACTAAATAATTCTAAGCAAACTCTCTAATTTTGGTAAAACTGTTAAAATACACAATGATAGTACCCAGAAATGATTAAGAACGTGTAAGAAACACCTCAAGTACACGTAAATAGATTCTTACTACATTTACTGTCGTATTCAATCACGGAGGTTTCCAGGTGAAAGCTGTGAAGTGATGAAAATACTGGTAGCATTTACAAGTCCAGGTACTTCCGGTGGTGTTTTCAGGGGACTGTGCTTTCAAATATTAAGAGTTCATGCTTACAGAGCTCAGAATTGGTGTCTAAGGCCTTGGAATGACGAGAATTATGTTTATGTTTACAATTAAGGAGGATTGGCATTGGCGTTTTTTTTGTGTGAATCAGTGAAAATGGTGACGATTCCGGTAAATAATTCTAAGCAAACTGTCTAATTTTGTTAAAACTCTTAAAATACACAATGATAGTTCCCAGAAAT
The DNA here is from genome assembly GCF_963259705.1 of Myotis daubentonii. Lineage (NCBI taxonomy): Eukaryota > Metazoa > Chordata > Mammalia > Chiroptera > Vespertilionidae > Myotis > Myotis daubentonii. The sequence goes on along the minus strand of NW_026775479.1, from coordinate 1,062,111 downwards.
GATTAAGAACATGTAAGAAACACCTCAAGTACACGTAAATAGATTCTTACTACATTTACTGTCTTATTCAATCACGGAAGTTTCCAGTGGAAAGCTGTGAAATGACGAAAATACTGGTAATATATACAACTCCGGGTACTTCCGGTTGCGTTTTCATGGGACTGTGCTTTCAAATATTAAGAGTTCATGCTTACAGAGCTCAGAATTGTTCTCTAAAGCCATGGAATGACGAGAAAAGTGTTTTGTTTCCAATTAAGGACGATTGGCTTTGGCGTTTTTTTGTGTGTGAATCAGTTGAAATGGTGACGATTCCAGTAAATAATTCTAAGCAAACTCTCTAATTTTGGTAAAACTGTTAAAATACACAATGATAGTTCCCAGAAATGATTAAGAACGTGTAAGAAACACCTCAAGTACACGTAAATATATTCTTACTACATTTACTGTCGTATTCAATGACCGAGGTTTCCAGTGGAAAGCTGTGAAATGACAAAAATACTGGTAACCTTTACAACTAAGGCTACTTCCGGTGGCGTTTTCACGGGACTGTGCTTTCAAATATTAAGAGTTCATGCTTACAGAGCTCAGAATTGGTGTCTAAAGCCTGGGAATGACGAGAACAGTGTTTATGTTTACAATTAAGGACGATTGGCTTTGGCGTTTTTTTGTGTGTGAATCAGTTAAAATGGTGAGGTTTCCAGTAAATACTTCTAAGCAACCTGTCTAATTTTGGTAAAACAGTTAAAATACACAATGATAGTTCCCAGACATGATTAAGAACGTGTAAGAAACACCACAAGTACACGTAAATAGATTCTTAGTACATTTACTGTCGTATGCAATGACGGAGGTTTCCAGTGAAAAGCTGTGAAATGATGAAAATACTGCTAACATTTACAACTCCGGCTACTTCCGGTGGCATTTTCACGGGACTGTGCTTTCAAATATTAAAAGTTCATGCTTACAGAGCTCAGAATTGGTGTCTAAAGCCTTGGAATGACGAGAATAGTGTTTATGTTTACAATTAAGGAGGATTGGCTTTGGCTTTTTTTGTGTGAATCAGTTAAAATGGTGACGATTCCAATAAATACTTCTAATCAAACTGTCGAATTGTGTTAAAACTCTTAAAATACACAATGATAGTTCCCAGAAATGATTAAGAACATGTAAGAAACACCTCAAGTACACGTAAATAGATTCTTACTACATTTACTGTCGTATTCAATCACGGAGGTTTCCAGGTGAAAGCTGTGAAGTGATGAAAATACTGGTAGTATTTACAAGTCCAGGTACTTCCGGTGGTGTTTTCAGGGGACTGTGCTTTCAAATATTAAGAGTTCATGCTTACAGAGCTCAGAATTGGTGTCTAAGGCCTTGGAATGACGAGAATTATGTTTATGTTTACAATTAAGGAGGATTGGCATTGGCGTTTTTTTTGTGTGAATCAGTGAAAATGGTGACGATTCCGGTAAATAATTCTAAGCAAACTGTCTAATTTTGTTAAAACTCTTAAAATACACAATGATAGTTCCCAGAAATGATTAAGAACATGTAAGAAACACCTCAAGTACACGTAAATAGATTCTTACTACATTTACTGTCGTATTCAATCACGGAGGTTTCCAGTGGAAAGCTGTGAAATGACAAAAATTCTGGTAACATTTACAACTCCGGCTACTTCGGGTGGCGTTTTCACAGGACTGTGCTTTCAAATATTAAGAGTTCATGCTTACAGAGCTCAGAATTGGTGTCTAAAGCCTTGGAATGACGACAATAGTGTTTATGTTTACAATTAAGGAGGATTGGCTATGGCGTTTTTTTGTGTGAATCAGTGAAAATGGTGACGATTCCGGTAAATAATTCTAAGCAAACTGTCTAATTTTGTTAAAACTGTTAAAATACACAATGATAGTTCCCAGAAATGATTAAGAACGTGTAAGAAACACCTCAAGTACACGTAAATATATTCTTACTACATTTACTGTCGTATTCAATGACCGAGGTTTCCAGTGGAAAGCTGTGAAATGACAAAAATACTGGTAACATTTACAACTAAGGCTACTTCCGGTGGCGTTTTCACGGGACTGTGCTTTCAAATATTAAGAGTTCATGCTTACAGAGCTCAGAATTGGTGTCTAAAGCCTTGGAATGACGAGAATAGTGTTTATGTTTACAATTAAGGAGGATTGGCTTTGGCGTTTTTCTTGTGTGAATCAGTTAAAATGGTGACGATTCCGGTAAATAATTCTAAGCAAACTGTCTAATTTTGTTAAAACTCTTAAAATACACAATGATAATTCCCAGAAATGATTAAGAACATGTAAGAAACACCTCAAGTACACGTAAATATATTCTTACTACATTTACTGTGGTATTCAATCACGGAAGTTTCCAGTGGAAAGCTTGAAATGACGAAAATACTGGTAATATATACAACTCCGGGTACTTCCGGTTGCGTTTTCACGGGACTGTGCTTTCAAATATTAAGAGTTCATGCTTACAGAGCTCAGAATTGTTGTCTAAAGCCATGGAATGACAAGAATAGTGTTTTGTTTACAATTAAGGACGATTGGCTTTGGCGTTTTTTTTTGTGAATCAGTTGAAATGGTGACGATTCCACTAAATAATTCTAAGCAAACTCTCTAATTTTGGTAAAACTGTTAAAATACACAATGATAGTTCCGAGACATGATTAATAACGTGTAAGAAACACCACAAGTACACGTAAATAGATTCTTAGTACATTTACTGTCGTATTCAATGACGGAGGTTTCCAGTGAAAAGCTATGAAATGATGAAAATACTGGTAACATTTACAACTCCGGCTACTTCCGGTGGCGTTTTCACGGGACTGTGCTTTCAAATATTAAGAGTTCATGCTTACAGAGCTCAGAATTGGTGTCTAAAGCCTTGGAATGACGAGAATAGTGTTTATGTTTACAATTAAGGAGGATTGGCTTTGGCGTTTTTCTTGTGTGAATCAGTTAAAATGGTGACGATTCCGGTAAATAATTCTAAGCAAACTGTCTAATTTTGTTAAAACTCTTAAAATACACAATGATAATTCCCAGAAATGATTAAGAACATGTAAGAAACACCAGAAGTACACGTAAATAGATTCTTAGTACATTTACTGTCGCATTCAATCACGGAGGTTTCTGGTGGAAAGCTTTGAAATGATGAAAATACTGGTAATATTTACAACTCCGAGTACTTCCGGTGCCGTTTTCACGGGACTGTGCTTTCAAATATTAAGAGTTCATGCTTACAGAGCTCAGAATTGGTGTCTAAAGCCTTGGAATGACGAGAATAGTGTTTATGTTTACAATTAAGGAGGATTGGCTTTGGCGTTTTTTTTGTGTGAATCAGTGAAAATGGTGACGATTCCGGTAAATAATTCTAAGCAAACTGTCTAATTTTGTTAAAACTCTTAAAATACACAATGATAGTTCCCAGAAATGATTAAGAACATGTAAGAAACACCTCAAGTACACGTAAATAGATTCTTACTACATTTACTGTCGTATTCAATCACGGAAGTTTCCAGTGGAAAGCTGTGAAATGACGAAAATACTGGTAATATATACAACTCCGGCTACTTCGGGTGGCGTTTTCACGGGACTGTGCTTTCAAATATTAAGAGTTCATGCTTACAGAGCTCAGAATTGGTGTCTAAAGCCTTGGAATGACGAGAATAGTGTTTATGTTTACAATTAAGGAGGATTGGCTTTGGCTTTTTTTTGTGTGAATCAGTTAAAATGGTGAGGTTTCCAGTAAATACTTCTAAGCAATCTGTCTAATTTTGGTAAAACAGTTAAAATACACAATGATAGTTCCCAGACATGATTAAGAACGTGTAAGAAACACCACAAGTACACGTAAATAGATTCTTAGTACATTTACTGTCGTATTCAATGACGGAGGTTTCCAGTGAAAAGCTGTGAAATGATGAAAATACTGCTAACATTTACAACTCCGGCTACTTCCGGTGGCATTTTCACGGGACTGTGCTTTCAAATATTAAGAGTTCATGCTTACAGAGCTCAGAATTGGTGTCTAAAGCCTTGGAATGACGAGAATAGTGTTTATGTTTACAATTAAGGAGGATTGGCTTTGGCTTTTTTTTGTGTGAATCAGTTAAAATGGTGACGATTCCAATAAATACTTCTAATCAAACTGTCGAATTGTGTTAAAACTCTTAAAATACACAATGATAGTTCCCAGAAATGATTAAGAACATGTAAGAAACACCTCAAGTACACGTAAATAGATTCTTACTACATTTACTGTCGTATTCAATCACGGAGGTTTCCAGGTGAAAGCTGTGAAGTGATGAAAATACTGGTAGTATTTACAAGTCCAGGTACTTCCGGAGGTGTTTTCAGGGGACTGTGCTTTCAAATATTAAGAGTTCATGCTTACAGAGCTCAGAATTGGTGTCTAAGGCCTTGGAATGACGAGAATTATGTTTATGTTTACAATTAAGGAGGATTGGCATTGGCGTTTTTTTTGTGTGAATCAGTGAAAATGGTGACGATTCCGGTAAATAATTCTAAGCAAACTGTCTAATTTTGTTAAAACTCTTAAAATACACAATGATAGTTCCCAGAAACGATTAAGAACATGTAAGAAACACCTCAAGTACACGTAAATAGATTCTTACTACATTTACTGTCGTATTCAATCACGGAGGTTTCCAGTGGAAAGCTGTGAAATGACAAAAATTCTGTAACATTTACAACTCCGGCTACTTCGGGTGGCGTTTTCACAGGACTGTGCTTTCAAATATTAAGAGTTCATGCTTACAGAGCTCAGAATTGGTGTCTAAAGCCTTGGAATGACGAGAATAGTGTTTATGTTTACAATTAAGGAGGATTGGCTTTGGCGTTTTTTTGTGTGAATCAGTGAAAATGGTGACGATTCCGGTAAATAATTCTAAGCAAACTGTCTAATTTTGTTAAAACTGTTAAAATACACAATGATAGTTCCCAGAAATGATTAAGAACGTGTAAGAAACACCTCAAGTACACGTAAATATATTCTTACTACATTTAATGTCGTATTCAATGACCGAGGTTTCCAGTGGAAAGCTGTGAAATGACAAAAATACTGGTAACATTTACAACTAAGGCTACTTCCGGTGGCGTTTTCACGGGACTGTGCTTTCAAATATTAAGAGTTCATGCTTACAGAGCTCAGAATTGGTGTCTAAAGCCTTGGAATGACGAGAATAGTGTTTATGTTTACAATTAAGGAGGATTGGCTTTGGCGTTTTTCTTGTGTGAATCAGTTAAAATGGTGACGATTCCGGTAAATAATTCTAAGCAAACTGTCTAATTTTGTTAAAACTCTTAAAATACACAATGATAATTCCCAGAAATGATTAAGAACATGTAAGAAACACCTCAAGTACACGTAAATATATTCTTACTACATTTACTGTGGTATTCAATCACGGAAGTTTCCAGTGGAAAGCTTGAAATGACGAATATACTGGTAATATATACAACTCCGGGTACTTCCGGTTGCGTTTTCACGGGACTGTGCTTTCAAATATTAAGAGTTCATGCTTACAGAGCTCAGAATTGTTGTCTAAAGCCATGGAATGACAAGAATAGTGTTTTGTTTACAATTAAGGACGATTGGCTTTGGCGTTTTTTTTTTGTGAATCAGTTGAAATGGTGACGATTCCACTAAATAATTCTAAGCAAACTCTCTAATTTTGGTAAAACTGTTAAAATACACAATGATAGTACCCAGAAATGATTAAGAACATGTAAGAAACACCTCAAGTACACGTAAATAGATTCTTACTACATTTACTGTCGTATTCAATCACGGAGGTTTCCAGGTGAAAGCTGTGAAGTGATGAAAATACTGGTAGTATTTACAAGTCCAGGTACTTCCGGTGGTGTTTTCAGGGGACTGTGCTTTCAAATATTAAGAGTTCATGCTTACAGAGCTCAGAATTGGTGTCTAAGGCCTTGGAATGACGAGAATTATGTTTATGTTTACAATTAAGGAGGATTGGCATTGGCGTTTTTTTTGTGTGAATCAGTGAATATGGTGACGATTCCGGTAAATAATTCTAAGCAAACTGTCTAATTTTGTTAAAACTCTTAAAATACACAATGATAGTTCCCAGAAATGATTAAGAACATGTAAGAAACACCTCAAGTACACGTAAATAGATTCTTACTACATTTACTGTCGTATTCAATCACAGAAGTTTCCAGTGGAAAGCTGTGAAATGACGAAAATACTGGTAATATATACAACTCCGGGTACTTCCGGTTGCGTTTTCATGGGACTGTGCTTTCAAATATTAAGAGTTCATGCTTACAGAGCTCAGAATTGTTCTCTAAAGCCATGGAATGACGAGAAAAGTGTTTTGTTTCCAATTAAGGACGATTGGCTTTGGCGTTTTTTTGTGTGTGAATCAGTTGAAATGGTGACGATTCCAGTAAATAATTCTAAGCAAACTCTCTAATTTTGGTAAAACTGTTAAAATACACAATGATAGTTCCCAGAAATAATTAAGTACGTGTAAGAAACACCACAAGTACACGTAAATAGATTCTTAGTACATTTACTGTCGCATTCAATCACGGAGGTTTCTGGTGGAAAGCTTTGAAATGACGAAAATACTGGTAATATTTACAACTCCGAGTACTTCCGGTGCCGTTTTCACGGGACTGTGCTTTCAAATATTAAGAGTTCATGCTTACAGAGCTCAGAATTGGTGTCTAAAGCCTTGGAATGACGAGAATAGTGTTTATGTTTACAATTAAGGAGGATTGGCTTTGGTGTTTTTTTTGTGTGAATCAGTTTTAATGGTGACGATTCTGGTAAATAATTCTAAGCAAACTGTCTAATTTTGCTAAAACTCTTAAAATACACAATGATAGTTCCAAGAAATGATTAAGAACGTGTAAGAAACACCTCAAGTACACGTAAATAGATTCTTACTACATTTACTGTCGTATTCAATCACGGAAGTTTCCAGGGGAAAGCTGTGAAATGACGAAAATACTGGTAATATATACAACTCCGGGTACTTCCGGTTGCGTTTTCACGGGACTGTGCTTTCAAATATTAAGAGTTCATGCTTACAGAGCTCAGAATTGTTTTCTAAAGCCATGGAATGACGCGAATAGTGTTTTGTTTACTATTAAGGACGATTGGCTTTGGCGTTTTTTTTTGTGTGAATCAGTTAAAATGGTGAGGTTTCCAGTAAATACTTCTAAGCAACCTGTCTAATTTTGGTAAAACAGTTAAAATACACAATGATAGTTCCCAGACATGATTAAGAACGTGTAAGAAACACCACAAGTACACGTAAATAGATTCTTAGTACATTTACTGTCGTATTCAATGACGGAGGTTTCCAGTGAAAAGCTGTGAAATGATGAAAATACTGCTAACATTTACAACTCCGGCTACTTCCGGTGGCATTTTCACGGGACTGTGCTTTCAAATATTAAGAGTTCATGCTTACAGAGCTCAGAATTGGTGTCTAAAGCCTTGGAATGACGAGAATAGTGTTTATGTTTACAATTAAGGAGGATTGGCTTTGTCGTTTTTTTTGTGTGAATCAGTGAAAATGGTGACGATTCCGGTAAATAATTCTAAGCAAACTGTCTAATTTTGTTAAAACTCTTAAAATACACAATGATAGTTCCCAGAAATGATTAAGAACATGTAAGAAACACCTCAAGTACACGTAAATAGATTCTTACTACATTTACTGTCGTATTCAATCACGGAAGTTTCCAGTGGAAAGCTGTGAAATGACGAAAATACTGGTAATATATACAACTCCGGGTACTTCCGGTTGCGTTTTCATGGGACTGTGCTTTCAAATATTAAGAGTTCATGCTTACAGAGCTCAGAATTGGTGTCTAAAGCCTTGGAATGACGAGAATAGTGTTTATGTTTACAATTAAGGAGGATTGGCTTTGGCTTTTTTTTGTGTGAATCAGTTAAAATGGTGAGGTTTCCAGTAAATACTTCTAAGCAACCTGTCTAATTTTGGTAAAACAGTTAAAATACACAATGATAGTTCCCAGACATGATTAAGAACGTGTAAGAAACACCACAAGTACACGTAAATAGATTCTTAGTACATTTACTGTCGTATTCAATGACGGAGGTTTCCACTGAAAAGCTGTGAAATGATGAAAATACTGCTAACATTTACAACTCCGGCTACTTCCGGTGGCATTTTCACGGGACTGTGCTTTCAAATATTAAGAGTTCATGCTTACAGAGCTCAGAATTGGTGTCTAAAGCCTTGGAATGACGAGAATAGTGTTTATGTTTACAATTAAGGAGGATTGGCTTTGGCTTTTTTTTGTGTGAATCAGTTAAAATGGTGACGATTCCAATAAATACTTCTAATCAAACTGTCGAATTGTGTTAAAACTCTTAAAATACACAATGATAGTTCCCAGAAATGATTAAGAACATGTAAGAAACACCTCAAGTACACGTAAATAGATTCTTACTACATTTACTGTCGTATTCAATCACGGAGGTTTCCAGGTGAAAGCTGTGAAGTGATGAAAATACTGGTAGTATTTACAAGTCCAGGTACTTCCGGAGGTGTTTTCAGGGGACTGTGCTTTCAAATATTAAGAGTTCATGCTTACAGAGCTCAGAATTGGTGTCTAAGGCCTTGGAATGACGAGAATTATGTTTATGTTTACAATTAAGGAGGATTGGCATTGGCGTTTTTTTTGTGTGAATCAGTGAAAATGGTGACGATTCCGGTAAATAATTCTAAGCAAACTGTCTAATTTTGTTAAAACTCTTAAAATACACAATGATAGTTCCCAGAAACGATTAAGAACATGTAAGAAACACCTCAAGTACACGTAAATAGATTCTTACTACATTTACTGTCGTATTCAATCACGGAGGTTTCCAGTGGAAAGCTGTGAAATGACGAAAATACTGCTAACATTTACAACTCCGGCTACTTCGGGTGGCGTTTTCACAGGACTGTGCTTTCAAATATTAAGAGTTCATGCTTACAGAGCTCAGAATTGGTGTCTAAAGCCTTGGAATGACGAGAATAGTGTTTATGTTTACAATTAAGGAGGATTGGCTTTGGCGTTTTTTTGTGTGAATCAGTGAAAATGGTGACGATTCCGGTAAATAATTCTAAGCAAACTGTCTAATTTTGTTAAAACTGTTAAAATACACAATGATAGTTCCCAGAAATGATTAAGAACGTGTAAGAAACACCTCAAGTACACGTAAATATATTCTTACTACATTTACTGTCGTATTCAATGACCGAGGTTTCCAGTGGAAAGCTGTGAAATGACAAAAATACTGGTAACATTTACAACTAAGGCTACTTCCGGTGGCGTTTTCACGGGACTGTGCTTTCAAATATTAAGAGTTCATGCTTACAGAGCTCAGAATTGGTGTCTAAAGCCTTGGAATGACGAGAATAGTGTTTATGTTTACAATTAAGGAGGATTGGCTTTGGCGTTTTTCTTGTGTGAATCAGTTAAAATGGTGACGATTCCGGTAAACAATTCTAAGCAAACTGTCTAATTTTGTTAAAACTCTTAAAATACACAATGATAATTCCCAGAAATGATTAAGAACATGTAAGAAACACCTCAAGTACACGTAAATATATTCTTACTACATTTACTGTGGTATTCAATCACGGAAGTTTCCAGTGGAAAGCTTGAAATGACGAATATACTGGTAATATATACAACTCCGGGTACTTCCGGTTGCGTTTTCACGGGACTGTGCTTTCAAATATTAAGAGTTCATGCTTACAGAGCTCAGAATTGTTGTCTAAAGCCATGGAATGACAAGAATAGTGTTTTGTTTACAATTAAGGACGATTGGCTTTGGCGTTTTTTTTTTGTGAATCAGTTGAAATGGTGACGATTCCACTAAATAATTCTAAGCAAACTCTCTAATTTTGGTAAAACTGTTAAAATACACAATGATAGTACCCAGAAATGATTAAGAACATGTAAGAAACACCTCAAGTACACGTAAATAGATTCTTACTACATTTACTGTCGTATTCAATCACGGAGGTTTCCAGGTGAAAGCTGTGAAGTGATGAAAATACTGGTAGTATTTACAAGTCCAGGTACTTCCGGTGGTGTTTTCAGGGGACTGTGCTTTCAAATATTAAGAGTTCATGCTTACAGAGCTCAGAATTGGTGTCTAAGGCCTTGGAATGACGAGAATTATGTTTATGTTTACAATTAAGGAGGATTGGCATTGGCGTTTTTTTTGTGTGAATCAGTGAATATGGTGACGATTCCGGTAAATAATTCTAAGCAAACTGTCTAATTTTGTTAAAACTCTTAAAATACACAATGATAGTTCCCAGAAATGATTAAGAACATGTAAGAAACACCTCAAGTACACGTAAATAGATTCTTACTACATTTACTGTCGTATTCAATCACGGAAGTTTCCAGTGGAAAGCTGTGAAATGACGAAAATACTGGTAATATATACAACTCCGGGTACTTCCGGTTGCGTTTTCATGGGACTGTGCTTTCAAATATTAAGAGTTCATGCTTACAGAGCTCAGAATTGTTCTCTAAAGCCATGGAATGACGAGAAAAGTGTTTTGTTTCCAATTAAGGACGATTGGCTTTGGCGTTTTTTTGTGTGTGAATCAGTTGAAATGGTGACGATTCCAGTAAATAATTCTAAGCAAACTCTCTAATTTTGGTAAAACTGTTAAAATACACAATGATAGTTCCCAGAAATAATTAAGTACGTGTAAGAAACACCACAAGTACACGTAAATAGATTCTTAGTACATTTACTGTCGCATTCAATCACGGAGGTTTCTGGTGGAAAGCTTTGAAATGACGAAAATACTGGTAATATTTACAACTCCGAGTACTTCCGGTGCCGTTTTCACGGGACTGTGCTTTCAAATATTAAGAGTTCATGCTTACAGAGCTCAGAATTGGTGTCTAAAGCCTTGGAATGACGAGAATAGTGTTTATGTTTACAATTAAGGAGGATTGGCTTTGGTGTTTTTTTTGTGTGAATCAGTTTTAATGGTGACGATTCTGGTAAATAATTCTAAGCAAACTGTCTAATTTTGCTAAAACTCTTAAAATACACAATGATAGTTCCAAGAAATGATTAAGAACGTGTAAGAAACACCTCAAGTACACGTAAATAGATTCTTACTACATTTACTGTCGTATTCAATCACGGAGGTTTCCAGGTGAAAGCTGTGAAGTGATGAAAATACTGGTATTATTTAAAAGTCCAGGTACTTCCGGTGGTGTTTTCAGGGGACTGTGCTTTCAAATATTAAGAGTTCATGCTTACAGAGCTCAGAATTGGTGTCTAAGGCCATGGAATGACGAGAAAAGTGTTTTGTTTCCAATTAAGGACGATTGGCTTTGGCGTTTTTTTTTGTGTGAATCAGTTAAAATGGTGACGATTCCAATAAATACTTCTAAGCAACCTGTCTAATTTTGGTAAAACAGTTAAAATACACAATGATAGTTCCCAGACATGATTAAGAACGTGTAAGAAACACCACAAGTACACGTAAATAGATTCTTAGTACATTTACTGTCGTATTCAATGACGGAGGTTTCCAGTGAAAAGCTGTGAAATGATGAAAATACTGGTAACATTTACAACTCCGGCTACTTCCGGTGGCATTTTCACGGGACTGTGCTTTCAAATATTAAGAGTTCATGCTTACAGAGCTCAGAATTGGTGTCTAAAGCCTTGGAATGACGAGAATAGTGTTTATGTTTACAATTAAGGAGGATTGGCTTTGGCTTTTTTTTGTGTGAATCAGTTAAAATGGTGACGATTCCAATAAATACTTCTAATCAAACTGTCGAATTGTGTTAAAACTCTTAAAATACACAATGATAGTTCCCAGAAATGATTAAGAACATGTAAGAAACACCTCAAGTACACGTAAATAGATTCTTACTACATTTACTGTCGTATTCAATCACGGAGGTTTCCAGGTGAAAGCTGTGAAGTGATGAAAATACTGGTATTATTTAAAAGTCCAGGTACTTCCGGTGGTGTTTTCAGGGGACTGTGCTTTCAAATATTAAGAGTTCATGCTTACAGAGCTCAGAATTGGTGTCTAAGGCCTTGGAATGACGAGAATTATGTTTATGTTTACAATTAAGGAGGATTGGCATTGGCATTTTTTTTGTGTGAATCAGTGAAAATGGTGACGATTCCGGTAAATAATTCAAAGCAAACTGTCTAATTTTGTTAAAACTCTTAAAATACACAATGATAGTTCCCAGAAATGATTAAGAACATGTAAGAAACACCTCAAGTACACGTAAATAGATTCTTACTACATTTACTGTCGTATTCAATCACGGAGGTTTCCAGTGGAAAGCTGTGAAATGACAAAAATTCTGGTAACATTTACAACTCCGGCTACTTCGGGTGGCGTTTTCACAGGACTGTGCTTTCAAATATTAAGAGTTCATGCTTACAGAGCTCAGAATTGGTGTCTAAAGCCTTGGAATGACGAGAATAGTGTTTATGTTTACAATTAAGGAGGATTGGCTTTGGCGTTTTTTTGTGTGAATCAGTTAAATTGGTGACGATTACAGTAAATACTTCTAAGCAAACTGTCTAATTTTGGTAAAACTGTTAAAATACACAATGATAGTTCCCAGAAATAATTAAGTACGTGTAAGAAACACCACAAGTACACGTAAATAGATTCTTAGTACATTTACTGTCGTATTCAATCACGGAGGTTTCTGGTAGAAAGCTGTGAAATGACGAAAATACTGGTAATATTTACAACTGCTGGTACTTCCAGGGCGGTTTTCACGGGACGGTGCTTTCAAATATTAAGAGTTAATGCTAACAGAGCTCAGAATTGGTGTCTAAAGCCTGGAATGACAAGAATAGTGTTTTTGTTTAGTATTAAGGAGGATTGGCTTTGGCGTTTTTTTTTGTGTGAATCAGTTAAAATGGTGACGATTCCGGTAAATACTTCTAAGCAAACTGTCTAATTTTGGTAAAACTGTTAAAATACACAATGATAGTTCCCAGAAATGATTAAGAACGTGTAAGAAACACCTCAGTACACGTAAATAGATTCTAAATACATTTACTGTCGTATTCAATCACGGAGGTTTATGGTGGAAAGCTGTGAAATGACGAAAATACTGGTAATATTTACAACTCCGGGTACTTCGGTGGCGTTTTTATGGGACTGTGCTTTCAAATATTAAGAGTTCATGCTTACAGAGCTCAGAATTGGTGTCTAAAGCCTTGGAATGAGGAGAATAGTGTTTATGTTTACTATTAAGGAGGATTGAATTTGGCGGTTTTTTGTGTGTGTGAATCAGTTAAAATGGTGACGATTCCGGTAAATACTTGTAAGCAAACTGTCTAATTTTGGTAAAACAGTTAAAATACACAATGATAGTTCCCAGACATGATTAATAACGTGTAAGAAACACCACAAGTACACGTAAATAGATTCTTAGTACATTTACTGTCGTATTCAATGACGGAGGTTTCCAGTGAAAAGCTATGAAATGATGAAAATACTGGTAACATTTACAACTCCGGCTACTTCCGGTGGCGTTTTCACGGGACTGTGCTTTCAAATATTAAGAGTTCATGCTTACAGAGCTCAGAATTGGTGTCTAAAGCCTTGGAATGACGAGAATAGTGTTTATGTTTACAATTAAGGAGGATTGGCTTTGGCTTTTTTTTGTGTGAATCAGTTAAAATGGTGACGATTCCAATGAATACTTCTAATCAAACTGTCGAATTGTGTTAAAACTCTTAAAATACACAATGATAGTTCCCAGAAATGATTAAGAACATGTAAGATACACCTCAAGTACACGTAAATAGATTCTTACTACATTTACTGTCGTATTCAATCACGGAGGTTTCCAGGTGAAAGCTGTGAAGTGATGAAAATACTGGTAGTATTTAAAAGTCCAGGTACTTCTGGTGGTGTTTTCAGGGGACTGTGCTTTCAAATATTAAGAGTTCATGCTTACAGAGCTCAGAATTGGTGTCTAAGGCCTTGGAATGACGAGAATTATGTTTATGTTTACAATTAAGGAGGATTGGCATTGGCGTTTTTTTTGTGTGAATCAGTGAAAATGGTGAGGATTCCGGTAAATAATTCTAAGCAAACTGTCTAATTTTGTTAAAACTCTTAAAATACACAATGATAGTTCCCAGAAATGATTAAGAACATGTAAGAAACACCTCAAGTACACGTAAATAGATTCTTACTACATTTACTGTCGTATTCAATCGCGGAGGTTTCCAGTGGAAAGCTGTGAAATGACAAAAATTCTGGTAACATTTACAAGTCCGGCTACTTCGGGTGGCGTTTTCACAGGACTGTGCTTTCAAATATTAAGAGTTCATGCTTACAGAGCTCAGAATTGGTGTCTAAAGCCTTGGAATGAGGAGAATAGTGTTTATGTTTACTATTAAGGAGGATTGAATTTGGCGGTTTTTTGTGTGTGTGAATCAGTTAAAATGGTGACGATTCCGGTAAATACTTGTAAGCAAACTGTCTAATTTTGGTAAAACAGTTAAAATACACAATGATAGTTCCCAGACATGATTAATAACGTGTAAGAAACACCACAAGTACACGTAAATAGATTCTTAGTACATTTACTGTCGTATTCAATGACGGAGGTTTCCAGTGAAAAGCTATGAAATGATGAAAATACTGGTAACATTTACAACTCCGGCTACTTCCGGTGGCGTTTTCACGGGACTGTGCTTTCAAATATTAAGAGTTCATGCTTACAGAGCTCAGAATTGGTGTCTAAAGCCTTGGAATGACGAGAATAGTGTTTATGTTTACAATTAAGGAGGATTGGCTTTGTCGTTTTTTTGTGTGAATCAGTTAAATTGGTGACGATTCCAGATAAAAACTTCTAAGCAAACTGTCTAATTGTGTTAAAACTGTTAAAATACACAATGATAGTTCCAAGAAATGATTAAGAACATGTAAGAAACACCAGAAGTACACGTAAATAGATTCTTAGTACATTTACTGTCGTATTCAATCACGGAGGTTTCCGGTGGAAAGCTGTGAAATGACGAAATTACTGGTAATATTTACAACTCCGGGAACTTCCGCTGGCGTTTTTACGGGACTGTGCTTTCAAATATTAAGAGTTCATGCTTACAGAGCTCAGAATTGGTGTCTAAAGCCTTGGAATGACGAGAATAGTGTTTATGTTTACAATTAAGGAGGATTGGCTTTGGTGTTTTTTTTGTGTGAATCAGTTTTAATGGTGACGATTCTGGTAAATAATTCTAAGCAAACTGTCTAATTTTGCTAAAACTCTTAAAATACACAATGATAGTTCCAAGAAATGATTAAGAACGTGTAAGAAACACCTCAAGTACACGTAAATAGATTCTTACTACATTTACTGTCGTATTCAATCACGGAAGTTTCCAGGGGAAAGCTGTGAAATGACGAAAATACTGGTAATATATACAACTCCGGGTACTTCCGGTTGCGTTTTCACGGGACTGTGCTTTCAAATATTAAGAGTTCATGCTTACAGAGCTCAGAATTGTTTTCTAAAGCCATGGAATGACGAGAATAGTGTTTTGTTTACAATTAAGGACGATTGGCTTTGGCGTTTTTTTTGTGTGAATCAGTTAAAATGGTGAGGTTTCCAGTAAATACTTCTAAGCAACCTGTCTAATTTTGGTAAAACAGTTAAAATACACAATGATAGTTCCCAGACATGATTAAGAACGTGTAAGAAACACCACAAGTACACGTAAATAGATTCTTAGTACATTTACTGTCGTATGCAATGACGGAGGTTTGCAGTGAAAAGCTGTGAAATGATGAAAATACTGCTAACATTTACAACTCCGGCTACTTCCGGTGGCATTTTCACGGGACTGTGCTTTCAAATATTAAGAGTTCATGCTTACAGAGCTCAGAATTGGTGTCTAAAGCCTTGGAATGACGAGAATAATGTTTATGTTTACAATTAAGGAGGATTGGCTTTGGCTTTTTTTGTGTGAATCAGTTAAAATGGTGACGATTCCAATAAATACTTCTAATCAAACTGTCGAATTGTGTTAAAACTCTTAAAATACACAATGATAGTTCCCAGAAATGATTAAGAACATGTAAGAAACACCTCAAGTACACGTAAATAGATTCTTACTACATTTACTGTCGTATTCAATCACGGAGGTTTCCAGGTGAAAGCTGTGAACTGATGAAAATACTGGTAGTATTTACAAGTCCAGGTACTTCCGGTGGTGTTTTCAGGGGACTGTGCTTTCAAATATTAAGAGTTCATGCTTACAGAGCTCAGAATTGGTGTCTAAGGCCTTGGAATGACGAGAATTATGTTTATGTTTACAATTAAGGAGGATTGGCATTGGCGTTTTTTTTGTGTGAATCAGTGAAAATGGTGACGATTCCGGGAAATAATTCTAAGCAAACTGTCTAATTTTGTTAAAACTCTTAAAATACACAATGATAGTTCCCAGAAATGATTAAGAACATGTAAGAAACACCTCAAGTACACGTAAATAGATTCTTACTACATTTACTGTCGTATTCAATCACGGAGGTTTCCAGTGGAAAGCTGTGAAATGACAAAAATTCTGGTAACATTTACAACTCCGGCTACTTCGGGTGGCGTTTTCACAGGACCGTGCTTTCAAATATTAAGAGTTCATGCTTACAGAGCTCAGAATTGGTGTCTAAAGCCTTGGAATGACGAGAATAGTGTTTATGTTTACAATTAAGGAGGATTGGCTTTGGCGTTTTTTTGTGTGAATCAGTGAAAATGGTGACGATTCCGGTAAATAATTCTAAGCAAACTGTCTAATTTTGTTAAAACTGTTAAAATACACAATGATAGTTCCCAGAAATGATTAAGAACGTGTAAGAAACACCTCAAGTACACGTAAATATATTCTTACTACATTTACTGTCGTATTCAATGACCGAGGTTTCCAGTGGAAAGCTGTGAAATGACAAAAATACTGGTAACATTTACAACTAAGGCTACTTCCGGTGGCGTTTTCACGGGACTGTGCTTTCAAATATTAAGAGTTCATGCTTACAGAGCTCAGAATTGGTGTCTAAAGCCTTGGAATGACGAGAATAGTGTTTATGTTTACAATTAAGGAGGATTGGCTTTGGCGTTTTTCTTGTGTGAATCAGTTAAAATGGTGACGATTCCGGTAAATAATTCTAAGCAAACTGTCTAATTTTGTTAAAACTCTTAAAATACACAATGATAATTCCCAGAAATGATTAAGAACATGTAAGAAACACCTCAAGTACACGTAAATATATTCTTACTACATTGACTGTGGTATTCAATCACGGAAGTTTCCAGTGGAAAGCTTGAAATGACGAAAATACTGGTAATATATACAACTCCGGGTACTTCCGGTTGCGTTTTCACGGGACTGTGCTTTCAAATATTAAGAGTTCATGCTTACAGAGCTCAGAATTGTTGTCTAAAGCCATGGAATGACAAGAATAGTGTTTTGTTTACAATTAAGGACGATTGGCTTTGGCGTTTTTTTTTGTGAATCAGTTGAAATGGTGACGATTCCACTAAATAATTCTAAGCAAACTCTCTAATTTTGGTAAAACTGTTAAAATACACAATGATAGTTCCGAGACATGATTAATAACGTGTAAGAAACACCACAAGTACACGTAAATAGATTCTTAGTACATTTACTGTCGTATTCAATGACGGAGGTTTCCAGTGAAAAGCTATGAAATGATGAAAATACTGGTAACATTTACAACTCCGGCTACTTCCGGTGGCGTTTTCACGGGACTGTGCTTTCAAATATTAAGAGTTCATGCTTACAGAGCTCAGAATTGGTGTCTAAAGCCTTGGAATGACGAGAATAGTGTTTATGTTTACAATTAAGGAGGATTGGCTTTGGCGTTTTTCTTGTGTGAATCAGTTAAAATGGTGACGATTCCGGTAAATAATTCTAAGCAAACTGTCTAATTTTGTTAAAACTCTTAAAATACACAATGATAATTCCCAGAAATGATTAAGAACATGTAAGAAACACCAGAAGTACACGTAAATAGATTCTTAGTACATTTACTGTCGCATTCAATCACGGAGGTTTCTGGTGGAAAGCTTTGAAATGATGAAAATACTGGTAATATTTACAACTCCGAGTACTTCCGGTGCCGTTTTCACGGGACTGTGCTTTCAAATATTAAGAGTTCATGCTTACAGAGCTCAGAATTGGTGTCTAAAGCCTTGGAATGACGAGAATAGTGTTTATGTTTACAATTAAGGAGGATTGGCTTTGGCGTTTTTTTGTGTGAATCAGTTTTAATGGTGACGATTCTGGTAAATAATTCTAAGCAAACTGTCTAATTTTGCTAAAACTCTTAAAATACACAATGATAGTTCCAAGAAATGATTAAGAACGTGTAAGAAACACCTCAAGTACACGTAAATAGATTCTTACTACATTTACTGTCGTATTCAATCACGGAAGTTTCCAGGGGAAAGCTGTGAAATGACGAAAATACTGGTAATATATACAACTCCGGGTACTTCCGGTTGCGTTTTCACGGGACTGTGCTTTCAAATATTAAGAGTTCATGCTTACAGAGCTCAGAATTGTTTTCTAAAGCCATGGAATGACGAGAATAGTGTTTTGTTTACTATTAAGGACGATTGGCTTTGGCGTTTTTTTTTGTGTGAATCAGTTAAAATGGTGAGGTTTCCAGTAAATACTTCTAAGCAACCTGTCTAATTTTGGTAAAACAGTTAAAATACACAATGATAGTTCCCAGACATGATTAAGAACGTGTAAGAAACACCACAAGTACACGTAAATAGATTCTTAGTACATTTACTGTCGTATTCAATGACGGAGGTTTCCAGTGAAAAGCTGTGAAATGATGAAAATACTGCTAACATTTACAACTCCGGCTACTTCCGGTGGCATTTTCACGGGACTGTGCTTTCAAATATTAAGAGTTCATGCTTACAGAGCTCAGAATTGGTGTCTAAAGCCTTGGAATGACGAGAATAGTGTTTATGTTTACAATTAAGGAGGATTGGCTTTGGCTTTTTTTGTGTGAATCAGTTAAAATGGTGACGATTCCAATAAATACTTCTAATCAAACTGTCGAATTGTGTTAAAACTCTTAAAATACACAATGATAGTTCCCAGAAATGATTAAGAACATGTAAGAAACACCTCAAGTACACGTAAATAGATTCTTACTACATTTACTGTCGTATTCAATCACGGAGGTTTCCAGGTGAAAGCTGTGAAGTGATGAAAATACTGGTAGTATTTACAAGTCCAGGTACTTCCGGTGGTGTTTTCAGGGGACTGTGCTTTCAAATATTAAGAGTTCATGCTTACAGAGCTCAGAATTGGTGTCTAAAGCCTTGGAATGACGAGAATAGTGTTTATGTTTACAATTAAGGAGGATTGGCTTTGGCGTTTTTTTGTGTGAATCAGTGAAAATGGTGACGATTCCGGTAAATAATTCTAAGCAAACTGTCTAATTTTGTTAAAACTGTTAAAATACACAATGATAGTTCCCAGAAATGATTAAGAACGTGTAAGAAACACCTCAAGTACACGTAAATATATTCTTACTACATTTACTGTCGTATTCAATGACCGAGGTTTCCAGTGGAAAGCTGTGAAATGACAAAAATACTGGTAACATTTACAACTAAGGCTACTTCCGGTGGCGTTTTCACGGGACTGTGCTTTCAAATATTAAGAGTTCATGCTTACAGAGCTCAGAATTGGTGTCTAAAGCCTTGGAATGACGAGAATAGTGTTTATGTTTACAATTAAGGAGGATTGGCTTTGGCGTTTTTCTTGTGTGAATCAGTTAAAATGGTGACGATTCCGGTAAATAATTCTAAGCAAACTGTCTAATTTTGTTAAAACTCTTAAAATACACAATGATAATTCCCAGAAATGATTAAGAACTTGTAAGAAACACCTCAAGTACACGTAAATATATTCTTACTACATTTACTGTGGTATTCAATCACGGAAGTTTCCAGTGGAAAGCTTGAAATGACGAAAATACTGGTAATATATACAACTCCGGGTACTTCCGGTTGGGTTTTCACGGGACTGTGCTTTCAAATATTAAGAGTTCATGCTTACAGAGCTCAGAATTGTTGTCTAAAGCCATGGAATGACAAGAATAGTGTTTTGTTTACAATTAAGGACGATTGGCTTTGGCGTTTTTTTTTGTGAATCAGTTGAAATGGTGACGATTCCACTAAATAATTCTAAGCAAACTCTCTAATTTTGGTAAAACTGTTAAAATACACAATGATAGTACCCAGAAATGATTAAGAACATGTAAGAAACACCTCAAGTACACGTAAATAGATTCTTACTACATTTACTGTCGTATTCAATCACGGAGGTTTCCAGGTGAAAGCTGTGAATTAATGAAAATACTGGTAGTATTTACAAGTCCAGGTACTTCCGGTGGTGTTTTCAGGGGACTGTGCTTTCAAATATTAAGAGTTCATGCTTACAGAGCTCAGAATTGGTGTCTAAGGCCTTGGAATGACGAGAATTATGTTTATGTTTACAATTAAGGACGATTGGCTTTGGCGTTTTTTTGTGTGTGAATCAGTTGAAATGGTGACGATTCCAGTAAATAATTCTAAGCAAACTCTCTAATTTTGGTAAAACTGTTAAAATACACAATGATAGTTCCCAGAAATGATTAAGAACGTGTAAGAAACACCTCAAGTACACGTAAATATATTCTTACTACATTTACTGTCGTATTCAATGCCCGAGGTTTCCAGTGGAAAGCTGTGAAATGACAAAAATACTGGTAACATTTACAACTAAGGCTACTTCCGGTGGCGTTTTCACGGGACTGTGCTTTCAAATATTAAGAGTTCATGCTTACAGAGCTCAGAATTGGTGTCTAAAGCCTTGGAATGACGAGAATAGTGTTTATGTTTACAATTAAGGAGGATTGGCTTTGGCGTTTTTCTTGTGTGAATCAGTGAAAATGGTGACGATTCCGGTAAATAATTCTAAGCAAACTGTCTAATTTTGTTAAAACTCTTAAAATACACAATGATAATTCCCAGAAATGATTAAGAACATGTAAAAAACACCTCAAGTACACGTAAATAGATTCTTACTACATTTACTGTCGTATTCAGTCACGGAAGTTTCCAGTGGAAAGCTGTGAAATGACGAAAATACTGGTAATATATACAACTCCGGGTACTTCCGGTTGCGTTTTCACGGGACTGTGCTTTCAAATATTAAGAGTTCAGGCTTACAGAGCTCAGAATTGTTGTCTAAAGCCATGGAATGACAAGAATAGAGTTTTGTTTACAATTAAGGACGATTGGCTTTGGCGTTTTTTTTGTGTGAACCAGTTGAAATGGTGACGATTCCACTAAATAATTCTAAGCAAACTCTCTAATTTTGGTAAAACTGTTAAAATACACAATGATAGTACCCAGAAATGATTAAGAACGTGTAAGAAACACCTCAAGTACACGTAAATAGATTCTTACTACATTTACTGTCGTATTCAATCACAGAGGTTTCCAGGTGAAAGCTGTGAAGTGATGAAAATACTGGTAGTATTTACAAGTCCAGGTACTTCCGGTGGTGTTTTCAGGGGACTGTGCTTTCAAATATTAAGAGTTCATGCTTACAGAGCTCAGAATTGGTGTCTAAGGCCTTGGAATGACGAGAATTATGTTTATGTTTACAATTAAGGAGGATTGGCATTGGCGTTTTTTTTGTGTGAATCAGTGAAAATGGTGACGATTCCGGTAAATAATTCTAAGCAAACTGTCTAATTTTGTTAAAACTCTTAAAATACACAATGATAGTTCCCAGAAATGATTAAGAACATGTAAGAAACACCTCAAGTACACGTAAATAGATTCTTACTACATTTACTGTCGTATTCAATCACGGAAGTTTCCAGTGGAAAGCTGTGAAATGACGAAAATACTGGTAATATATACAACTCCGGGTACTTCCGGTTGCGTTTTCATGGGACTGTGCTTTCAAATATTAAGAGTTCATGCTTACAGAGCTCAGAATTGGTGTCTAAAGCCTTGGAATGACGAGAATAGTGTTTATGTTTACAATTAAGGAGGATTGGCTTTGGCTTTTTTTTGTGTGAATCAGTTAAAATGGTGAGGTTTCCAGTAAATACTTCTAAGCAACCTGTCTAATTTTGGTAAAACAGTTAAAATACACAATGATAGTTCCCAGACATGATTAAGAACGTGTAAGAAACACCACAAGTACACGTAAATAGATTCTTAGTACATTTACTGTCGTATTCAATGACGGAGGTTTCCAGTGAAAAGCTGTGAAATGATGAAAATACTGCTAACATTTACAACTCCGGCTACTTCCGGTGGCATTTTCACGGGACTGTGCTTTCAGATATTAAGAGTTCATGCTTACAGAGCTCAGAATTGGTGTCTAAAGCCTTGGAATGACGAGAATAGTGTTTATGTTTACAATTAAGGAGGATTGGCTTTGGCTTTTTTTTGTGTGAATCAGTTAAAATGGTGACGATTCCAATAAATACTTCTAATCAAACTGTCGAATTGTGTTAAAACTCTTAAAATACACAATGATAGTTCCCAGAAATGATTAAGAACATGTAAGAAACACCTCAAGTACACGTAAATAGATTCTTACTACATTTACTGTCGTATTCAATCACGGAGGTTTCCAGGTGAAAGCTGTGAAGTGATGAAAATACTGGTAGTATTTACAAGTCCAGGTACTTCCGGAGGTGTTTTCAGGGGACTGTGCTTTCAAATATTAAGAGTTCATGCTTACAGAGCTCAGAATTGGTGTCTAAGGCCTTGGAATGACGAGAATTATGTTTATGTTTACAATTAAGGAGGATTGGCATTGGCGTTTTTTTTGTGTGAATCAGTGAAAATGGTGACGATTCCGGTAAATAATTCTAAGCAAACTGTCTAATTTTGTTAAAACTCTTAAAATACACAATGATAGTTCCCAGAAACGATTAAGAACATGTAAGAAACACCTCAAGTACACGTAAATAGATTCTTACTACATTTACTGTCGTATTCAATCACGGAGGTTTCCAGTGGAAAGCTGTGAAATGACAAAAATTCTGGTAACATTTACAACTCCGGCTACTTCGGGTGGCGTTTTCACAGGACTGTGCTTTCAAATATTAAGAGTTCATGCTTACAGAGCTCAGAATTGGTGTCTAAAGCCTTGGAATGACGAGAATAGTGTTTATGTTTACAATTAAGGAGGATTGGCTTTGGCGTTTTTTTGTGTGTGAATCAGTTGAAATGGTGACGATTCCAGTAAATAATTCTAAGCAAACTCTCTAATTTTGGTAAAACTGTTAAAATACACAATGATAGTTCCCAGAAATAATTAAGTACGTGTAAGAAACACCACAAGTACACGTAAATAGATTCTTAGTACATTTACTGTCGCATTCAATCACGGAGGTTTCTGGTGGAAAGCTTTGAAATGACGAAAATACTGGTAATATTTACAACTCCGAGTACTTCCGGTGCCGTTTTCACGGGACTGTGCTTTCAAATATTAAGAGTTCATGCTTACAGAGCTCAGAATTGGTGTCTAAAGCCTTGGAATGACGAGAATAGTGTTTATGTTTACAATTAAGGAGGATTGGCTTTGGTGTTTTTTTTGTGTGAATCAGTTTTAATGGTGACGATTCTGGTAAATAATTCTAAGCAAACTGTCTAATTTTGCTAAAACTCTTAAAATACACAATGATAGTTCCAAGAAATGATTAAGAACGTGTAAGAAACACCTCAAGTACACGTAAATAGATTCTTACTACATTTACTGTCGTATTCAATCACGGAAGTTTCCAGGGGAAAGCTGTGAAATGACGAAAATACTGGTAATATATACAACTCCGGGTACTTCCGGTTGCGTTTTCACGGGACTGTGCTTTCAAATATTAAGAGTTCATGCTTACAGAGCTCAGAATTGTTTTCTAAAGCCATGGAATGACGAGAATAGTGTTTTGTTTACTATTAAGGACGATTGGCTTTGGCGTTTTTTTTTGTGTGAATCAGTTAAAATGGTGAGGTTTCCAGTAAATACTTCTAAGCAACCTGTCTAATTTTGGTAAAACAGTTAAAATACACAATGATAGTTCCCAGACATGATTAAGAACGTGTAAGAAACACCACAAGTACACGTAAATAGATTCTTAGTACATTTACTGTCGTATTCAATGACGGAGGTTTCCAGTGAAAAGCTGTGAAATGATGAAAATACTGCTAACATTTACAACTCCGGCTACTTCCGGTGGCATTTTCACGGGACTGTGCTTTCAAATATTAAGAGTTCATGCTTACAGAGCTCAGAATTGGTGTCTAAAGCCTTGGAATGACGAGAATAGTGTTTATGTTTACAATTAAGGAGGATTGGCTTTGGCGTTTTTTTTGTGTGAATCAGTGAAAATGGTGACGATTCCGGTAAATAATTCTAAGCAAACTGTCTAATTTTGTTAAAACTCTTAAAATACACAATGATAGTTCCCAGAAATGATTAAGAACATGTAAGAAACACCTCAAGTACACGTAAATAGATTCTTACTACATTTACTGTCGTATTCAATCACGGAAGTTTCCAGTGGAAAGCTGTGAAATGACGAAAATACTGGTAATATATACAACTCCGGGTACTTCCGGTTGCGTTTTCATGGGACTGTGCTTTCAAATATTAAGAGTTCATGCTTACAGAGCTCAGAATTGGTGTCTAAAGCCTTGGAATGACGAGAATAGTGTTTATGTTTACAATTAAGGAGGATTGGCTTTGGCTTTTTTTTGTGTGAATCAGTTAAAATGGTGAGGTTTCCAGTAAATACTCCTAAGCAACCTGTCTAATTTTGGTAAAACAGTTAAAATACACAATGATAGTTCCCAGACATGATTAAGAACGTGTAAGAAACACCACAAGTACACGTAAATAGATTCTTAGTACATTTACTGTCGTATTCAATGACGGAGGTTTCCAGTGAAAAGCTGTGAAATGATGAAAATACTGCTAACATTTACAACTCCGGCTACTTCCGGTGGCATTTTCACGGGACTGTGCTTACAAATATTAAGAGTTCATGCTTACAGAGCTCAGAATTGGTGTCTAAAGCCTTGGAATGACGAGAATAGTGTTTATGTTTACAATTAAGGAGGATTGGCTTTGGCTTTTTTTTGTGTGAATCAGTTAAAATGGTGACGATTCCAATAAATACTTCTAATCAAACTGTCGAATTGTGTTAAAACTCTTAAAATACACAATGATAGTTCCCAGAAATGATTAAGAACATGTAAGAAACACCTCAAGTACACGTAAATAGATTCTTACTACATTTACTGTCGTATTCAATCACGGAGGTTTCCAGGTGAAAGCTGTGAAGTGATGAAAATACTGGTAGTATTTACAAGTCCAGGTACTTCCGGAGGTGTTTTCAGGGGACTGTGCTTTCAAATATTAAGAGTTCATGCTTACAGAGCTCAGAATTGGTGTCTAAGGCCTTGGAATGACGAGAATTATGTTTATGTTTACAATTAAGGAGGATTGGCATTGGCGTTTTTTTTGTGTGAATCAGTGAAAATGGTGACGATTCCGGTAAATAATTCTAAGCAAACTGTCTAATTTTGTTAAAACTCTTAAAATACACAATGATAGTTCCCAGAAACGATTAAGAACATGTAAGAAACACCTCAAGTACACGTAAATAGATTCTTACTACATTTACTCTCGTATTCAATCACGGAGGTTTCCAGTGGAAAGCTGTGAAATGACAAAAATTCTGGTAACATTTACAACTCCGGCTACTTCGGGTGGCGTTTTCACAGGACTGTGCTTTCAAATATTAAGAGTTCATGCTTACAGAGCTCAGAATTGGTGTCTAAAGCCTTGGAATGACGAGAATAGTGTTTATGTTTACAATTAAGGAGGATTGGCTTTGGCGTTTTTTTGTGTGAATCAGTGAAAATGGTGACGATTCCGGTAAATAATTCTAAGCAAACTGTCTAATTTTGTTAAAACTGTTAAAATACACAATGATAGTTCCCAGAAATGATTAAGAACGTGTAAGAAACACCTCAAGTACACGTAAATATATTCTTACTACATTTACTGTCGTATTCAATGACCGAGGTTTCCAGTGGAAAGCTGTGAAATGACAAAAATACTGGTAACATTTACAACTAAGGCTACTTCCGGTGGCGTTTTCACGGGACTGTGCTTTCAAATATTAAGAGTTCATGCTTACAGAGCTCAGAATTGGTGTCTAAAGCCTTGGAATGACGAGAATAGTGTTTATGTTTACAATTAAGGAGGATTGGCTTTGGCGTTTTTCTTGTGTGAATCAGTTAAAATGGTGACGATTCCGGTAAATAATTCTAAGCAAACTGTCTAATTTTGTTAAAACTCTTAAAATACACAATGATAATTCCCAGAAATGATTAAGAACATGTAAGAAACACCTCAAGTACACGTAAATATATTCTTACTACATTTACTGTGGTATTCAATCACGGAAGTTTCCAGTGGAAAGCTTGAAATGACGAATATACTGGTAATATATACAACTCCGGGTACTTCCGGTTGCGTTTTCACGGGACTGTGCTTTCAAATATTAAGAGTTCATGCTTACAGAGCTCAGAATTGTTGTCTAAAGCCATGGAATGACAAGAATAGTGTTTTGTTTACAATTAAGGACGATTGGCTTTGGCGTTTTTTTTTTGTGAATCAGTTGAAATGGTGACGATTCCACTAAATAATTCTAAGCAAACTCTCTAATTTTGGTAAAACTGTTAAAATACACAATGATAGTACCCAGAAATGATTAAGAACATGTAAGAAACACCTCAAGTACACGTAAATAGATTCTTACTACATTTACTGTCGTATTCAATCACGGAGGTTTCCAGGTGAAAGCTGTGAAGTGATGAAAATACTGGTAGTATTTACAAGTCCAGGTACTTCCGGTGGTGTTTTCAGGGGACTGTGCTTTCAAATATTAAGAGTTCATGCTTACAGAGCTCAGAATTGGTGTCTAAGGCCTTGGAATGACGAGAATTATGTTTATGTTTACAATTAAGGAGGATTGGCATTGGCGTTTTTTTTGTGTGAATCAGTGAATATGGTGACGATTCCGGTAAATAATTCTAAGCAAACTGTCTAATTTTGTTAAAACTCTTAAAATACACAATGATAGTTCCCAGAAATGATTAAGAACATGTAAGAAACACCTCAAGTACACGTAAATAGATTCTTACTACATTTACTGTCGTATTCAATCACAGAAGTTTCCAGTGGAAAGCTGTGAAATGACGAAAATACTGGTAATATATACAACTCCGGGTACTTCCGGTTGCGTTTTCATGGGACTGTGCTTTCAAATATTAAGAGTTCATGCTTACAGAGCTCAGAATTGTTCTCTAAAGCCATGGAATGACGAGAAAAGTGTTTTGTTTCCAATTAAGGACGATTGGCTTTGGCGTTTTTTTGTGTGTGAATCAGTTGAAATGGTGACGATTCCAGTAAATAATTCTAAGCAAACTCTCTAATTTTGGTAAAACTGTTAAAATACACAATGATAGTTCCCAGAAATAATTAAGTACGTGTAAGAAACAACACAAGTACACGTAAATAGATTCTTAGTACATTTACTGTCGCATTCAATCACGGAGGTTTCTGGTGGAAAGCTTTGAAATGACGAAAATACTGGTAATATTTACAACTCCGAGTACTTCCGGTGCCGTTTTCACGGGACTGTGCTTTCAAATATTAAGAGTTCATGCTTACAGAGCTCAGAATTGGTGTCTAAAGCCTTGGAATGACGAGAATAGTGTTTATGTTTACAATTAAGGAGGATTGGCTTTGGTGTTTTTTTTGTGTGAATCAGTTTTAATGGTGACGATTCTGGTAAATAATTCTAAGCAAACTGTCTAATTTTGCTAAAACTCTTAAAATACACAATGATAGTTCCAAGAAATGATTAAGAACGTGTAAGAAACACCTCAAGTACACGTAAATAGATTCTTACTACATTTACTGTCGTATTCAATCACGGAAGTTTCCAGGGGAAAGCTGTGAAATGACGAAAATACTGGTAATATATACAACTCCGGGTACTTCCGGTTGCGTTTTCACGGGACTGTGCTTTCAAATATTAAGAGTTCATGCTTACAGAGCTCAGAATTGTTTTCTAAAGCCATGGAATGACGAGAATAGTGTTTTGTTTACTATTAAGGACGATTGGCTTTGGCGTTTTTTTTTGTATGAATCAGTTAAAATGGTGAGGTTTCCAGTAAATACTTCTAAGCAACCTGTCTAATTTTGGTAAAACAGTTAAAATACACAATGATAGTTCCCAGACATGATTAAGAACGTGTAAGAAACACCACAAGTACACGTAAATAGATTCTTAGTACATTTACTGTCGTATTCAATGACGGAGGTTTCCAGTGAAAAGCTGTGAAATGATGAAAATACTGCTAAGATTTACAACTCCGGCTACTTCCGGTGGCATTTTCACGGGACTGTGCTTTCAAATATTAAGAGTTCATGCTTACAGAGCTCAGAATTGGTGACTAAAGCCTTGGAATGACGAGAAGAGTGTTTATGTTTACAATTAAGGAGGATTGGCTTTGGCTTTTTTTTGTGTGAATCAGTTAAAATGGTGACGATTCCAATAAATACTTCTAATCAAACTGTCGAATTGTGTTAAAACTCTTAAAATACACAATGATAGTTCCCAGAAATGATTAAGAACATGTAAGAAACACCTCAAGTACACGTAAATAGATTCTTACTACATTTACTGTCGTATTCAATCACGGAGGTTTCCAGGTGAAAGCTGTGAAGTGATGAAAATACTGGTATTATTTAAAAGTCCAGGTACTTCTGGTGGTGTTTTCAGGGGACTGTGCTTTCAAATATTAAGAGTTCATGCTTACAGAGCTCAGAATTGGTGTCTAAGGCCTTGGAATGACGAGAATTATGTTTATGTTTACAATTAAGGAGGATTGGCATTGGCATTTTTTTTGTGTGAATCAGTGAAAATGGTGACGATTCCGGTAAATAATTCAAAGCAAACTGTCTAATTTTGTTAAAACTCTTAAAATACACAATGATAGTTCCCAGAAATGATTAAGAACATGTAAGAAACACCTCAAGTACACGTAAATAGATTCTTACTACATTTACTGTCGTATTCAATCACGGAGGTTTCCAGTGGAAAGCTGTGAAATGACAAAAATTCTGGTAACATTTACAACTCCGGCTACTTCGGGTGGCGTTTTCACAGGACTGTGCTTTCAAATATTAAGAGTTCATGCTTACAGAGCTCAGAATTGGTGTCTAAAGCCTTGGAATGACGAGAATAGTGTTTATGTTTACAATTAAGGAGGATTGGCTTTGGCGTTTTTTTGTGTGAATCAGTTAAATTGGTGACGATTACAGTAAATACTTCTAAGCAAACTGTCTAATTTTGGTAAAACTGTTAAAATACACAATGATAGTTCCCAGAAATAATTAAGTACGTGTAAGAAACACCACAAGTACACGTAAATAGATTCTTAGTACATTTACTGTCGTATTCAATCACGGAGGTTTCTGGTAGAAAGCTGTGAAATGACGAAAATACTGGTAATATTTACAACTGCTGGTACTTCCAGGGCCGTTTTCACGGGACGGTGCTTTCAAATATTAAGAGTTAATGCTAACAGAGCTCAGAATTGGTGTCTAAAGCCTGGAATGACAAGAATAGTGTTTTTGTTTAGTATTAAGGAGGATTGGCTTTGGCGTTTTTTTTTGTGTGAATCAGTTAAAATGGTGACGATTCCGGTAAATACTTCTAAGCAAACTGTCTAATTTTGGTAAAACTGTTAAAATACACAATGATAGTTCCCAGAAATGATTAAGAACGTGTAAGAAACACCTCAGTACACGTAAATAGATTCTAAATACATTTACTGTCGTATTCAATCACGGAGGTTTATGGTGGAAAGCTGTGAAATGACGAAAATACTGGTAATATTTACAACTCCGGGTACTTCGGTGGCGTTTTTATGGGACTGTGCTTTCAAATATTAAGAGTTCATGCTTACAGAGCTCAGAATTGGTGTCTAAAGCCTTGGAATGAGGAGAATAGTGTTTATGTTTACTATTAAGGAGGATTGAATTTGGCGGTTTTTTGTGTGTGTGAATCAGTTAAAATGGTGACGATTCCGGTAAATACTTGTAAGCAAACTGTCTAATTTTGGTAAAACAGTTAAAATACACAATGATAGTTCCCAGACATGATTAATAACGTGTAAGAAACACCACAAGTACACGTAAGTAGATTCTTAGTACATTTACTGTCGTATTCAATGACGGAGGTTTCCAGTGAAAAGCTATGAAATGATGAAAATACTGGTAACATTTACAACTCCGGCTACTTCCGGTGGCGTTTTCACGGGACTGTGCTTTCAAATATTAAGAGTTCATGCTTACAGAGCTCAGAATTGGTGTCTAAAGCCTTGGAATGACGAGAATAGTGTTTATGTTTACAATTAAGGAGGATTGGCTTTGGCTTTTTTGTGTGTGAATCAGTTAAAATGGTGACGATTCCAATGAATACTTCTAATCAAACTGTCGAATTTTGTTAAAACTCTTAAAATACACAATGATAGTTCCCAGAAATGATTAAGAACATGTAAGATACACCTCAAGTACACGTAAATAGATTCTTACTACATTTACTGTCGTATTCAATCACGGAGGTTTCCAGGTGAAAGCTGTGAAGTGATGAAAATACTGGTAGTATTTAAAAGTCCAGGTACTTCTGGTGGTGTTTTCAGGGGACTGTGCTTTCAAATATTAAGAGTTCATGCTTACAGAGCTCAGAATTGGTGTCTAAGGCCTTGGAATGAC
Organism: Myotis daubentonii; assembly: GCF_963259705.1. Lineage (NCBI taxonomy): Eukaryota > Metazoa > Chordata > Mammalia > Chiroptera > Vespertilionidae > Myotis > Myotis daubentonii. The sequence goes on along the minus strand of NW_026775479.1, from coordinate 1,031,118 downwards.
GAGAATTATGTTTATGTTTACAATTAAGGAGGATTGGCATTGGCGTTTTTTGTGTGTGAATCAGTGAAAATGGTGACGATTCCGGTAAATAATTCTAAGCAAACTGTCTAATTTTGTTAAAACTCTTAAAATACACAATGATAGTTCCCAGAAATGATTAAGAACATGTAAGAAACACCTCAAGTACACGTAAATAGATTCTTACTACATTTACTGTCGTATTCAATCGCGGAGGTTTCCAGTGGAAAGCTGTGAAATGACAAAAATTCTGGTAACATTTACAACTCCGGCTACTTCGGGTGGCGTTTTCACAGGACTGTGCTTTCAAATATTAAGAGTTCATGCTTACAGAGCTCAGAATTGGTGTCTAAAGCCTTGGAATGAGGAGAATAGTGTTTATGTTTACTATTAAGGAGGATTGAATTTGGCGGTTTTTTGTGTGTGTGAATCAGTTAAAATGGTGACGATTCCGGTAAATACTTGTAAGCAAACTGTCTAATTTTGGTAAAACAGTTAAAATACACAATGATAGTTCCCAGACATGATTAATAACGTGTAAGAAACACCACAAGTACACGTAAATAGATTCTTAGTACATTTACTGTCGTATTCAATGACGGAGGTTTCCAGTGAAAAGCTATGAAATGATGAAAATACTGGTAACATTTACAACTCCGGCTACTTCCGGTGGCGTTTTCACGGGACTGTGCTTTCAAATATTAAGAGTTCATGCTTACAGAGCTCAGAATTGGTGTCTAAAGCCTTGGAATGACGAGAATAGTGTTTATGTTTACAATTAAGGAGGATTGGCTTTGTCGTTTTTTTGTGTGAATCAGTTAAATTGGTGACGATTCCAGATAAAAACTTCTAAGCAAACTGTCTAATTGTGTTAAAACTGTTAAAATACACAATGATAGTTCCAAGAAATGATTAAGAACATGTAAGAAACACCAGAAGTACACGTAAATAGATTCTTAGTACATTTACTGTCGTATTCAATCACGGAGGTTTCCGGTGGAAAGCTGTGAAATGACGAAATTACTGGTAATATTTACAACTCCGGGAACTTCCGCTGGCGTTTTTACGGGACTGTGCTTTCAAATATTAAGAGTTCATGCTTACAGAGCTCAGAATTTGTGTCTAAAGCCTTGGAATGATGAGAATAGTGTTTATGTTTACAATTAAGGAGGATTGGCTTTGGCGTTTTTCTTGTGTGAATCAGTTAAAATGTTGACGATTCCGGTAAATAATACTAAGCAAACTGTCTAATTTTGTTAAAACTCTTAAAATACACAATGATAATTCCCAGAAATGATTAAGAACATGTAAGAAACACCTTAAGTACACGTAAATAGATTCTTACTACATTTACTGTGGTATTCAATCACGGAAGTTTCCAGTGGAAAGCTGTGAAATGACGAAAATACTGGTAATATATACAACTCCGGGTACTTCCGGTTGCGTTTTCATGGGACTGTGCATTCAAATATTAAGAATTCATGCTTACAGAGCTCAGAATTGGTGTCTAAAGCCTTGAAATGACGAGAATAGTGTTTATGTTTACAATTAAGGAGGATTGGCTTTGGCGTTTTTTTGTGTGAATCAGTTAAATTGGTGACGATTACAGTAAATACTTCTAAGCAAACTGTCTAATTTTGGTAAAACTGTTAAAATACACAATGATAGTTCCCAGAAATAATTAAGTACGTGTAAGAAACACCACAAGTACACGTAAATAGATTCTTAGTACATTTACTGTCGTATTCAATCACGGAGGTTTCCGGTAGAAAGCTGTGAAATGACGAAAATACTGGTAATATTTACAACTGCTGGTACTTCCAGGGCCGTTTTCACGGGACGGTGCTTTCAAATATTAAGAGTTAATGCTAACAGAGCTCAGAATTGGTGTCTAAAGCCTGGAATGACAAGAATAGTGTTTATGTTTACAATTAAGGAGGATTGGCATTGGCGTTTTTTTTGTGTGAATCAGTGAAAATGGTGACGATTCCGGTAAATAATTCTAAGCAAACTGTCTAATTTTGTTAAAACTCTTAAAATACACAATGATAGTTCCCAGAAATGATTAAGAACATGTAAGAAACACCTCAAGTACACGTAAATAGATTCTTACTACATTTACTGTCGTATTCAATCACGGAGGTTTCCAGTGGAAAGCTGTGAAATGACAAAAATTCTGGTAACATTTACAACTCCGGCTACTTCGGGTGGCGTTTTCACAGGACTGTGCTTTCAAATATTAAGAGTTCATGCTTACAGAGCTCAGAATTGGTGTCTAAAGCCTTGGAATGACGAGAATAGTGTTTATGTTTACAATTAAGGAGGATTGGCTTTGGCGTTTTTTTGTGTGAATCAGTTAAATTGGTGACGATTACAGTAAATACTTCTAAGCAAACTGTCTAATTTTGTTAAAACTCTTAAAATACACAATGATAGTTTCCAGAAATAATTAAGTACGTGTAAGAAACACCACAAGTACACGTAAATAGATTCTTAGTACATTTACTGTCGTATTCAATCACCGAGGTTTCTGGTAGAAAGCTGTGAAATGACGAAAATACTGGTAATATTTACAACTGCTGGTACTTCCAGGGCCGTTTTCACGGGACGGTGCTTTCAAATATTAAGAGTTAATGCTAACAGAGCTCAGAATTGGTGTCTAAAGCCTGGAATGACAAGAATAGTGTTTTTGTTTAGTATTAAGGAGGATTGGCTTTGGCGTTTTTTTTTGTGTGAATCAGTTAAAATGGTGACGATTCCGGTAAATACTTCTAAGCAAACTGTCTAATTTTGGTAAAACTGTTAAAATACACAATGATAGTTCCCAGAAATGATTAAGAACGTGTAAGAAACACCTCAGTACACGTAAATAGATTCTAAATACATTTACTGTCGTATTCAATCACGGAGGTTTATGGTGGAAAACTGTGAAATGACGAAAATACTGGTAATATTTACAACTCCGGGTACTTCGGTGGCGTTTTTATGGGACTGTGCTTTCAAATATTAAGAGTTCATGCTTACAGAGCTCAGAATTGGTGTCTAAAGCCTTGGAATGAGGAGAATAGTGTTTATGTTTACTATTAAGGAGGATTGAATTTGGCGGTTTTTTGTGTGTGTGAATCCGTTAAAATGGTGACGATTCCGGTAAATACTTGTAAGCAAACTGTCTAATTTTGGTAAAACAGTTAAAATACACAATGATAGTTCCCAGACATGATTAATAACGTGTAAGAAACACCACAAGTACACGTAAATAGATTCTTAGTACATTTACTGTCGTATTCAATGACGGAGGTTTCCAGTGAAAAGCTATGAAATGATGAAAATACTGGTAACATTTACAACTCCGGCTACTTCCGGTGGCGCTTTCACGGGACTGTGCTTTCAAATATTAAGAGTTCATGCTTACAGAGCTCAGAATTGGTGTCTAAAGCCTTGGAATGACGAGAATAGTGTTTATGTTTACAATTAAGGAGGATTGGCTTTGGCTTTTTTTTGTGTGAATCAGTTAAAATGGTGACGATTCCAATGAATACTTCTAATCAAACTGTCGAATTGTGTTAAAACTCTTAAAATACACAATGATAGTTCCCAGAAATGATTAAGAACATGTAAGAAACACCTCAAGTACACGTAAATAGATTCTTACTACATTTACTGTCGTATTCAATCACGGAGGTTTCCAGGTGAAAGCTGTGAAGTGATGAAAATACTGGTAGTATTTAAAAGTCCAGGTACTTCCGGTGGTGTTTTCAGGGGACTGTGCTTTCAAATATTAAGAGTTCATGCTTACAGAGCTCAGAATTGGTGTCTAAGGCCTTGGAATGACGAGAATTATGTTTATGTTTACAATTAAGGAGGATTGGCATTGGCGTTTTTTTTGTGTGAATCAGTGAAAATGGTGACGATTCCGGTAAATAATTCTAAGCAAACTGTCTAATTTTGTTAAAACTCTTAAAATACACAATGATAGTTCCCAGAAATGATTAAGAACATGTAAGAAACACCTCAAGTACACGTAAATAGATTCTTACTACATTTACTGTCGTATTCAATCACGGAGGTTTCCAGTGGAAAGCTGTGAAATGACAAAAATTCTGGTAACATTTACAACTCCGGCTACTTCGGGTGGCGTTTTCACAGGACTGTGCTTTCAAATATTAAGAGTTCATGCTTACAGAGCTCAGAATTGGTGTCTAAAGCCTTGGAATGACGAGAATAGTGTTTATGTTTACAATTAAGGAGGATTGGCTTTGGCGTTTTTTTGTGTGAATCAGTTAAATTGGTGACGATTACAGTAAATACTTCTAAGCAAACTGTCTAATTTTGGTAAAACTGTTAAAATACACAATGATAGTTCCCAGAAATAATTAAGTACGTGTAAGAAACACCACAAGTACACGTAAATAGATTCTTAGTACATTTACTGTCGTATTCAATCACGGAGGTTTCTGGTAGAAAGCTGTGAAATGACGAAAATACTGGTAATATTTACAACTGCTGGTACTTCCAGGGCCGTTTTCACGGGACGGTGCTTTCAAATATTAAGAGTTAATGCTAACAGAGCTCAGAATTGGTGTCTAAAGCCTGGAATGACAAGAATAGTGTTTTTGTTTAGTATTAAGGAGGATTGGCTTTGGCGTTTTTTTTTGTGTGAATCAGTTAAAATGGTGACGATTCCGGTAAATACTTCTAAGCAAACTGTCTAATTTTGGTAAAACTGTTAAAATACACAATGATAGTTCCCAGAAATGATTAAGAACGTGTAAGAAACACCTCAGTACACGTAAATAGATTCTAAATACATTTACTGTCGTAATCAATCACGGAGGTTTATGGTGGAAAACTGTGAAATGACGAAAATACTGGTAATATTTACAACTCCGGGTACTTCGGTGGCGTTTTTATGGGACTGTGCTTTCAAATATTAAGAGTTCATGCTTACAGAGCTCAGAATTGGTGTCTAAAGCCTTGGAATGAGGAGAATAGTGTTTATGTTTACTATTAAGGAGGATTAAATTTGGCGGTTTTTTGTGTGTGTGAATCCGTTAAAATGGTGACGATTCCGGTAAATACTTGTAAGCAAACTGTCTAATTTTGGTAAAACAGTTAAAATACACAATGATAGTTCCCAGACATGATTAATAACGTGTAAGAAACACCACAAGTACACGTAAATAGATTCTTAGTACATTTACTGTCGTATTCAATGACGGAGGTTTCCAGTGAAAAGCTATGAAATGATGAAAATACTGGTAACATTTACAACTCCGGCTACTTCCGGTGGCGCTTTCACGGGACTGTGCTTTCAAATATTAAGAGTTCATGCTTACAGAGCTCAGAATTGGTGTCTAAAGCCTTGGAATGACGAGAATAGTGTTTATGTTTACAATTAAGGAGGATTGGCTTTGGCTTTTTTTTGTGTGAATCAGTTAAAATGGTGACGATTCCAATGAATACTTCTAATCAAACTGTCGAATTGTGTTAAAACTCTTAAAATACACAATGATAGTTCCCAGAAATGATTAAGAACATGTAAGAAACACCTCAAGTACACGTAAATAGATTCTTACTACATTTACTGTCGTATTCAATCACGGAGGTTTCCAGGTGAAAGCTGTGAAGTGATGAAAATACTGGTAGTATTTAAAAGTCCAGGTACTTCCGGTGGTGTTTTCAGGGGACTGTGCTTTCAAATATTAAGAGTTCATGCTTACAGAGCTCAGAATTGGTGTCTAAGGCCTTGGAATGACGAGAATTATGTTTATGTTTACAATTAAGGAGGATTGGCATTGGCGTTTTTTTTGTGTGAATCAGTGAAAATGGTGACGATTCCGGTAAATAATTCTAAGCAAACTGTCTAATTTTGTTAAAACTCTTAAAATACACAATGATAGTTCCCAGAAATGATTAAGAACATGTAAGAAACACCTCAAGTACACGTAAATAGATTCTTACTACATTTACTGTCGTATTCAATCACGGAGGTTTCCAGTGGAAAGCTGTGAAATGACAAAAATTCTGGTAACATTTACAACTCCGGCTACTTCGGGTTGCGTTTTCACAGGACTGTGCTTTCAAATATTAAGAGTTCATGCTTACAGAGCTCAGAATTGGTGTCTAAAGCCTTGGAATGACGAGAATAGTGTTTATGTTTACAATTAAGGAGGATTGGCTTTGGCGTTTTTTTGTGTGAATCAGTTAAATTGGTGACGATTACAGTAAATACTTCTAAGCAAACTGTCTAATTTTGGTAAAACTGTTAAAATACACAATGATAGTTCCCAGAAATAATTAAGTACGTGTAAGAAACACCACAAGTACACGTAAATAGATTCTTAGTACATTTACTGTCGTATTCAATCACGGAGTTTTCTGGTAGAAAGCTGTGAAATGACGAAAATACTGGTAATATTTACAACTGCTGGTACTTCCAGGGCCGTTTTCACGGGACGGTGCTTTCAAATATTAAGAGTTAATGCTAACAGAGCTCAGAATTGGTGTCTAAAGCCTGGAATGACAAGAATAGTGTTTTTGTTTAGTATTAAGGAGGATTGGCTTTGGCGTTTTTTTTTTGTGTGAATCAGTTAAAATGGTGACGATTCCGGTAAATACTTCTAAGCAAACTGTCTAATTTTGGTAAAACTGTTAAAATACACAATGATAGTTCCCAGAAATGATTAAGAACGTGTAAGAAACACCTCAGTACACGTAAATAGATTCTAAATACATTTACTGTCGTATTCAATCACGGAGGTTTATGGTGGAAAACTGTGAAATGACGAAAATACTGGTAATATTTACAACTCCGGGTACTTCGGTGGCGTTTTTATGGGACTGTGCTTTCAAATATTAAGAGTTCATGCTTACAGAGCTCAGAATTGGTGTCTAAAGCCTTGGAATGAGGAGAATAGTGTTTATGTTTACTATTAAGGAGGATTGAATTTGGCGGTTTTTTGTGTGTGTGAATCAGTTAAAATGGTGACGATTCCGGTAAATACTTGTAAGCAAACTGTCTAATTTTGGTAAAACAGTTAAAATACACAATGATAGTTCCCAGACATGATTAATAACGTGTAAGAAACACCACAAGTACACGTAAATAGATTCTTAGTACATTTACTGTCGTATTCAATGACGGAGGTTTCCAGTGAAAAGCTATGAAATGATGAAAATACTGGTAACATTTACAACTCCGGCTACTTCCGGTGGCGCTTTCACGGGACTGTGCTTTCAAATATTAAGAGTTCATGCTTACAGAGCTCAGAATTGGTGTCTAAAGCCTTGGAATGACGAGAATAGTGTTTATGTTTACAATTAAGGAGGATTGGCTTTGGCTTTTTTTTGTGTGAATCAGTTAAAATGGTGACGATTCCAATGAATACTTCTAATCAAATTGTCGAATTGTGTTAAAACTCTTAAAATACACAATGATAGTTCCCAGAAATGATTAAGAACATGTAAGAAACACCTCAAGTACACGTAAATAGATTCTTACTACATTTACTGTCGTATTCAATCACGGAGGTTTCCAGGTGAAAGCTGTGAAGTGATGAAAATACTGGTAGTATTTAAAAGTCCAGGTACTTCCGGTGGTGTTTTCAGGGGACTGTGCTTTCAAATATTAAGAGTTCATGCTTACAGAGCTCAGAATTGGTGTCTAAGGCCTTGGAATGACGAGAATTATGTTTATGTTTACAATTAAGGAGGATTGGCATTGGCGTTTTTTTTTGTGTGAATCAGTGAAAATGGTGACGATTCCGGTAAATAATTCTAAGCAAACTGTCTAATTTTGTTAAAACTCTTAAAATACACAATGATAGTTCCCAGAAATGATTAAGAACATGTAAGAAACACCTCAAGTACACGTAAATAGATTCTTACTACATTTACTGTCGTATTCAATCACGGAGGTTTCCAGTGGAAAGCTGTGAAATGACAAAAATTCTGGTAACATTTACAACTCCGGCTACTTCGGGTTGCGTTTTCACAGGACTGTGCTTTCAAATATTAAGAGTTCATGCTTACAGAGCTCAGAATTGGTGTCTAAAGCCTTGGAATGACGAGAATAGTGTTTATGTTTACAATTAAGGAGGATTGGCTTTGGCGTTTTTTTGTGTGAATCAGTTAAATTGGTGACGATTACAGTAAATACTTCTAAGCAAACTGTCTAATTTTGTTAAAACTGTTAAAATACACAATGATAGTTCCCAGAAATAATTAAGTACGTGTAAGAAACACCACAAGTACACGTAAATAGATTCTTAGTACATTTACTGTCGTATTCAATCACGGAGGTTTCTGGTAGAAAGCTGTGAAATGACGAAAATACTGGTAATATTTACAACTGCTGGTACTTCCAGGGCCGTTTTCACGGGACGGTGCTTTCAAATATTAAGAGTTAATGCTAACAGAGCTCAGAATTGGTGTCTAAAGCCTGGAATGACAAGAATAGTGTTTTTGTTTAGTATTAAGGAGGATTGGCTTTGGCGTTTTTTTTTGTGTGTGAATCAGTTAAAATGGTGACGATTCCGGTAAATACTTCTAAGCAAACTGTCTAATTTTGGTAAAACTGTTAAAATACACAATGATAGTTCCCAGAAATGATTAAGAACGTGTAAGAAACACCTCAGTACACGTAAATAGATTCTAAATACATTTACTGTCGTATTCAATCACGGAGGTTTATGGTGGAAAGCTGTGAAATGACGAAAATACTGGTAATATTTACAACTCCGGGTACTTCGGTGGCGTTTTTATGGGACTGTGCTTTCAAATATTAAGAGTTCATGCTTACAGAGCTCAGAATTGGTGTCTAAAGCCTTGGAATGAGGAGAATAGTGTTTATGTTTACTATTAAGGAGGATTGAATTTGGCGGTTTTTTGTGTGTGTGAATCAGTTAAAATGGTGACGATTCCGGTAAATACTTGTAAGCAAACTGTCTAATTTTGGTAAAACAGTTAAAATACACAATGATAGTTCCCAGACATGATTAATAACGTGTAAGAAACACCACAAGTACACGTAAATAGATTCTTAGTACATTTACTGTCGTATTCAATGACGGAGGTTTCCAGTGAAAAGCTATGAAATGATGAAAATACTGGTAACATTTACAACTCCGGCTACTTCCGGTGGCGTTTTCACGGGACTGTGCTTTCAAATATTAAGAGTTCATGCTTACAGAGCTCAGAATTGGTGTCTAAAGCCTTGGAATGACGAGAATAGTGTTTATGTTTACAATTAAGGAGGATTGGCTTTGTCGTTTTTTTGTGTGAATCAGTTAAATTGGTGACGATTCCAGATACATACTTCTAAGCAAACTGTCTAATTGTGTTAAAACTGTTAAAATACACAATGATAGTTCCAAGAAATGATTAAGAACATGTAAGAAACACCAGAAGTACACGTAAATAGATTCTTAGTACATTTACTGTCGTATTCAATCACGGAGGTTTCCGGTGGAAAGCTGTGAAATGACGAAATTACTGGTAATATTTACAACTCCGGGAACTTCCGCTGGCGTTTTTACGGGACTGTGCTTTCAAATATTAAGAGTTCATGCTTACAGAGCTCAGAATTTGTGTCTAAAGCCTTGGAATGACGAGAATAGTGTTTATGTTTACAATTAAGGAGAATTGGCTTGGCGTTTTTCTTGTGTGAATCAGTTAAAATGTTGACGATTCCGGTAAATAATACTAAGCAAACTGTCTAATTTTGTTAAAACTCTTAAAATACACAATGATAATTCCCAGAAATGATTAAGAACATGTAAGAAACACCTTAAGTACACGTAAATAGATTCTTACTACATTTACTGTGGTATTCAATCACGGAAGTTTCCAGTGGAAAGCTGTGAAATGACGAAAATACTGGTAATATATACAGCTCCGGGTACTTCCGGTTGCGTTTTCACGGGACTGTGCTTTCAAATATTAAGAGTTCATGCTTACAGAGCTCAGAATTATTGTCTAAAGCCATGGAATGACAAGAATAGTGTTTTGTTTACAATTAAGGACGATTGGCTTTGGCGTTTTTTTGTGTGTGAATCAGTTGAAATGGTGACGATTCCACTAAATAATTCTAAGCAAACTCTCTAATTTTGGTAAAACTGTTAAAATACACAATGATAGTAACCAGAAATGATTAAGAACGTGTAAGAAACACCTCAAGTATACGTAAATAGATTCTTACTACATTTACTGTCGTATTCAATCACGGAGGTTTCCAGGTGAAAGCTGTGAAGTGAGGAAAATACTGGTAGTATTTACAAGTCCAGGTACTTCCGGTGGTGTTTTCAGGGGACTGTGCTTTCAAATATTAAGAGTTCATGCTTACAGAGCTCAGAATTGGTGTCTAAGGCCTTGGAATGACGAGAATTATGTTTATGTTTACAATTAAGGAGGATTGGCATTGGCGTTTTTTTTGTGTGAATCAGTGAAAATGGTGACGATTCCGGTAAATAATTCTAAGCAAACTGTCTAATTTTGTTAAAACTCTTAAAATACACAATGATAGTTCCCAGAAATGATTAAGAACATGTAAGAAACACCTCAAGTACACGTAAATAGATTCTTACTACATTTACTGTCGTATTCAATCACGGAAGTTTCCAGTGGAAAGCTGTGAAATGACGAAAATACTGGTAATATATACAACTCCGGGTACTTCCGGTTGCGTTTTCATGGGACTGTGCATTCAAATATTAAGAGTTCATGCTTACAGAGCTCAGAATTGTTCTCTAAAGCCATGGAATGACGGGAAAAGTGTTTTCTTTCCAATTAAGGACGATTGGCTTTGGCGTTTTTTTGTGTGTGAATCAGTTGAAATGGTGACGATTCCAGTAAATAATTCTAAGCAAACTCTCTAATTTTGGTAAAACTGTTAAAATACACAATGATAGTTCCCAGAAATGATTAAGTACGTGTAAGAAACACCACAAGTACACGTAAATAGATTCTTAGTACATTTACTGTCGTATTCAATCACGGAGGTTTCCGGTAGAAAGCTGTGAAATGACGAAAATACTGGTAATATTTACAACTGCTGGTACTTCCAGGGCCGTTTTCACGGGACAGTGCTTTCAAATATTAAGAGTTAATGCTTACAGAGCTCAGAATTGGTGTCTAAAGCCTGGAATGACAAGAATAGTGTTTTTGTTTAGTATTAAGGAGGATTGGCTTTGGCGTTTTTTTTGTGTGAATCAGTTAAAATGGTGACGATTCCGGTAAATACTTCTAAGCAAACTGTCTAATTTTGGTAAAACTGTTAAAATACACAATGATAGTTCCCAGAAATGATTAAGAACGTGTAAGAAACACCTCAGTACACGTAAATAGATTCTAAATACATTTACTGTCGTATTCAATCACGGAGGTTTATGGTGGAAAACTGTGAAATGACGAAAATACTGGTAATATTTACAACTCCGGGTACTTCGGTGGCGTTTTTATGGGACTGTGCTTTCAAATATTAAGAGTTCATGCTTACAGAGCTCAGAATTGGTGTCTAAAGCCTTGGAATGAGGAGAATAGTGTTTATGTTTACTATTAAGGAGGATTGAATTTGGCGGTTTTTTGTGTGTGTGAATCCGTTAAAATGGTGACGATTCCGGTAAATACTTGTAAGCAAACTGTCTAATTTTGGTAAAACAGTTAAAATACACAATGATAGTTCCCAGACATGATTAATAACGTGTAAGAAACACCACAAGTACACGTAAATAGATTCTTAGTACATTTACTGTCGTATTCAATGACGGAGGTTTCCAGTGAAAAGCTATGAAATGATGAAAATACTGGTAACATTTACAACTCCGGCTACTTCCGGTGGCGCTTTCACGGGACTGTGCTTTCAAATATTAAGAGTTCATGCTTACAGAGCTCAGAATTGGTGTCTAAAGCCTTGGAATGACGAGAATAGTGTTTATGTTTACAATTAAGGAGGATTGGCTTTGGCTTTTTTTTGTGTGAATCAGTTAAAATGGTGACGATTCCAATGAATACTTCTAATCAAACTGTCGAATTGTGTTAAAACTCTTAAAATACACAATGATAGTTCCCAGAAATGATTAAGAACATGTAAGAAACACCTCAAGTACACGTAAATAGATTCTTACTACATTTACTGTCGTATTCAATCACGGAGGTTTCCAGGTGAAAGCTGTGAAGTGATGAAAATACTGGTAGTATTTAAAAGTCCAGGTACTTCCGGTGGTGTTTTCAGGGGACTGTGCTTTCAAATATTAAGAGTTCATGCTTACAGAGCTCAGAATTGGTGTCTAAGGCCTTGGAATGACGAGAATTATGTTTATGTTTACAATTAAGGAGGATTGGCATTGGCGTTTTTTTTGTGTGAATCAGTGAAAATGGTGACGATTCCGGTAAATAATTCTAAGCAAACTGTCTAATTTTGTTAAAACTCTTAAAATACACAATGATAGTTCCCAGAAATGATTAAGAACATGTAAGAAACACCTCAAGTACACGTAAATAGATTCTTACTACATTTACTGTCGTATTCAATCACGGAGGTTTCCAGTGGAAAGCTGTGAAATGACAAAAATTCTGGTAACATTTACAACTCCGGCTACTTCGGGTTGCGTTTTCACAGGACTGTGCTTTCAAATATTAAGAGTTCATGCTTACAGAGCTCAGAATTGGTGTCTAAAGCCTTGGAATGACGAGAATAGTGTTTATGTTTACAATTAAGGAGGATTGGCTTTGGCGTTTTTTTGTGTGAATCAGTTAAATTGGTGACGATTACAGTAAATACTTCTAAGCAAACTGTCTAATTTTGGTAAAACTGTTAAAATACACAATGATAGTTCCCAGAAATAATTAAGTACGTGTAAGAAACACCACAAGTACACGTAAATAGATTCTTACTACATTTACTGTCGTATTCAATCACGGAGGTTTCTGGTAGAAAGCTGTGAAATGACGAAAATACTGGTAATATTTACAACTGCTGGTACTTCCAGGGCCGTTTTCACGGGACGGTGCTTTCAAATATTAAGAGTTAATGCTAACAGAGCTCAGAATTGGTGTCTAAAGCCTGGAATGACAAGAATAGTGTTTTTGTTTAGTATTAAGGAGGATTGGCTTTGGCGTTTTTTTTTGTGTGAATCAGTTAAAATGGTGACGATTCCGGTAAATACTTCTAAGCAAACTGTCTAATTTTGGTAAAACTGTTAAAATACACAATGATAGTTCCCAGAAATGATTAAGAACGTGTAAGAAACACCTCAGTACACGTAAATAGATTCTAAATACATTTACTGTCGTATTCAATCACGGAGGTTTATGGTGGAAAACTGTGAAATGACGAAAATACTGGTAATATTTACAACTCCGGGTACTTCGGTGGCGTTTTTATGGGACTGTGCTTTCAAATATTAAGAGTTCATGCTTACAGAGCTCAGAATTGGTGTCTAAAGCCTTGGAATGAGGAGAATAGTGTTTATGTTTACTATTAAGGAGGATTGAATTTGGCGGTTTTTTGTGTGTGTGAATCCGTTAAAATGGTGACGATTCCGGTAAATACTTGTAAGCAAACTGTCTAATTTTGGTAAAACAGTTAAAATACACAATGATAGTTCCCAGACATGATTAATAACGTGTAAGAAACACCACAAGTACACGTAAATAGATTCTTAGTACATTTACTGTCGTATTCAATGACGGAGGTTTCCAGTGAAAAGCTATGAAATGATGAAAATACTGGTAACATTTACAACTCCGGCTACTTCCGGTGGCGCTTTCACGGGACTGTGCTTTCAAATATTAAGAGTTCATGCTTACAGAGCTCAGAATTGGTGTCTAAAGCCTTGGAATGACGAGAATAGTGTTTATGTTTACAATTAAGGAGGATTGGCTTTGGCTTTTTTTTGTGTGAATCAGTTAAAATGGTGACGATTCCAATGAATACTTCTAATCAAACTGTCGAATTGTGTTAAAACTCTTAAAATACACAATGATAGTTCCCAGAAATGATTAAGAACATGTAAGAAACACCTCAAGTACACGTAAATAGATTCTTACTACATTTACTGTCGTATTCAATCACGGAGGTTTCCAGGTGAAAGCTGTGAAGTGATGAAAATACTGGTAGTATTTAAAAGTCCAGGTACTTCCGGTGGTGTTTTCAGGGGACTGTGCTTTCAAATATTAAGAGTTCATGCTTACAGAGCTCAGAATTGGTGTCTAAGGCCTTGGAATGACGAGAATTATGTTTATGTTTACAATTAAGGAGGATTGGCATTGGCGTTTTTTTTGTGTGAATCAGTGAAAATGGTGACGATTCCGGTAAATAATTCTAAGCAAACTGTCTAATTTTGTTAAAACTCTTAAAATACACAATGATAGTTCCCAGAAATGATTAAGAACATGTAAGAAACACCTCAAGTACACGTAAATAGATTCTTACTACATTTACTGTCGTATTCAATCACGGAGGTTTCCAGTGGAAAGCTGTGAAATGACAAAAATTCTGGTAACATTTACAACTCCGGCTACTTCGGGTTGCGTTTTCACAGGACTGTGCTTTCAAATATTAAGAGTTCATGCTTACAGAGCTCAGAATTGGTGTCTAAAGCCTTGGAATGACGAGAATAGTGTTTATGTTTACAATTAAGGAGGATTGGCTTTGGCGTTTTTTTGTGTGAATCAGTTAAATTGGTGACGATTACAGTAAATACTTCTAAGCAAACTGTCTAATTTTGGTAAAACTGTTAAAATACACAATGATAGTTCCCAGAAATAATTAAGTACGTGTAAGAAACACCACAAGTACACGTAAATAGATTCTTACTACATTTACTGTCGTATTCAATCACGGAGGTTTCTGGTAGAAAGCTGTGAAATGACGAAAATACTGGTAATATTTACAACTGCTGGTACTTCCAGGGCCGTTTTCACGGGACGGTGCTTTCAAATATTAAGAGTTAATGCTAACAGAGCTCAGAATTGGTGTCTAAAGCCTGGAATGACAAGAATAGTGTTTTTGTTTAGTATTAAGGAGGATTGGCTTTGGCGTTTTTTTTTGTGTGAATCAGTTAAAATGGTGACGATTCCGGTAAATACTTCTAAGCAAACTGTCTAATTTTGGTAAAACTGTTAAAATACACAATGATAGTTCCCAGAAATGATTAAGAACGTGTAAGAAACACCTCAGTACACGTAAATAGATTCTAAATACATTTACTGTCGTATTCAATCACGGAGGTTTATGGTGGAAAACTGTGAAATGACGAAAATACTGGTAATATTTACAACTCCGGGTACTTCGGTGGCGTTTTTATGGGACTGTGCTTTCAAATATTAAGAGTTCATGCTTACAGAGCTCAGAATTGGTGTCTAAAGCCTTGGAATGAGGAGAATAGTGTTTATGTTTACTATTAAGGAGGATTGAATTTGGCGGTTTTTTGTGTGTGTGAATCCGTTAAAATGGTGACGATTCCGGTAAATACTTGTAAGCAAACTGTCTAATTTTGGTAAAACAGTTAAAATACACAATGATAGTTCCCAGACATGATTAATAACGTGTAAGAAACACCACAAGTACACGTAAATAGATTCTTAGTACATTTACTGTCGTATTCAATGACGGAGGTTTCCAGTGAAAAGCTATGAAATGATGAAAATACTGGTAACATTTACAACTCCGGCTACTTCCGGTGGCGCTTTCACGGGACTGTGCTTTCAAATATTAAGAGTTCATGCTTACAGAGCTCAGAATTGGTGTCTAAAGCCTTGGAATGACGAGAATAGTGTTTATGTTTACAATTAAGGAGGATTGGCTTTGGCTTTTTTTTGTGTGAATCAGTTAAAATGGTGACGATTCCAATGAATACTTCTAATCAAACTGTCGAATTGTGTTAAAACTCTTAAAATACACAATGATAGTTCCCAGAAATGATTAAGAACATGTAAGAAACACCTCAAGTACACGTAAATAGATTCTTACTACATTTACTGTCGTATTCAATCACGGAGGTTTCCAGGTGAAAGCTGTGAAGTGATGAAAATACTGGTAGTATTTAAAAGTCCAGGTACTTCCGGTGGTGTTTTCAGGGGACTGTGCTTTCAAATATTAAGAGTTCATGCTTACAGAGCTCAGAATTGGTGTCTAAGGCCTTGGAATGACGAGAATTATGTTTATGTTTACAATTAAGGAGGATTGGCATTGGCGTTTTTTTTTGTGTGAATCAGTGAAAATGGTGACGATTCCGGTAAATAATTCTAAGCAAACTGTCTAATTTTGTTAAAACTCTTAAAATACACAATGATAGTTCCCAGAAATGATTAAGAACATGTAAGAAACACCTCAAGTACACGTAAATAGATTCTTACTACATTTACTGTCGTATTCAATCACGGAGGTTTCCAGTGGAAAGCTGTGAAATGACAAAAATTCTGGTAACATTTACAACTCCGGCTACTTCGGGTTGCGTTTTCACAGGACTGTGCTTTCAAATATTAAGAGTTCATGCTTACAGAGCTCAGAATTGGTGTCTAAAGCCTTGGAATGACGAGAATAGTGTTTATGTTTACAATTAAGGAGGATTGGCTTTGGCGTTTTTTTGTGTGAATCAGTTAAATTGGTGACGATTACAGTAAATACTTCTAAGCAAACTGTCTAATTTTGTTAAAACTGTTAAAATACACAATGATAGTTCCCAGAAATAATTAAGTACGTGTAAGAAACACCACAAGTACACGTAAATAGATTCTTAGTACATTTACTGTCGTATTCAATCACGGAGGTTTCTGGTAGAAAGCTGTGAAATGACGAAAATACTGGTAATATTTACAACTGCTGGTACTTCCAGGGCCGTTTTCACGGGACGGTGCTTTCAAATATTAAGAGTTAATGCTAACAGAGCTCAGAATTGGTGTCTAAAGCCTGGAATGACAAGAATAGTGTTTTTGTTTAGTATTAAGGAGGATTGGCTTTGGCGTTTTTTTTGTGTGTGAATCAGTTAAAATGGTGACGATTCCGGTAAATACTTCTAAGCAAACTGTCTAATTTTGGTAAAACTGTTAAAATACACAATGATAGTTCCCAGAAATGATTAAGAACGTGTAAGAAACACCTCAGTACACGTAAATAGATTCTAAATACATTTACTGTCGTATTCAATCACGGAGGTTTATGGTGGAAAGCTGTGAAATGACGAAAATACTGGTAATATTTACAACTCCGGGTACTTCGGTGGCGTTTTTATGGGACTGTGCTTTCAAATATTAAGAGTTCATGCTTACAGAGCTCAGAATTGGTGTCTAAAGCCTTGGAATGAGGAGAATAGTGTTTATGTTTACTATTAAGGAGGATTGAATTTGGCGGTTTTTTGTGTGTGTGAATCAGTTAAAATGGTGACGATTCCGGTAAATACTTGTAAGCAAACTGTCTAATTTTGGTAAAACAGTTAAAATACACAATGATAGTTCCCAGACATGATTAATAACGTGTAAGAAACACCACAAGTACACGTAAATAGATTCTTAGTACATTTACTGTCGTATTCAATGACGGAGGTTTCCAGTGAAAAGCTATGAAATGATGAAAATACTGGTAACATTTACAACTCCGGCTACTTCCGGTGGCGTTTTCACGGGACTGTGCTTTCAAATATTAAGAGTTCATGCTTACAGAGCTCAGAATTGGTGTCTAAAGCCTTGGAATGACGAGAATAGTGTTTATGTTTACAATTAAGGAGGATTGGCTTTGTCGTTTTTTTGTGTGAATCAGTTAAATTGGTGACGATTCCAGATACATACTTCTAAGCAAACTGTCTAATTGTGTTAAAACTGTTAAAATACACAATGATAGTTCCAAGAAATGATTAAGAACATGTAAGAAACACCAGAAGTACACGTAAATAGATTCTTAGTACATTTACTGTCGTATTCAATCACGGAGGTTTCCGGTGGAAAGCTGTGAAATGACGAAATTACTGGTAATATTTACAACTCCGGGAACTTCCGCTGGCGTTTTTACGGGACTGTGCTTTCAAATATTAAGAGTTCATGCTTACAGAGCTCAGAATTTGTGTCTAAAGCCTTGGAATGACGAGAATAGTGTTTATGTTTACAATTAAGGAGAATTGGCTTGGCGTTTTTCTTGTGTGAATCAGTTAAAATGTTGACGATTCCGGTAAATAATACTAAGCAAACTGTCTAATTTTGTTAAAACTCTTAAAATACACAATGATAATTCCCAGAAATGATTAAGAACATGTAAGAAACACCTTAAGTACACGTAAATAGATTCTTACTACATTTACTGTGGTATTCAATCACGGAAGTTTCCAGTGGAAAGCTGTGAAATGACGAAAATACTGGTAATATATACAGCTCCGGGTACTTCCGGTTGCGTTTTCACGGGACTGTGCTTTCAAATATTAAGAGTTCATGCTTACAGAGCTCAGAATTATTGTCTAAAGCCATGGAATGACAAGAATAGTGTTTTGTTTACAATTAAGGACGATTGGCTTTGGCGTTTTTTTGTGTGTGAATCAGTTGAAATGGTGACGATTCCACTAAATAATTCTAAGCAAACTCTCTAATTTTGGTAAAACTGTTAAAATACACAATGATAGTAACCAGAAATGATTAAGAACGTGTAAGAAACACCTCAAGTATACGTAAATAGATTCTTACTACATTTACTGTCGTATTCAATCACGGAGGTTTCCAGGTGAAAGCTGTGAAGTGAGGAAAATACTGGTAGTATTTACAAGTCCAGGTACTTCCGGTGGTGTTTTCAGGGGACTGTGCTTTCAAATATTAAGAGTTCATGCTTACAGAGCTCAGAATTGGTGTCTAAGGCCTTGGAATGACGAGAATTATGTTTATGTTTACAATTAAGGAGGATTGGCATTGGCGTTTTTTTTGTGTGAATCAGTGAAAATGGTGACGATTCCGGTAAATAATTCTAAGCAAACTGTCTAATTTTGTTAAAACTCTTAAAATACACAATGATAGTTCCCAGAAATGATTAAGAACATGTAAGAAACACCTCAAGTACACGTAAATAGATTCTTACTACATTTACTGTCGTATTCAATCACGGAAGTTTCCAGTGGAAAGCTGTGAAATGACGAAAATACTGGTAATATATACAACTCCGGGTACTTCCGGTTGCGTTTTCATGGGACTGTGCATTCAAATATTAAGAGTTCATGCTTACAGAGCTCAGAATTGTTCTCTAAAGCCATGGAATGACGGGAAAAGTGTTTTCTTTCCAATTAAGGACGATTGGCTTTGGCGTTTTTTTGTGTGTGAATCAGTTGAAATGGTGACGATTCCAGTAAATAATTCTAAGCAAACTCTCTAATTTTGGTAAAACTGTTAAAATACACAATGATAGTTCCCAGAAATGATTAAGTACGTGTAAGAAACACCACAAGTACACGTAAATAGATTCTTAGTACATTTACTGTCGTATTCAATCACGGAGGTTTCCGGTAGAAAGCTGTGAAATGACGAAAATACTGGTAATATTTACAACTGCTGGTACTTCCAGGGCCGTTTTCACGGGACGGTGCTTTCAAATATTAAGAGTTAATGCTTACAGAGCTCAGAATTGGTGTCTAAAGCCTGGAATGACAAGAATAGTGTTTTTGTTTAGTATTAAGGAGGATTGGCTTTGGCGTTTTTTTTGTGTGAATCAGTTAAAATGGTGACGATTCCGGTAAATACTTCTAAGCAAACTGTCTAATTTTGGTAAAACTGTTAAAATACACAATGATAGTTCCCAGAAATGATTAAGAACGTGTAAGAAACACCTCAAGTACACGTAAATATATTCTTACTACATTTACTGTCGTATTCAATGACCGAGGTTTCCAGTGGAAAGCTGTGAAATGACAAAAATACTGGTAACATTTACAACTAAGGCTACTTCCGGTGGCGTTTTCACGGGACTGTGCTTTCAAATATTAAGAGTTCATGCTTACAGAGCTCAGAATTGGTGTCTAAAGCCTTGGAATGACGAGAATAGTGTTTATGTTTACAATTAAGGAGGATTGGCTTTGTCGTTTTTTTGTGTGAATCAGTTAAATTGGTGACGATTCCAGATACATACTTCTAAGCAAACTGTCTAATTGTGTTAAAACTGTTAAAATACACAATGATAGTTCCAAGAAATGATTAAGAACATGTAAGAAACACCAGAAGTACACGTAAATAGATTCTTAGTACATTTACTGTCGTATTCAATCACGGAGGTTTCCGGTGGAAAGCTGTGAAATGACGAAATTACTGGTAATATTTACAACTCCGGGAACTTCCGCTGGCGTTTTTACGGGACTGTGCTTTCAAATATTAAGAGTTCATGCTTACAGAGCTCAGAATTTGTGTCTAAAGCCTTGGAATGACGAGAATAGTGTTTATGTTTACAATTAAGGAGAATTGGCTTGGCGTTTTTCTTGTGTGAATCAGTTAAAATGTTGACGATTCCGGTAAATAATACTAAGCAAACTGTCTAATTTTGTTAAAACTCTTAAAATACACAATGATAATTCCCAGAAATGATTAAGAACATGTAAGAAACACCTTAAGTACACGTAAATAGATTCTTACTACATTTACTGTGGTATTCAATCACGGAAGTTTCCAGTGGAAAGCTGTGAAATGACGAAAATACTGGTAATATATACAGCTCCGGGTACTTCCGGTTGCGTTTTCACGGGACTGTGCTTTCAAATATTAAGAGTTCATGCTTACAGAGCTCAGAATTATTGTCTAAAGCCATGGAATGACAAGAATAGTGTTTTGTTTACAATTAAGGACGATTGGCTTTGGCGTTTTTTTGTGTGTGAATCAGTTGAAATGGTGACGATTCCACTAAATAATTCTAAGCAAACTCTCTAATTTTGGTAAAACTGTTAAAATACACAATGATAGTAACCAGAAATGATTAAGAACGTGTAAGAAACACCTCAAGTATACGTAAATAGATTCTTACTACATTTACTGTCGTATTCAATCACGGAGGTTTCCAGGTGAAAGCTGTGAAGTGAGGAAAATACTGGTAGTATTTACAAGTCCAGGTACTTCCGGTGGTGTTTTCAGGGGACTGTGCTTTCAAATATTAAGAGTTCATGCTTACAGAGCTCAGAATTGGTGTCTAAGGCCTTGGAATGACGAGAATTATGTTTATGTTTACAATTAAGGAGGATTGGCATTGGCGTTTTTTTTGTGTGAATCAGTGAAAATGGTGACGATTCCGGTAAATAATTCTAAGCAAACTGTCTAATTTTGTTAAAACTCTTAAAATACACAATGATAGTTCCCAGAAATGATTAAGAACATGTAAGAAACACCTCAAGTACACGTAAATAGATTCTTACTACATTTACTGTCGTATTCAATCACGGAAGTTTCCAGTGGAAAGCTGTGAAATGACGAAAATACTGGTAATATATACAACTCCGGGTACTTCCGGTTGCGTTTTCATGGGACTGTGCATTCAAATATTAAGAGTTCATGCTTACAGAGCTCAGAATTGTTCTCTAAAGCCATGGAATGACGGGAAAAGTGTTTTCTTTCCAATTAAGGACGATTGGCTTTGGCGTTTTTTTGTGTGTGAATCAGTTGAAATGGTGACGATTCCAGTAAATAATTCTAAGCAAACTCTCTAATTTTGGTAAAACTGTTAAAATACACAATGATAGTTCCCAGAAATGATTAAGTACGTGTAAGAAACACCACAAGTACACGTAAATAGATTCTTAGTACATTTACTGTCGTATTCAATCACGGAGGTTTCCGGTAGAAAGCTGTGAAATGACGAAAATACTGGTAATATTTACAACTGCTGGTACTTCCAGGGCCGTTTTCACGGGACCGTGCTTTCAAATATTAAGAGTTAATGCTTACAGAGCTCAGAATTGGTGTCTAAAGCCTGGAATGACAAGAATAGTGTTTTTGTTTAGTATTAAGGAGGATTGGCTTTGGCGTTTTTTTTGTGTGAATCAGTTAAAATGGTGACGATTCCGGTAAATACTTCTAAGCAAACTGTCTAATTTTGGTAAAACTGTTAAAATACACAATCATAGTTCCCAGAAATGATTAAGAACGTGTAAGAAACACCTCAAGTACACGTAAATATATTCTTACTACATTTACTGTCGTATTCAATGACCGAGGTTTCCAGTGGAAAGCTGTGAAATGACAAAAATACTGGTAACATTTACAACTAAGGCTACTTCCGGTGGCGTTTTCACGGGACTGTGCTTTCAAATATTAAGAATTCATGCTTACAGAGCTCAGAATTGGTGTCTAAAGCCTTGAAATGACGAGAATAGTGTTTATGTTTACAATTAAGGAGGATTGGCTTTGGCGTTTTTTTGTGTGAATCAGTTAAATTGGTGACGATTACAGTAAATACTTCTAAGCAAACTGTCTAATTTTGGTAAAACTTAAAATACACAATGATAGTTCCCAGAAATAATTAAGTACGTGTAAGAAACACCACAAGTACACGTAAATAGATTCTTAGTACATTTACTGTCGTATTCAATCACGGAAGTTTCTGGTAGAAAGCTGTGAAATGACGAAAATACTGGTAATATTTAAAACTGCTGGTACTTCCAGGGCCGTTTTCACGGGACGGTGCTTTCAAATATTAAGAGTTAATGCTAACAGAGCTCAGAATTGGTGTCTAAAGCCTGGAATGACAAGAATAGTGTTTTTGTTTAGTATTAAGGAGGATTGGCTTTGGCGTTTTTTTTGTGTGTGAATCAGTTAAAATGGTGACGATTCCGGTAAATACTTCTAAGCAAACTGTCTAATTTTGGTAAAACTGTTAAAATACACAATGATAGTTCCCAGAAATGATTAAGAACGTGTAAGAAACACCTCAGTACACGTAAATAGATTCTAAATACATTTACTGTCGTATTCAATCACGGAGGTTTATGGTGGAAAGCTGTGAAATGACGAAAATACTGGTAATATTTACAACTCCGGGTACTTCGGTGGCGTTTTTATGGGACTGTGCTTTCAAATATTAAGAGTTCATGCTTACAGAGCTCAGAATTGGTGTCTAAAGCCTTGGAATGAGGAGAATAGTGTTTATGTTTACTATTAAGTAGGATTGAATTTGGCGGTTTTTTGTGTGTGTGAATCAGTTAAAATGGTGACGATTCCGGTAAATACTTGTAAGCAAACTGTCTAATTTTGGTAAAACAGTTAAAATACACAATGATAGTTCCCAGACATGATTAATAACGTGTAAGAAACACCACAAGTACACGTAAATAGATTCTTAGTACATTTACTGTCGTATTCAATGACGGAGGTTTCCAGTGAAAAGCTATGAAATGATGAAAATACTGGTAACATTTACAACTCCGGCTACTTCCGGTGGCGTTTTCACGGGACTGTGCTTTCAAATATTAAGAGTTCATGCTTACAGAGCTCAGAATTGGTGTCTAAAGCCTTGGAATGACGAGAATAGTGTTTATGTTTACAATTAAGGAGGATTGGCTTTGTCGTTTTTTTGTGTGAATCAGTTAAATTGGTGACGATTCCAGATAAATACTTCTAAGCAAACTGTCTAATTGTGTTAAAACTGTTAAAATACACAATGATAGTTCCAAGAAATGATTAAGAACATGTAAGAAACACCAGAAGTACACGTAAATAGATTCTTAGTACATTAACTGTCGTATTCAATCACGGAGGTTTCCGGTGGAAAGCTGTGAAATGACGAAATTACTGGTAATATTTACAACTCCGGGAACTTCCGCTGGCGTTTTTACGGGACTGTGCTTTCAAATATTAAGAGTTCATGCTTACAGAGCTCAGAATTTGTGTCTAAAGCCTTGGAATGACGAGAATAGTGTTTATGTTTACAATTAAGGAGGATTGGCTTTGGCGTTTTTCTTGTGTGAATCAGTTAAAATGTTGACGATTCCGGTAAATAATACTAAGCAAACTGTCTAATTTTGTTAAAACTCTTAAAATACACAATGATAATTCCCAGAAATGATTAAGAACATGTAAGAAACACCTTAAGTACACGTAAATAGATTCTTACTACATTTACTGTGGTATTCAATCACGGAAGTTTCCAGTGGAAAGCTGTGAAATGACGAAAATACTGGTAATATATACAGCTCCGGGTACTTCCGGTTGCGTTTTCACGGGACTGTGCTTTCAAATATTAAGAGTTCATGCTTACAGAGCTCAGAATTGTTGTCTAAAGCCATGGAATGACAAGAATAGTGTTTTGTTTACAATTAAGGACGATTAGCTTTGGCGTTTTTTTGTGTGTGAATCAGTTGAAATGGTGACGATTCCACTAAATAATTCTAAGCAAACTCTCTAATTTTGGTAAAACTGTTAAAATACACAATGATAGTACCCAGAAATGATTAAGAACGTGTAAGAAACACCTCAAGTACACGTAAATAGATTCTTACTACATTTACTGTCGTATTCAATCACGGAGGTTTCCAGGTGAAAGCTGTGAAGTGAGGAAAATACTGGTAGTATTTACAAGTCCAGGTACTTCCGGTGGTGTTTTCAGGGGACTGTGCTTTCAAATATTAAGAGTTCATGCTTACAGAGCTCAGAATTGGTGTCTAAGGCCTTGGAATGACGAGAATTATGTTTATGTTTACAATTAAGGAGGATTGGCATTGGCGTTTTTTTTGTGTGAATCAGTGAAAATGGTGACGATTCCGGTAAATAATTCTAAGCAAACTGTCTAATTTTGTTAAAACTCTTAAAATACACAATGATAGTTCCCAGAAATGATTAAGAACATGTAAGAAACACCTTAAGTACACGTAAATAGATTCTTACTACATTTACTGTCGTATTCAATCACGGAAGTTTCCAGTGGAAAGCTGTGAAATGACGAAAATACTGGTAATATATACAACTCCGGGTACTTCCGGTTGCGTTTTCATGGGACTGTGCATTCAAATATTAAGAGTTCATGCTTACAGAGCTCAGAATTGTTCTCTAAAGCCATGGAATGACGGGAAAAGTGTTTTCTTTCCAATTAAGGACGATTGGCTTTGGCGTTTTTTTGTGTGTGAATCAGTTGAAATGGTGACGATTCCAGTAAATAATTCTAAGCAAACTCTCTAATTTTGGTAAAACTGTTAAAATACACAATGATAGTTCCCAGAAATGATTAAGTACGTGTAAGAAACACCACAAGTACACGTAAATAGATTCTTAGTACATTTACTGTCGTATTCAATCACGGAGGTTTCCGGTAGAAAGCTGTGAAAAGACGAAAATACTGGTAATATTTACAACTGCTGGTACTTCCAGGGCCGTTTTCACGGGACGGTGCTTTCAAATATTAAGAGTTCATGCTTACAGAGCTCAGAATTGGTGTCTAAAGCCTTGGAATGACGAGAATAGTGTTTATGTTTACAATTAAGGAGGATTGGCTTTGTCGTTTTTTTGTGTGAATCAGTTAAATTGGTGACGATTCCAGATACATACTTCTAAGCAAACTGTCTAATTGTGTTAAAACTGTTAAAATACACAATGATAGTTCCAAGAAATGATTAAGAACATGTAAGAAACACCAGAAGTACACGTAAATAGATTCTTAGTACATTTACTGTCGTATTCAATCACGGAGGTTTCCGGTGGAAAGCTGCGAAATGACGAAATTACTGGTAATATTTACAACTCCGGGAACTTCCGCTGGCGTTTTTACGGGACTGTGCTTTCAAATATTAAGAGTTCATGCTTACAGAGCTCAGAATTTGTGTCTAAAGCCTTGGAATGACGAGAATAGTGTTTATGTTTACAATTAAGGAGAATTGGCTTGGCGTTTTTCTTGTGTGAATCAGTTAAAATGTTGACGATTCCGGTAAATAATACTAAGCAAACTGTCTAATTTTGTTAAAACTCTTAAAATACACAATGATAATTCCCAGAAATGATTAAGAACATGTAAGAAACACCTTAAGTACACGTAAATAGATTCTTACTACATTTACTGTGGTATTCAATCACGGAAGTTTCCAGTGGAAAGCTGTGAAATGACGAAAATACTGGTAATATATACAGCTCCGGGTACTTCCGGTTGCGTTTTCACGGGACTGTGCTTTCAAATATTAAGAGTTCATGCTTACAGAGCTCAGAATTGTTGTCTAAAGCCATGGAATGACAAGAATAGTGTTTTGTTTACAATTAAGGACGATTGGCTTTGGCGTTTTTTTGTGTGTGAATCAGTTGAAATGGTGACGATTCCACTAAATAATTCTAAGCAAACTCTCTAATTTTGGTAAAACTGTTAAAATACACAATGATAGTAACCAGAAATGATTAAGAACGTGTAAGAAACACC
The DNA here is from genome assembly GCF_963259705.1 of Myotis daubentonii. NCBI lineage: Eukaryota > Metazoa > Chordata > Mammalia > Chiroptera > Vespertilionidae > Myotis > Myotis daubentonii. Next base: position 1,004,765 of record NW_026775479.1, on the reverse strand, counting down.
TCAAGTATACGTAAATAGATTCTTACTACATTTACTGTCGTATTCAATCACGGAGGTTTCCAGGTGAAAGCTGTGAAGTGAGGAAAATACTGGTAGTATTTACAAGTCCAGGTACTTCCGGTGGTGTTTTCAGGGGACTGTGCTTTCAAATATTAAGAGTTCATGCTTACAGAGCTCAGAATTGGTGTCTAAGGCCTTGGAATGACGAGAATTATGTTTATGTTTACAATTAAGGAGGATTGGCATTGGCGTTTTTTTTGTGTGAATCAGTGAAAATGGTGACGATTCCGGTAAATAATTCTAAGCAAACTGTCTAATTTTGTTAAAACTCTTAAAATACACAATGATAGTTCCCAGAAATGATTAAGAACATGTAAGAAACACCTCAAGTACACGTAAATAGATTCTTACTACATTTACTGTCGTATTCAATCACGGAAGTTTCCAGTGGAAAGCTGTGAAATGACGAAAATACTGGTAATATATACAACTCCGGGTACTTCCGGTTGCGTTTTCATGGGACTGTGCATTCAAATATTAAGAGTTCATGCTTACAGAGCTCAGAATTGTTCTCTAAAGCCATGGAATGACGGGAAAAGTGTTTTCTTTCCAATTAAGGACGATTGGCTTTGGCGTTTTTTTGTGTGTGAATCAGTTGAAATGGTGACGATTCCAGTAAATAATTCTAAGCAAACTCTCTAATTTTGGTAAAACTGTTAAAATACACAATGATAGTTCCCAGAAATGATTAAGTACGTGTAAGAAACACCACAAGTACACGTAAATAGATTCTTAGTACATTTACTGTCGTATTCAATCACGGAGGTTTCCGGTAGAAAGCTGTGAAATGACGAAAATACTGGTAATATTTACAACTGCTGGTACTTCCAGGGCCGTTTTCACGGGACGGTGCTTTCAAATATTAAGAGTTAATGCTTACAGAGCTCAGAATTGGTGTCTAAAGCCTGGAATGACAAGAATAGTGTTTTTGTTTAGTATTAAGGAGGATTGGCTTTGGCGTTTTTTTTGTGTGAATCAGTTAAAATGGTGACGATTCCGGTAAATACTTCTAAGCAAACTGTCTAATTTTGGTAAAACTGTTAAAATACACAATGATAGTTCCCAGAAATGATTAAGAACGTGTAAGAAACACCTCAAGTACACGTAAATATATTCTTACTACATTTACTGTCGTATTCAATGACCGAGGTTTCCAGTGGAAAGCTGTGAAATGACAAAAATACTGGTAACATTTACAACTAAGGCTACTTCCGGTGGCGTTTTCACGGGACTGTGCTTTCAAATATTAAGAATTCATGCTTACAGAGCTCAGAATTGGTGTCTAAAGCCTTGAAATGACGAGAATAGTGTTTATGTTTACAATTAAGGAGGATTGGCTTTGGCGTTTTTTTGTGTGAATCAGTTAAATTGGTGACGATTACAGTAAATACTTCTAAGCAAACTGTCTAATTTTGGTAAAACTTAAAATACACAATGATAGTTCCCAGAAATAATTAAGTACGTGTAAGAAACACCACAAGTACACGTAAATAGATTCTTAGTACATTTACTGTCGTATTCAATCACGGAAGTTTCTGGTAGAAAGCTGTGAAATGACGAAAATACTGGTAATATTTAAAACTGCTGGTACTTCCAGGGCCGTTTTCACGGGACGGTGCTTTCAAATATTAAGAGTTAATGCTAACAGAGCTCAGAATTGGTGTCTAAAGCCTGGAATGACAAGAATAGTGTTTTTGTTTAGTATTAAGGAGGATTGGCTTTGGCGTTTTTTTTGTGTGTGAATCAGTTAAAATGGTGACGATTCCGGTAAATACTTCTAAGCAAACTGTCTAATTTTGGTAAAACTGTTAAAATACACAATGATAGTTCCCAGAAATGATTAAGAACGTGTAAGAAACACCTCAGTACACGTAAATAGATTCTAAATACATTTACTGTCGTATTCAATCACGGAGGTTTATGGTGGAAAGCTGTGAAATGACGAAAATACTGGTAATATTTACAACTCCGGGTACTTCGGTGGCGTTTTTATGGGACTGTGCTTTCAAATATTAAGAGTTCATGCTTACAGAGCTCAGAATTGGTGTCTAAAGCCTTGGAATGAGGAGAATAGTGTTTATGTTTACTATTAAGTAGGATTGAATTTGGCGGTTTTTTGTGTGTGTGAATCAGTTAAAATGGTGACGATTCCGGTAAATACTTGTAAGCAAACTGTCTAATTTTGGTAAAACAGTTAAAATACACAATGATAGTTCCCAGACATGATTAATAACGTGTAAGAAACACCACAAGTACACGTAAATAGATTCTTAGTACATTTACTGTCGTATTCAATGACGGAGGTTTCCAGTGAAAAGCTATGAAATGATGAAAATACTGGTAACATTTACAACTCCGGCTACTTCCGGTGGCGTTTTCACGGGACTGTGCTTTCAAATATTAAGAGTTCATGCTTACAGAGCTCAGAATTGGTGTCTAAAGCCTTGGAATGACGAGAATAGTGTTTATGTTTACAATTAAGGAGGATTGGCTTTGTCGTTTTTTTGTGTGAATCAGTTAAATTGGTGACGATTCCAGATAAATACTTCTAAGCAAACTGTCTAATTGTGTTAAAACTGTTAAAATACACAATGATAGTTCCAAGAAATGATTAAGAACATGTAAGAAACACCAGAAGTACACGTAAATAGATTCTTAGTACATTAACTGTCGTATTCAATCACGGAGGTTTCCGGTGGAAAGCTGTGAAATGACGAAATTACTGGTAATATTTACAACTCCGGGAACTTCCGCTGGCGTTTTTACGGGACTGTGCTTTCAAATATTAAGAGTTCATGCTTACAGAGCTCAGAATTTGTGTCTAAAGCCTTGGAATGACGAGAATAGTGTTTATGTTTACAATTAAGGAGGATTGGCTTTGGCGTTTTTCTTGTGTGAATCAGTTAAAATGTTGACGATTCCGGTAAATAATACTAAGCAAACTGTCTAATTTTGTTAAAACTCTTAAAATACACAATGATAATTCCCAGAAATGATTAAGAACATGTAAGAAACACCTTAAGTACACGTAAATAGATTCTTACTACATTTACTGTGGTATTCAATCACGGAAGTTTCCAGTGGAAAGCTGTGAAATGACGAAAATACTGGTAATATATACAGCTCCGGGTACTTCCGGTTGCGTTTTCACGGGACTGTGCTTTCAAATATTAAGAGTTCATGCTTACAGAGCTCAGAATTGTTGTCTAAAGCCATGGAATGACAAGAATAGTGTTTTGTTTACAATTAAGGACGATTGGCTTTGGCGTTTTTTTGTGTGTGAATCAGTTGAAATGGTGACGATTCCAGTAAATAATTCTAAGCAAACTCTCTAATTTTGGTAAAACTGTTAAAATACACAATGATAGTAACCAGAAATGATTAAGAACGTGTAAGAAACACCTCAAGTATACGTAAATAGATTCTTACTACATTTACTGTCGTATTCAATCACGGAGGTTTCCAGGTGAAAGCTGTGAAGTGAGGAAAATACTGGTAGTATTTACAAGTCCAGGTACTTCCGGTGGTGTTTTCAGGGGACTGTGCTTTCAAATATTAAGAGTTCATGCTTACAGAGCTCAGAATTGGTGTCTAAGGCCTTGGAATGACGAGAATTATGTTTATGTTTACAATTAAGGAGGATTGGCATTGGCGTTTTTTTTGTGTGAATCAGTGAAAATGGTGACGATTCCGGTAAATAATTCTAAGCAAACTGTCTAATTTTGTTAAAACTCTTAAAATACACAATGATAGTTCCCAGAAATGATTAAGAACATGTAAGAAACACCTCAAGTACACGTAAATAGATTCTTACTACATTTACTGTCGTATTCAATCACGGAAGTTTCCAGTGGAAAGCTGTGAAATGACGAAAATACTGGTAATATATACAACTCCGGGTACTTCCGGTTGCGTTTTCATGGGACTGTGCATTCAAATATTAAGAGTTCATGCTTACAGAGCTCAGAATTGTTCTCTAAAGCCATGGAATGACGGGAAAAGTGTTTTCTTTCCAATTAAGGACGATTGGCTTTGGCGTTTTTTTGTGTGTGAATCAGTTGAAATGGTGACGATTCCAGTAAATAATTCTAAGCAAACTCTCTAATTTTGGTAAAACTGTTAAAATACACAATGATAGTTCCCAGAAATGATTAAGTACGTGTAAGAAACACCACAAGTACACGTAAATAGATTCTTAGTACATTTACTGTCGTATTCAATCACGGAGGTTTCCGGTAGAAAGCTGTGAAATGACGAAAATACTGGTAATATTTACAACTGCTGGTACTTCCAGGGCCGTTTTCACGGGACGGTGCTTTCAAATATTAAGAGTTAATGCTTACAGAGCTCAGAATTGGTGTCTAAAGCCTGGAATGACAAGAATAGTGTTTTTGTTTAGTATTAAGGAGGATTGGCTTTGGCGTTTTTTTTGTGTGAATCAGTTAAAATGGTGACGATTCCGGTAAATACTTCTAAGCAAACTGTCTAATTTTGGTAAAACTGTTAAAATACACAATGATAGTTCCCAGAAATGATTAAGAACGTGTAAGAAACACCTCAAGTACACGTAAATATATTCTTACTACATTTACTGTCGTATTCAATGACCGAGGTTTCCAGTGGAAAGCTGTGAAATGACAAAAATACTGGTAACATTTACAACTAAGGCTACTTCCGGTGGCGTTTTCACGGGACTGTGCTTTCAAATATTAAGAATTCATGCTTACAGAGCTCAGAATTGGTGTCTAAAGCCTTGAAATGACGAGAATAGTGTTTATGTTTACAATTAAGGAGGATTGGCTTTGGCGTTTTTTTGTGTGAATCAGTTAAATTGGTGACGATTACAGTAAATACTTCTAAGCAAACTGTCTAATTTTGGTAAAACTTAAAATACACAATGATAGTTCCCAGAAATAATTAAGTACGTGTAAGAAACACCACAAGTACACGTAAATAGATTCTTAGTACATTTACTGTCGTATTCAATCACGGAAGTTTCTGGTAGAAAGCTGTGAAATGACGAAAATACTGGTAATATTTAAAACTGCTGGTACTTCCAGGGCCGTTTTCACGGGACGGTGCTTTCAAATATTAAGAGTTAATGCTAACAGAGCTCAGAATTGGTGTCTGAAGCCTGGAATGACAAGAATAGTGTTTTTGTTTAGTATTAAGGAGGATTGGCTTTGGCGTTTTTTTTGTGTGTGAATCAGTTAAAATGGTGACGATTCCGGTAAATACTTCTAAGCAAACTGTCTAATTTTGGTAAAACTGTTAAAATACACAATGATAGTTCCCAGAAATGATTAAGAACGTGTAAGAAACACCTCAGTACACGTAAATAGATTCTAAATACATTTACTGTCGTATTCAATCACGGAGGTTTATGGTGGAAAGCTGTGAAATGACGAAAATACTGGTAATATTTACAACTCCGGGTACTTCGGTGGCGTTTTTATGGGACTGTGCTTTCAAATATTAAGAGTTCATGCTTACAGAGCTCAGAATTGGTGTCTAAAGCCTTGGAATGAGGAGAATAGTGTTTATGTTTACTATTAAGTAGGATTGAATTTGGCGGTTTTTTGTGTGTGTGAATCAGTTAAAATGGTGACGATTCCGGTAAATACTTGTAAGCAAACTGTCTAATTTTGGTAAAACAGTTAAAATACACAATGATAGTTCCCAGACATGATTAATAACGTGTAAGAAACACCACAAGTACACGTAAATAGATTCTTAGTACATTTACTGTCGTATTCAATGACGGAGGTTTCCAGTGAAAAGCTATGAAATGATGAAAATACTGGTAACATTTACAACTCCGGCTACTTCCGGTGGCGTTTTCACGGGACTGTGCTTTCAAATATTAAGAGTTCATGCTTACAGAGCTCAGAATTGGTGTCTAAAGCCTTGGAATGACGAGAATAGTGTTTATGTTTACAATTAAGGAGGATTGGCTTTGTCGTTTTTTTGTGTGAATCAGTTAAATTGGTGACGATTCCAGATAAATACTTCTAAGCAAACTGTCTAATTGTGTTAAAACTGTTAAAATACACAATGATAGTTCCAAGAAATGATTAAGAACATGTAAGAAACACCAGAAGTACACGTAAATAGATTCTTAGTACATTAACTGTCGTATTCAATCACGGAGGTTTCCGGTGGAAAGCTGTGAAATGACGAAATTACTGGTAATATTTACAACTCCGGGAACTTCCGCTGGCGTTTTTACGGGACTGTGCTTTCAAATATTAAGAGTTCATGCTTACAGAGCTCAGAATTTGTGTCTAAAGCCTTGGAATGACGAGAATAGTGTTTATGTTTACAATTAAGGAGGATTGGCTTTGGCGTTTTTCTTGTGTGAATCAGTTAAAATGTTGACGATTCCGGTAAATAATACTAAGCAAACTGTCTAATTTTGTTAAAACTCTTAAAATACACAATGATAATTCCCAGAAATGATTAAGAACATGTAAGAAACACCTTAAGTACACGTAAATAGATTCTTACTACATTTACTGTGGTATTCAATCACGGAAGTTTCCAGTGGAAAGCTGTGAAATGACGAAAATACTGGTAATATATACAGCTCCGGGTACTTCCGGTTGCGTTTTCACGGGACTGTGCTTTCAAATATTAAGAGTTCATGCTTACAGAGCTCAGAATTGTTGTCTAAAGCCATGGAATGACAAGAATAGTGTTTTGTTTACAATTAAGGACGATTAGCTTTGGCGTTTTTTTGTGTGTGAATCAGTTGAAATGGTGACGATTCCACTAAATAATTCTAAGCAAACTCTCTAATTTTGGTAAAACTGTTAAAATACACAATGATAGTACCCAGAAATGATTAAGAACGTGTAAGAAACACCTCAAGTACACGTAAATAGATTCTTACTACATTTACTGTCGTATTCAATCACGGAGGTTTCCAGGTGAAAGCTGTGAAGTGAGGAAAATACTGGTAGTATTTACAAGTCCAGGTACTTCCGGTGGTGTTTTCAGGGGACTGTGCTTTCAAATATTAAGAGTTCATGCTTACAGAGCTCAGAATTGGTGTCTAAGGCCTTGGAATGACGAGAATTATGTTTATGTTTACAATTAAGGAGGATTGGCATTGGCGTTTTTTTTGTGTGAATCAGTGAAAATGGTGACGATTCCGGTAAATAATTCTAAGCAAACTGTCTAATTTTGTTAAAACTCTTAAAATACACAATGATAGTTCCCAGAAATGATTAAGAACATGTAAGAAACACCTTAAGTACACGTAAATAGATTCTTACTACATTTACTGTCGTATTCAATCACGGAAGTTTCCAGTGGAAAGCTGTGAAATGACGAAAATACTGGTAATATATACAACTCCGGGTACTTCCGGTTGCGTTTTCATGGGACTGTGCATTCAAATATTAAGAGTTCATGCTTACAGAGCTCAGAATTGTTCTCTAAAGCCATGGAATGACGGGAAAAGTGTTTTCTTTCCAATTAAGGACGATTGGCTTTGGCGTTTTTTTGTGTGTGAATCAGTTGAAATGGTGACGATTCCAGTAAATAATTCTAAGCAAACTCTCTAATTTTGGTAAAACTGTTAAAATACACAATGATAGTTCCCAGAAATGATTAAGTACGTGTAAGAAACACCACAAGTACACGTAAATAGATTCTTAGTACATTTACTGTCGTATTCAATCACGGAGGTTTCCGGTAGAAAGCTGTGAAATGACGAAAATACTGGTAATATTTACAACTGCTGGTACTTCCAGGGCCGTTTTCACGGGACGGTGCTTTCAAATATTAAGAGTTAATGCTAACAGAGCTCAGAATTGGTGTCTAAAGCCTGGAATGACAAGAATAGTGTTTTTGTTTAGTATTAAGGAGGATTGGCTTTGGCGTTTTTTTGTGTGAATCAGTTAAATTGGTGACGATTACAGTAAATACTTCTAAGCAAACTGTCTAATTTTGGTAAAACTTAAAATACACAATGATAGTTCCCAGAAATAATTAAGTACGTGTAAGAAACACCACAAGTACACGTAAATAGATTCTTAGTACATTTACTGTCGTATTCAATCACGGAAGTTTCTGGTAGAAAGCTGTGAAATGACGAAAATACTGGTAATATTTAAAACTGCTGGTACTTCCAGGGCCGTTTTCACGGGACGGTGCTTTCAAATATTAAGAGTTAATGCTAACAGAGCTCAGAATTGGTGTCTAAAGCCTGGAATGACAAGAATAGTGTTTTTGTTTAGTATTAAGGAGGATTGGCTTTGGCGTTTTTTTTGTGTGTGAATCAGTTAAAATGGTGACGATTCCGGTAAATACTTCTAAGCAAACTGTCTAATTTTGGTAAAACTGTTAAAATACACAATGATAGTTCCCAGAAATGATTAAGAACGTGTAAGAAACACCTCAGTACACGTAAATAGATTCTAAATACATTTACTGTCGTATTCAATCACGGAGGTTTATGGTGGAAAGCTGTGAAATGACGAAAATACTGGTAATATTTACAACTCCGGGTACTTCGGTGGCGTTTTTATAGGACTGTGCTTTCAAATATTAAGAGTTCATGCTTACAGAGCTCAGAATTGGTGTCTAAAGCCTTGGAATGAGGAGAATAGTGTTTATGTTTACTATTAAGTAGGATTGAATTTGGCGGTTTTTTGTGTGTGTGAATCAGTTAAAATGGTGACGATTCCGGTAAATACTTGTAAGCAAACTGTCTAATTTTGGTAAAACAGTTAAAATACACAATGATAGTTCCCAGACATGATTAATAACGTGTAAGAAACACCACAAGTACACGTAAATAGATTCTTAGTACATTTACTGTCGTATTCAATGACGGAGGTTTCCAGTGAAAAGCTATGAAATGATGAAAATACTGGTAACATTTACAACTCCGGCTACTTCCGGTGGCGTTTTCACGGGACTGTGCTTTCAAATATTAAGAGTTCATGCTTACAGAGCTCAGAATTGGTGTCTAAAGCCTTGGAATGACGAGAATAGTGTTTATGTTTACAATTAAGGAGGATTGGCTTTGTCGTTTTTTTGTGTGAATCAGTTAAATTGGTGACGATTCCAGATAAATACTTCTAAGCAAACTGTCTAATTGTGTTAAAACTGTTAAAATACACAATGATAGTTCCAAGAAATGATTAAGAACATGTAAGAAACACCAGAAGTACACGTAAATAGATTCTTAGTACATTAACTGTCGTATTCAATCACGGAGGTTTCCGGTGGAAAGCTGTGAAATGACGAAATTACTGGTAATATTTACAACTCCGGGAACTTCCGCTGGCGTTTTTACGGGACTGTGCTTTCAAATATTAAGAGTTCATGCTTACAGAGCTCAGAATTTGTGTCTAAAGCCTTGGAATGACGAGAATAGTGTTTATGTTTACAATTAAGGAGGATTGGCTTTGGCGTTTTTCTTGTGTGAATCAGTTAAAATGTTGACGATTCCGGTAAATAATACTAAGCAAACTGTCTAATTTTGTTAAAACTCTTAAAATACACAATGATAATTCCCAGAAATGATTAAGAACATGTAAGAAACACCTTAAGTACACGTAAATAGATTCTTACTACATTTACTGTGGTATTCAATCACGGAAGTTTCCAGTGGAAAGCTGTGAAATGACGAAAATACTGGTAATATATACAGCTCCGGGTACTTCCGGTTGCGTTTTCACGGGACTGTGCTTTCAAATATTAAGAGTTCATGCTTACAGAGCTCAGAATTGTTGTCTAAAGCCATGGAATGACAAGAATAGTGTTTTGTTTACAATTAAGGACGATTAGCTTTGGCGTTTTTTTGTGTGTGAATCAGTTGAAATGGTGACGATTCCACTAAATAATTCTAAGCAAACTCTCTAATTTTGGTAAAACTGTTAAAATACACAATGATAGTACCCAGAAATGATTAAGAACGTGTAAGAAACACCTCAAGTACACGTAAATAGATTCTTACTACATTTACTGTCGTATTCAATCACGGAGGTTTCCAGGTGAAAGCTGTGAAGTGAGGAAAATACTGGTAGTATTTACAAGTCCAGGTACTTCCGGTGGTGTTTTCAGGGGACTGTGCTTTCAAATATTAAGAGTTCATGCTTACAGAGCTCAGAATTGGTGTCTAAGGCCTTGGAATGACGAGAATTATGTTTATGTTTACAATTAAGGAGGATTGGCATTGGCGTTTTTTTTGTGTGAATCAGTGAAAATGGTGACGATTCCGGTAAATAATTCTAAGCAAACTGTCTAATTTTGTTAAAACTCTTAAAATACACAATGATAGTTCCCAGAAATGATTAAGAACATGTAAGAAACACCTTAAGTACACGTAAATAGATTCTTACTACATTTACTGTCGTATTCAATCACGGAAGTTTCCAGTGGAAAGCTGTGAAATGACGAAAATACTGGTAATATATACAACTCCGGGTACTTCCGGTTGCGTTTTCATGGGACTGTGCATTCAAATATTAAGAGTTCATGCTTACAGAGCTCAGAATTGTTCTCTAAAGCCATGGAATGACGGGAAAAGTGTTTTCTTTCCAATTAAGGACGATTGGCTTTGGCGTTTTTTTGTGTGTGAATCAGTTGAAATGGTGACGATTCCAGTAAATAATTCTAAGCAAACTCTCTAATTTTGGTAAAACTGTTAAAATACACAATGATAGTTCCCAGAAATGATTAAGTACGTGTGAGAAACACCACAAGTACACGTAAATAGATTCTTAGTACATTTACTGTCGTATTCAATCACGGAGGTTTCCGGTAGAAAGCTGTGAAATGACGAAAATACTGGTAATATTTACAACTGCTGGTACTTCCAGGGCCGTTTTCACGGGACGGTGCTTTCAAATATTAAGAGTTAATGCTAACAGAGCTCAGAATTGGTGTCTAAAGCCTGGAATGACAAGAATAGTGTTTTTGTTTAGTATTAAGGAGGATTGGCTTTGGCGTTTTTTTTGTGTGAATCAGTTAAAATGGTGACGATTCCGGTAAATACTTCTAAGCAAACTGTCTAATTTTGGTAAAACTGTTAAAATACACAATGATAGTTCCCAGAAATGATTAAGAACGTGTAAGAAACACCTCAAGTACACGTAAATATATTCTTACTACATTTACTGTCGTATTCAATGACCGAGGTTTCCAGTGGAAAGCTGTGAAATGACAAAAATACTGGTAACATTTACAACTAAGGCTACTTCCGGTGGCGTTTTCACGGGACTGTGCTTTCAAATATTAAGAATTCATGCTTACAGAGCTCAGAATTCGTGTCTAAAGCCTTGAAATGACGAGAATAGTGTTTATGTTTACAATTAAGGAGGATTGGCTTTGGCGTTTTTTTGTGTGAATCAGTTAAATTGGTGACGATTACAGTAAATACTTCTAAGCAAACTGTCTAATTTTGGTAAAACTGTTAAAATACACAATGATAGTTCCCAGAAATGATTAAGAACGTGTAAGAAACACCTCAGTACACGTAAATAGATTCTAAATACATTTACTGTCGTATTCAATCACGGAGGTTTATGGTGGAAAGCTGTGAAATGACGAAAATACTGGTAATATTTACAACTCCGGGTACTTCGGTGGCGTTTTTATGGGACTGTGCTTTCAAATATTAAGAGTTCATGCTTACAGAGCTCAGAATTGGTGTCTAAAGCCTTGGAATGAGGAGAATAGTGTTTATGTTTACTATTAAGGAGGATTGAATTTGGCGGTTTTTTGTGTGTGTGAATCAGTTAAAATGGTGACGATTCCGGTAAATACTTGTAAGCAAACTGTCTAATTTTGGTAAAACAGTTAAAATACACAATGATAGTTCCCAGACATGATTAATAACGTGTAAGAAACACCACAAGTACACGTAAATAGATTCTTAGTACATTTACTGTCGTATTCAATGACGGAGGTTTCCAGTGAAAAGCTATGAAATGATGAAAATACTGGTAACATTTACAACTCCGGCTACTTCCGGTGGCGTTTTCACGGGACTGTGCTTTCAAATATTAAGAGTTCATGCTTACAGAGCTCAGAATTGGTGTCTAAAGCCTTGGAATGACGAGAATAGTGTTTATGTTTACAATTAAGGAGGATTGGCTTTGTCGTTTTTTTGTGTGAATCAGTTAAATTGGTGACGATTCCAGATAAATACTTCTAAGCAAACTGTCTAATTGTGTTAAAACTGTTAAAATACACAATGATAGTTCCAAGAAATGATTAAGAACATGTAAGAAACACCAGAAGTACACGTAAATAGATTCTTAGTACATTAACTGTCGTATTCAATCACGGAGGTTTCCGGTGGAAAGCTGTGAAATGACGAAATTACTGGTAATATTTACAACTCCGGGAACTTCCGCTGGCGTTTTTACGGGACTGTGCTTTCAAATATTAAGAGTTCATGCTTACAGAGCTCAGAATTGGTGTCTAAAGCCTTGGAATGAGGAGAATAGTGTTTATGTTTACTATTAAGGAGGATTGAATTTGGCGGTTTTTTGTGTGTGTGAATCAGTTAAAATGGTGACAATTCCGGTAAATACTTGTAAGCAAACTGTCTAATTTTGGTAAAACAGTTAAAATACACAATGATAGTTCCCAGACATGATTAATAACGTGTAAGAAACACCACAAGTACACGTAAATAGATTCTTAGTACATTTACTGTCGTATTCAATGACGGAGGTTTCCAGTGAAAAGCTATGAAATGATGAAAATACTGGTAACATTTACAACTCCGGCTACTTCTGGTGGCGTTTTCACGGGACTGTGCTTTCAAATATTAAGAGTTCATGCTTACAGAGCTCAGAATTGGTGTCTAAAGCCTTGGAATGACGAGAATAGTGTCTATGTTTACAATTAAGGAGGATTGGCTTTGTCGTTTTTTTGTGTGAATCAGTTAAATTGGTGACGATTCCAGATAAATACTTCTAAGCAAACTGTCTAATTGTGTTAAAACTGTTAAAATACACAATGATAGTTCCAAGAAATGATTAAGAACATGTAAGAAACACCAGAAGTACACGTAAATAGATTCTTAGTACATTTACTGTCGTATTCAATCACGGAGGTTTCCGGTGGAAAGCTGTGAAATGACGAAATTACTGGTAATATTTACAACTCCGGGAACTTCCACTGGCGTTTTTACGGGACTGTGCTTTCAAATATTAAGAGTTCATGCTTACAGAGCTCAGAATTTGTGTCTAAAGCCTTGGAATGACGAGAATAGTGTTTATGTTTACAATTAAGGAGGATTGGCATTGGCGTTTTTTTTGTGTGAATCAGTGAAAATGGTGACGATTCCGGTAAATAATTCTAAGCAAACTGTCTAATTTTGTTAAAACTCTTAAAATACACAATGATAGTTCCCAGAAATGATTAAGAACATGTAAGAAACACCTCAAGTACACGTAAATAGATTCTTACTACATTTACTGTCCTATTCAATCACGGAAGTTTCCAGTGGAAAGCTGTGAAATGACGAAAATACTGGTAATATATACAACTCCGGGTACTTCCGGTTGCGTTTTCATGGGACTGTGCATTCAAATATTAAGAGTTCATGCTTACAGAGCTCAGAATTGTTCTCTAAAGCCATGGAATGACGGGAAAAGTGTTTTCTTTCCAATTAAGGACGATTGGCTTTGGCGTTTTTTTGTGTGTGAATCAGTTGAAATGGTGACGATTCCCGTAAATAATTCTAAGCAAACTCTCTAATTTTGGTAAAACTGTTAAAATACACAATGATAGTTCCCAGAAATGATTAAGTACGTGTAAGAAACACCACAAGTACACGTAAATAGATTCTTAGTACATTTACTGTCGTATTCAATCACGGAGGTTTCCGGTAGAAAGCTGTGAAATGACGAAAATACTGGTAATATTTACAACTGCTGGTACTTCCAGGGCCGTTTTCCGGGACGGTGCTTTCAAATATTAAGAGTTAATGCTAACAGAGCTCAGAATTGGAGTCTAAAGCCTGGAATGACAAGAATAGTGTTTTTGTTTAGTATTAAGGAGGATTGGCATTGGCGTTTTTTTTGTGTGAATCAGTGAAAATGGTGATGATTCCGGTAAATAATTCTAAGCAAACTGTCTAATTTTGTTAAAACTCTTAAAATACACAATGATAGTTCCCAGAAATGATTAAGAACATGTAAGAAACACCTCAAGTACACGTAAATAGATTCTTACTACATTTACTGTCGTATTCAATCACGGAAGTTTCCAGTGGAAAGCTGTGAAATGACGAAAATACTGGTAATATATACAACTCCGGGTACTTCCGGTTGCGTTTTCACGGGACTGTGCTTTCAAATATTAAGAGTTCATGCTTACAGAGCTCAGAATTGTTTTCTAAAGCCATGGAATGACGAGAATAGTGTTTTCTTTACTATTAAGGACGATTGGCTTTGGCGTTTTTTTTGTGTGAATCAGATGAAATGGTGACGATTCCAGTAAATAATTCTAAGCAAACTGTCTAATTTTGGTAAAACTGTTAAAATACACAATGATAGTTCCCAGAAATGATTAAGTACGTGTAAGAAACACCACAAGTACACGTAAATAGATTCTTAGTACATTTACTGTCGCATTCAATCACGGAGGTTTCTGGTGGAAAGCTTTGAAATGACGAAAATACTGGTAATATTTACAACTCCGAGTACTTCCGGTGCCGTTTTCACGGGACTGTGCTTTCAAATATTAAGAGTTCATGCTTACAGAGCTCAGAATTGGTGTCTAAAGCCTTGGAATGACGAGAATAGTGTTTATGTTTACAATTAAGGAGGATTGGCATTGGCGTTTTTTTTGTGTGAATCAGTGAAAATGGTGACGATTCCGGTAAATAATTCTAAGCAAACTGTCTAATTTTGTTAAAACTCTTAAAATACACAATGATAGTTCCCAGAAATGATTAAGAACATGTAAGAAACACCTCAAGTACACGTAAATAGATTCTTACTACATTTACTGTCGTATTCAATCACGGAAGTTTCCAGTGGAAAGCTGTGAAATGACGAAAATACTGGTAATATATACAACTCCGGGTACTTCCGGTTGCGTTTACACGGGACTGTGCTTTCAAATATTAAGAGTTCATGCTTACAGAGCTCAGAATTGTTTTCTAAAGCCATGGAATGACGAGAATAGTGTTTTGTTTACTATTAAGGACGATTGGCTTTGGCGTTTTTTTTGTGTGAATCAGATGAAATGGTGACGATTCCAGTAAATAATTCTAAGCAAACTGTCTAATTTTGGTAAAACTGTTAAAATACACAATGATAGTTCCCAGAAATAATTAAGTACGTGTAAGAAACACCACAAGTACACGTAAATAGATTCTTAGTACATTTACTGTCGTATTCAATCACGGAGGTTTCCGGTGGAAAGCTGTGAAATGACGAAATTACTGGTAATATTTACAACTCCGGGAACTTCCGCTGGCGTTTTTACGGGACTGTGCTTTCAAATATTAAGAGTTCATGCTTACAGAGCTCAGAATTGGTGTCTAAAGCCTTGGAATGAGGAGAATAGTGTTTATGTTTACTATTAAGGAGGATTGAATTTGGCGGTTTTTTGTGTGTGTGAATCAGTTAAAATGGTGACAATTCCGGTAAATACTTGTAAGCAAACTGTCTAATTTTGGTAAAACAGTTAAAATACACAATGATAGTTCCCAGACATGATTAATAACGTGTAAGAAACACCACAAGTACACGTAAATAGATTCTTAGTACATTTACTGTCGTATTCAATGACGGAGGTTTCCAGTGAAAAGCTATGAAATGATGAAAATACTGGTAACATTTACAACTCCAGCTACTTCCGGTGGCGTTTTCACGGGACTGTGCTTTCAAATATTAAGAGTTCATGCTTACAGAGCTCAGAATTGGTGTCTAAAGCCTTGGAATGACGAGAATAGTGTCTATGTTTACAATTAAGGAGGATTGGCTTTGTCGTTTTTTTGTGTGAATCAGTTAAATTGGTGACGATTCCAGATAAATACTTCTAAGCAAACTGTCTAATTGTGTTAAAACTGTTAAAATACACAATGATAGTTCCAAGAAATGATTAAGAACATGTAAGAAACACCAGAAGTACACGTAAATAGATTCTTAGTACATTTACTGTCGTATTCAATCACGGAGGTTTCCGGTGGAAAGCTGTGAAATGACGAAATTACTGGTAATATTTACAACTCCGGGAACTTCCGCTGGCGTTTTTACGGGACTGTGCTTTCAAATATTAAGAGTTCATGCTTACAGAGCTCAGAATTTGTGTCTAAAGCCTTGGAATGACGAGAATAGTGTTTATGTTTACAATTAAGGAGGATTGGCTTTGGCGTTTTTCTTGTGTGAATCAGTTAAAATGTTGACGATTCCGGTAAATAATACTGAGCAAACTGTCTAATTTTGTTAAAACTCTTAAAATACACAATGATAATTCCCAGAAATGATTAAGAACATGTAAGAAACACCTCAAGTACACGTAAATAGATTCTTACTACATTTACTGTGGTATTCAATCACGGAAGTTTCCAGTGGAAAGCTGTGAAATGACGAAAATACTGGTAATATATACAACTCCGGGTACTTCCGGTTGCGTTTTCACGGGACTGTGCTCTCAAATATTAAGAGTTCATGCTTACAGAGCTCAGAATTGTTGTCTAAAGCCATGGAATGACAAGAATAGTGTTTTGTTTACAATTAAGGACGATTGGCTTTGGCGTTTTTTTGTGTGTGAATCAGTTGAAATGGTGACGATTCCACTAAATAATTCTAAGCAAACTCTCTAATTTTGGTAAAACTGTTAAAATACACAATGATAGTACCCAGAAATGATTAAGAACGTGTAAGAAACACCTCAAGTACACGTAAATAGATTCTTACTACATTTACTGTCGTATTCAATCACGGAGGTTTCCAGGTGAAAGCTGTGAAGTGATGAAAATACTGGTAGTATTTACAAGTCCAGGTACTTCCGGTGGTGTTTTCAGGGGACTGTGCTTTCAAATATTAAGAGTTCATGCTTACAGAGCTCAGAATTGGTGCCTAAGGCCTTGGAATGACGAGCATTATGTTTATGTATACAATTAAGGAGGATTGGCATTGGCGTTTTTTTTGTGTGAATCAGTGAAAATGGTGACGATTCCGGTAAATAATTCTAAGCAAACTGTCTAATTTTGTTAAAACTCTTAAAATACACAATGATAGTTCCCAGAAATGATTAAGAACATGTAAGAAACACCTCAAGTACACGTAAATAGATTCTTACTACATTTACTGTCGTATTCAATCACGGAAGTTTCCAGTGGAAAGCTGTGAAATGACGAAAATACTGGTAATATTTACAACTGCTGGTACTTCCAGGGCCGTTTTCACGGGACGGTGCTTTCAAATATTAAGAGTTAATGCTAACAGAGCTCAGATTTGGTGTCTAAAGCCTGGAATGACAAGAATAGTGTTTTTGTTTAGTATTAAGGAGGATTGGCTTTGGCGTTTTTTTTGTGTGAATCAGTTAAAATGGTGACGATTCCGGTAAATACTTCTAAGCAAACTGTCTAATTTTGGTAAAACTGTTAAAATACACAATGATAGTTCCCAGAAATGATTAAGAACGTGTAAGAAACACCTCAAGTACACGTAAATATATTCTTACTACATTTACTGTCGTATTCAATGACCGAGGTTTCCAGTGGAAAGCTGTGAAATGACAAAAATACTGGTAACATTTACAACTAAGGCTACTTCCGGTGGCATTTTCACGGGACTGTGCTTTCAAATATTAAGAATTCATGCTTACAGAGCTCAGAATTGGTGTCTAAAGCCTTGGAATGACGAGAATAGTGTTTATGTTTACAATTAAGGAGGATTGGCTTTGGCTTTTTTTTGTGTGAATCAGTTAAAATGGTGACGATTCCAGTAAATACTTCTAATCAAACTGTCGAATTGTGTTAAAAGTGTTAAAATACACAATGATAGTTCCCAGAGATAATTAAGTACGTGTAAGAAACACCACAAGTACACGTAAATAGATTCTTAGTACATTTACTGTCGCATTCAATCACGGAGGTTTCCGGTGGAAAGCTGTGAAATGACGAAATTACTGGTAATATTTACAACTCCGAGTACTTCCGGTGCCGTTTTCACGGGACTGTGCTTTCAAATATTAAGAGTTCATGCTTACAGAGCTCAGAATTGGTGTCTAAAGCCTTGGAATGACGAGAATAGTGTTTATGTTTACAATTAAGGAGGATTGGCATTGGCGTTTTTCTTGTGTGAATCAGTGAAAATGGTGACGATTCCGGTAATTAATTCTAAGCAAACTGTCTAATTTTGTTAAAACTCTTAAAATACACAATGATAGTTCCCAGAAATGATTAAGAACATGTAAGAAACACCTCAAGTACACGTAAATAGATTCTTACTACATTTACTGTCGTATTCAATCACGGAAGTTTCCAGTGGAAAGCTGTGAAATGGCGAAAATACTGGTAATATTTACAACTGCTGGTACTTCCAGGGCCGTTTTCACGGGACGGTGCTTTCAAATATTAAGAGTTAATGCTAACAGAGCTCAGATTTGGTGTCTAAAGCCTGGAATGACAAGAATAGTGTTTTTGTTTAGTATTAAGGAGGATTGGCTTTGGCGTTTTTTTTGTGTGAATCAGTTAAAATGGTGACGATTCCGGTAAATACTTCTAAGCAAACTGTCTAATTTTGGTAAAACTGTTAAAATACACAATGATAGTTCCCAGAAATGATTAAGAACGTGTAAGAAACACCTCAAGTACACGTAAATATATTCTTACTACATTTACTGTCGTATTCAATGACCGAGGTTTCCAGTGGAAAGCTGTGAAATGACAAAAATACTGGTAACATTTACAACTAAGGCTACTTCCGGTGGCATTTTCACGGGACTGTGCTTTCAAATATTAAGAATTCATGCTTACAGAGCTCAGAATTGGTGTCTAAAGCCTTGGAATGACGAGAATAGTGTTTATGTTTACAATTAAGGAGGATTGGCTTTGGCTTTTTTTTGTGTGAATCAGTTAAAATGGTGACGATTCCAGTAAATACTTCTAATCAAACTGTCGAATTGTGTTAAAAGTGTTAAAATACACAATGATAGTTCCCAGAGATAATTAAGTACGTGTAAGAAACACCACAAGTACACGTAAATAGATTCTTAGTACATTTACTGTCGCATTCAATCACGGAGGTTTCCGGTGGAAAGCTGTGAAATGACGAAATTACTGGTAATATTTACAACTCCGAGTACTTCCGGTGCCGTTTTCACGGGACTGTGCTTTCAAATATTAAGAGTTCATGCTTACAGAGCTCAGAATTGGTGTCTAAAGCCTTGGAATGACGAGAATAGTGTTTATGTTTACAATTAAGGAGGATTGGCATTGGCGTTTTTCTTGTGTGAATCAGTGAAAATGGTGACGATTCCGGTAATTAATTCTAAGCAAACTGTCTAATTTTGTTAAAACTCTTAAAATACACAATGATAGTTCCCAGAAATGATTAAGAACATGTAAGAAACACCTCAAGTACACGTAAATAGATTCTTACTACATTTACTGTCGTATTCAATCACGGAAGTTTCCAGTGGAAAGCTGTGAAATGGCGAAAATACTGGTAATATATACAACTCCGGGTACTTCCGGTTGCGTTTTCACGGGACTGTGCTTTCAAATAATAAGAGTTCATGCTTACAGAGCTCAGAATTGTTTTCTAAAGCCATGGAATGACGAGAATATTGTTTTGTTTACTATTAAGGACGATTGGCTTTGGCGTTTTTTTTGTGTGAATCAGTTGAAATGGTGACGATTCCAGTAAATAATTCTAAGCAAACTCTCTAATTTTGGTAAAACTCTTAAAATACACAATGATAGTTCCCAGAAATGATTAGGAACGTGTAAGAAACACCTCAAGTACACGTAAATAGATTCTTACTACATTTACTGTCGTATTCAATCACGGAGGTTTCCAGTGGAAAGCTGTGAAATGACAAAAATTCTGGTAACATTTACAACTCCGGCTACTTCGGGTGGCGTTTTCACGGGACTGTGCTTTCAAATAGTAAGAGTTCATGCTTACAGAGCTCAGAATTGGTGTCTAAAGCCTTGGAATGACGAGAATAGTGTTTATGTTTACAATTAAGGAGGATTGGCTTTGGCGTTTTTTTGTGTGAATCAGTTAAATTGGTGACGATTACAGTAAATACTTCTAAGCAAACTGTCTAATTTTGGTAAAACTGTTAAAATACACAATGATAGTTCCCAGAAATAATTAAGTACGTGTAAGAAACACCACAAGTACACGTAAATAGATTCTTAGTACATTTACTGTCGTATTCAATCACGGAGGTTTCCGGTAGAAAGCTGTGAAATGACGTAAATACTGGTAATATTTACAACTGCTGGTACTTCCAGGGCCGTTTTCACGGGACGGTGCTTTCAAATATTAAGAGTTAATGCTAACAGAGCTCAGAATTGGTGTCTAAAGCCTGCAATGACATGAATAGTGTTTTTGTTTAGTATTAAGGAGGATTGGCTTTGGCGTTTTTTTTGTGTGAATCAGTTAAAATGGTGACGATTCCAGTAAATACTTCTAAGCAAACTGTCTAATTTTGGTAAAACTGTTAAAATACACAATGATAGTTCCCAGAAATGATTAGGAACGTGTAAGAAACACCTCAAGTACACGTAAATAGATTCTTACTACATTTACTGTCGTATTCAATCACGGAGGTTTCCAGTGGAAAGATGTGAAATGACAAAAATTCTGGTAACATTTACAACTCCGGCTACTTCGGGTGGCGTTTTCACGGGACTGTGCTTTCAAATATTAAGAGTTCATGCTTACAGAGCTCAGAATTGGTGTCTAAAGCCTTGAAATGACGAGAATAGTGTTTATGTTTACAATTAAGGAGGATTGGCTTTGGCGTTTTTTTGTGTGAATCAGTTAAATTGGTGACGATTACAGTAAATACTTCTAAGCAAACTGTCTAATTTTGGTAAAACTGTTAAAATACACAATGATAGTTCCCAGAAATAATTAAGTACGTGTAAGAAACACCACAAGTACACGTAAATAGATTCTTAGTACATTTACTGTCGTATTCAATCACGGAGGTTTCTGGTAGAAAGCTGTGAAATGACGAAAATACTGGTAATATTTACAACTGCTGGTACTTCCAGGGCCGTTTTCACGGGACGGTGCTTTCAAATATTAAGAGTTAATGCTAACAGAGCTCAGAATTGGTGTCTAAAGCCTGGAATGACAAGAATAGTGTTTTTGTTTAGTATTAAGGAGGATTGGCTTTGGCGTTTTTTTTGTGTGAATCAGTTAAAATGGTGACGATTCCGGTAAATACTTCTAAGCAAACTGTCTAATTTTGGTAAAACTGTTAAAATACACAATGATAGTTCCCAGAAATGATTAAGAACGTGTAAGAAACACCTCAAGTACACGTAAATATATTCTTACTACATTTACTGTCGTATTCAATGACCGAGGTTTCCAGGGAAAGCTGTGAAATGACAAAAATACTGGTAACATTTACAACTAAGGCTACTTCAGGTGGCGTTTTCACGGGACTGTGCTTTCAAATATTAAGAATTCATGCTTACAGAGCTCAGAATTGGTGTCTAAAGCCTTGGAATGACGAGAATAGTGTTTATGTTTACAATTAAGGAGGATTGGCTTTGGCTTTTTTTTGTGTGAATCAGTTAAAATGGTGACGATTCCAGTAAATACTTCTAATCAAACTGTCGAATTGTGTTAAAAGTGTTAAAATACACAATGATAGTTCCCAGAAATAATTAAGTACGTGTAAGAAACACCACAAGTACACGTAAATAGATTCTTAGTACATTTACTGTCGCATTCAATCACGGAGGTTTCCGGTGGAAAGCTTTGAAATGACGAAAATACTGGTAATATTTACAACTCCGAGTACTTCCGGTGCCGTTTTCACGGGACTGTGCTTTCAAATATTAAGAGTTCATGCTTACAGAGCTCAGAATTGGTGTCTAAAGCCTTGGAATGACGAGAATAGTGTTTATGTTTATAATTAAGGAGGATTGGCATTGGCGTTTTTTTTGTGTGAATCAGTGAAAATGGTGAGGATTCCGGTAAATAATTCTAAGCAAACTGTCTAATTTTGTTAAAACTCTTAAAATACACAATGATAGTTCCCAGAAATGATTAGGAACGTGTAAGAAACACCTCAAGTACACGTAAATAGATTCTTACTACATTTACTGTCGTATTCAATCACGGAAGTTTCCAGTGGAAAGCTGTGAAATGGCGAAAATACTGGTAATATATACAACTCCGGGTACTTCCGGTTGCGTTTTCACGGGACTGTGCTTTCAAATAATAAGAGTTCATGCTTACAGAGCTCAGAATTGTTTTCTAAAGCCATGGAATGACGAGAATAGTGTTTTGTTTACTATTAAGGACGATTGGCTTTGGCGTTTTTTTTGTGTGAATCAGTTGAAATGGTGACGATTCCAGTAAATAATTCTAAGCAAACTCTCTAATTTTGGTAAAACTGTTAAAATACACAATGATAGTTCCCAGAAATGATTAGGAACGTGTAAGAAACACCTCAAGTACACGTAAATAGATTCTTACTACATTTACTGTCGTATTCAATCACGGAGGTTTCCAGTGGAAAGCTGTGAAATGACAAAAATTCTGGTAACATTTACAACTCCGGCTACTTCGGGTGGCGTTTTCACGGGACTGTGCTTTCAAATAGTAAGAGTTCATGCTTACAGAGCTCAGAATTGGTGTCTAAAGCCTTGGAATGACGAGAATAGTGTTTATGTTTACAATTAAGGAGGATTGGCTTTGGCGTTTTTTTGTGTGAATCAGTTAAATTGGTGACGATTACAGTAAATACTTCTAAGCAAACTGTCTAATTTTGGTAAAACTGTTAAAATACACAATGATAGTTCCCAGAAATAATTAAGTACGTGTAAGAAACACCACAAGTACACGTAAATAGATTCTTAGTACATTTACTGTCGTATTCAATCACGGAGGTTTCCGGTAGAAAGCTGTGAAATGACGTAAATACTGGTAATATTTACAACTGCTGGTACTTCCAGGGCCGTTTTCACGGGACGGTGCTTTCAAATATTAAGAGTTAATGCTAACAGAGCTCAGAATTGGTGTCTAAAGCCTTGAAATGACGAGAATAGTGTTTATGTTTACAATTAAGGAGGATTGGCTTTGGCGTTTTTTTGTGTGAATCAGTTAAATTGGTGACGATTACAGTAAATACTTCTAAGCAAACTGTCTAATTTTGGTAAAACTGTTAAAATACACAATGATAGTTCCCAGAAATAATTAAGTACGTGTAAGAAACACCACAAGTACACGTAAATAGATTCTTAGTACATTTACTGTCGTATTCAATCACGGAGGTTTCTGGTAGAAAGCTGTGAAATGACGAAAATACTGGTAATATTTACAACTGCTGGTACTTCCAGGGCCGTTTTCACGGGACGGTGCTTTCAAATATTAAGAGTTAATGCTAACAGAGCTCAGAATTGGTGTCTAAAGCCTGGAATGACAAGAATAGTGTTTTTGTTTAGTATTAAGGAGGATTGGCTTTGGCGTTTTTTTTGTGTGAATCAGTTAAAATGGTGACGATTCCGGTAAATACTTCTAAGCAAACTGTCTAATTTTGGTAAAACTGTTAAAATACACAATGATAGTTCCCAGAAATGATTAAGAACGTGTAAGAAACACCTCAAGTACACGTAAATATATTCTTACTACATTTACTGTCGTATTCAATGACCGAGGTTTCCAGGGAAAGCTGTGAAATGACAAAAATACTGGTAACATTTACAACTAAGGCTACTTCCGGTGGCGTTTTCACGGGACTGTGCTTTCAAATATTAAGAATTCATGCTTACAGAGCTCAGAATTGGTGTCTAAAGCCTTGGAATGACGAGAATAGTGTTTATGTTTACAATTAAGGAGGATTGGCTTTGGCTTTTTTTTGTGTGAATCAGTTAAAATGGTGACGATTCCAGTAAATACTTCTAATCAAACTGTCGAATTGTGTTAAATGTGTTAAAATACACAATGATAGTTCCCAGAAATAATTAAGTACGTGTAAGAAACACCACAAGTACACGTAAATAGATTCTTAGTACATTTACTGTCGCATTCAATCACGGAGGTTTCTGGTGGAAAGCTTTGAAATGACGAAAATACTGGTAATATTTACAACTCCGAGTACTTCCGGTGCCGTTTTCACGGGACTGTGCTTTCAAATATTAAGAGTTCATGCTTACAGAGCTCAGAATTGGTGTCTAAAGCCTTGGAATGACGAGAATAGTGTTTATGTTTATAATTAAGGAGGATTGGCATTGGCGTTTTTTTTGTGTGAATCAGTGAAAATGGTGACGATTCCGGTAAATAATTCTAAGCAAACTGTCTAATTTTGTTAAAACTCTTAAAATACACAATGATAGTTCCCAGAAATGATTAGGAACGTGTAAGAAACACCTCAAGTACACGTAAATAGATTCTTACTACATTTACTGTCGTATTCAATCACGGAGATTTCCAGTGGAAAGATGTGAAATGACAAAAATTCTGGTAACATTTACAACTCCGGCTACTTCGGGTGGCGTTTTCACGGGACTGTGCTTTCAAATATTAAGAGTTCATGCTTACAGAGCTCAGAATTTGTGTCTAAAGCCTTGGAATGACGAGAATAGTGTTTATGTTTACAATTAAGGAGGATTGGCTTTGGCGTTTTTCTTTTGTGAATCAGTTAAAATGTTGACGATTCCGGTAAATAATACTAAGCAAACTGTCTAATTTTGTTAAAACTCTTAAAATACACAATGATAATAACCAGAAATGATTAAGAACATGTAAGAAACACCTCAAGTACACGTAAATAGATTCTTACTACATTTACTGTGGTATTCAATCACGGAAGTTTCCAGTGGAAAGCTGTGAAATGACGAAAATACTGGTAATATATACAACTCCGGGTACTTCCGGTTGCGTTTTCACGGGACTGTGCTTTCAAATATTAAGAGTTCATGCTTACAGAGCTCAGAATTGTTGTCTAAAGCCATGGAATGACAAGAATAGTGTTTTGTTTACAATTAAGGACGATTGGCTTTGGCGTTTTTTTGTGTGTGAATCAGTTGAAATGGTGACGATTCCACTAAATAATTCTAAGCAAACTCTCTAATTTTGGTAAAACTGTTAAAATACACAATGATAGTACCCAGAAATGAATAAGAACGTGTAAGAAAAACCTCAAGTACACGTAAATAGATTCTTACTACATTTACTGTCGTATTCAATCACGGAGGTTTCCAGGTGAAAGCTGTGAAGTGATGAAAATACTGGTAGTATTTACAAGTCCAGGTACTTCCGGTGGTGTTTTCAGGGGACTGTGCTTTCAAATATTAAGAGTTCATGCTTACAGAGCTCAGAATTGGTGTATAAGGCCTTGGAATGACGAGAATTATGTTTATGTTTACAATTAAGGAGGATTGGCATTGGCGTTTTTTTTGTGTGAATCAGTGAAAATGGTGACGATTCCGGTAAATAATTCTAAGCAAACTGTCTAATTTTGTTAAAACTCTTAAAATACACAATGATAGTTCCCAGAAATGATTAAGAACATGTAAGAAACACCTCAAGTACACGTAAATAGATTCTTACTACATTTACTGTCGTATTCAATCACGGAAGTTTCCAGTGGAAAGCTGTGAAATGACGAAAATACTGGTAATATTTACAACTGCTGGTACTTCCAGGGCCGTTTTCACGGGACGGTGCTTTCAAATATTAAGAGTTAATGCTAACAGAGCTCAGAATTGGTGTCTAAAGCTTGGAATGACAAGAATAGTGTTTTTGTTTAGTATTAAGGAGGATTGGCTTTGGCGTTTTTTTTGTGTGAATCAGTTAAAATGGTGACGATTCCGGTAAATACTTCTAAGCAAACTGTCTAATTTTGGTAAAACTGTTAAAATACACAATGATAGTTCCCAGAAATGATTAGGAACGTGTAAGAAACACCTCAAGTACACGTAAATAGATTCTTACTACATTTACTGTCGTATTCAATGACCGAGGTTTCCAGGGAAAGCTGTGAAATGACAAAAATACTGGTAACATTTACAACTAAGGCTACTTCCGGTGGCGTTTTCACGGGACTGTGCTTTCAAATATTAAGAATTCATGCTTACAGAGCTCAGAATTGGTGTCTAAAGCCTTGGAATGACGAGAATAGTGTTTATGTTTACAATTAAGGAGGATTGGCTTTGGCTTTTTTTTGTGTGAATCAGTTAAAATGGTGACGATTCCAGTAAATACTTCTAATCAAACTGTCGAATTGTGTTAAATGTGTTAAAATACACAATGATAGTTCCCAGAAATAATTAAGTACGTGTAAGAAACACCACAAGTACACGTAAATAGATTCTTAGTACATTTACTGTCGCATTCAATCACGGAGGTTTCTGGTGGAAAGCTTTGAAATGACGAAAATACTGGTAATATTTACAACTCCGAGTACTTCCGGTGCCGTTTTCACGGGACTGTGCTTTCAAATATTAAGAGTTCATGCTTACAGAGCTCAGAATTGGTGTCTAAAGCCTTGGAATGACGAGAATAGTGTTTATGTTTATAATTAAGGAGGATTGGCATTGGCGTTTTTTTTGTGTGAATCAGTGAAAATGGTGACGATTCCGGTAAATAATTCTAAGCAAACTGTCTAATTTTGTTAAAACTCTTAAAATACACAATGATAGTTCCCAGAAATGATTAGGAACGTGTAAGAAACACCTCAAGTACACGTAAATAGATTCTTACTACATTTACTGTCGTATTCAATCACGGAGATTTCCAGTGGAAAGATGTGAAATGACAAAAATTCTGGTAACATTTACAACTCCGGCTACTTCGGGTGGCGTTTTCACGGGACTGTGCTTTCAAATATTAAGAGTTCATGCTTACAGAGCTCAGAATTGGTGTCTAAAGCCATGGAATGACGAGAATAGTGTTTATGTTTACAATTAAGGAGGATTGGCATTGGCGTTTTTTTTGTGTGAATCCGTGAAAATGGTGACGATTCCGGTAAATAATTCTAAGCAAACTGTCTAATTTTGTTAAAACTCTTAAAATACACAATGATAGTTCCCAGAAATGATTAAGAACATGTAAGAAACACCTCAAGTACACGTAAATAGATTCTTACTACATTTACTGTCGTATTCAATCACGGAAGTTTCCAGTGGAAAGCTTTGAAATGACGAAAATACTGGTAATATATACAACTCCGGGTACTTCCGGTTGCGTTTTCACGGGACTGTGTTTTCAAATATTAAGAGTTCATGCTTACAGAGCTCAGAATTGGTGTCTAAAGCCTTGGAATGACGAGAATAGTGTTTATGTTTACAATTAAGGAGGATTGGCTTTGTCGTTTTTTTGTGTGAATCAGTTAAATTGGTGACGATTCCAGATAAATACTTCTAAGCAAACTGTCTAATTTTGGTAAAACTGTTAAAATACACAATGATAGTTCCCAGAAATAATTAAGTACGTGTAAGAAACACCACAAGTACACGTAAATAGATTCTTAGTACATTTACTGTCGTATTCAATCACGGAGGTTTCCGGTAGAAAGCTGTGAAATGACGAAAATACTGGTAATATTTACAACTGCTGGTACTTCCAGGGCCGTTTTCACGGGACGGTGCTTTCAAATATTAAGAGTTAATGCTAACAGAGCTCAGAATTGGTGTCTAAAGCCTTGGAATGACGAGAATAGTGTTTATGTTTACAATTAAGGAGGATTGGCTTTGGCTTTTTTTTGTGTGAATCAGTTAAAATGGTGACGATTCCAGTAAATAGTTCTAATCAAACTGTCGAATTGTGTTAAAAGTGTTAAAATACACAATGATAGTTCCCAGAAATAATTAAGTACGTGTAAGAAACACCACAAGTACACATAAATAGATTCTTAGTACATTTACTGTCGCATTCAATCATGGAGGTTTCTGGTGGAAAGCTGTGAAATGACGAAATTACTGGTAATATTTATAACTCCGGGAACTTCCGCTGGCGTTTTTACGGGACTGTGCTTTCAAATATTAAGAGTTCATGCTTACAGAGCTCAGAATTTGTGTCTAAAGCCTTGGAATGACGAGAATAGTGTTTATGTTTACAATTAAGGAGGATTGGCTTTGGCGTTTTTCTTTTGTGAATCAGTTAAAATGTTGACGTTTCCGGTAAATAATACTAAGCAAACTGTCTAATTTTGTTAAAACTCTTAAAATACACAATGATAATAACCAGAAATGATTAAGAACATGTAAGAAACACCTCAAGTACACGTAAATAGATTCTTACTACATTTACTGTGGTATTCAATCACGGAAGTTTCCAGTGGAAAGCTGTGAAATGACGAAAATACTGGTAATATATACAACTCCGGGTACTTCCGGTTGCGTTTTCACGGGACTGTGCTTTCAAATATTAAGAGTTCATGCTTACAGAGCTCAGAATTGTTGTCTAAAGCCATGGAATGACAAGAATAGTGTTTTGTTTACAATTAAGGACGATTGGCTTTGGCGTTTTTTTGTGTGTGAATCAGTTGAAATGGTGACGATTCCACTAAATAATTCTAAGCAAACTCTCTAATTTTGGTAAAACTGTTAAAATACACAATGATAGTACCCAGAAATGAATAAGAACGTGTAAGAAAAACCTCAAGTACACGTAAATAGATTCTTACTACATTTACTGTCGTATTCAATCACGGAGGTTTCCAGGTGAAAGCTGTGAAGTGATGAAAATACTGGTAGTATTTACAAGTCCAGGTACTTCCGGTGGTGTTTTCAGGGGACTGTGCTTTCAAATATTAAGAGTTCATGCTTACAGAGCTCAGAATTGGTGTATAAGGCCTTGGAATGACGAGAATTATGTTTATGTTTACAATTAAGGAGGATTGGCATTGGCGTTTTTTTTGTGTGAATCAGTGAAAATGGTGACGATTCCAGTAAATAATTCTAAGCAAACTGTCTAATTTTGTTAAAACTCTTAAAATACACAATGATAGTTCCCAGAAATGATTAAGAACATGTAAGAAACACCTCAAGTACACGTAAATAGATTCTTACTACATTTACTGTCGTATTCAATCACGGAAGTTTCCAGTGGAAAGCTGTGAAATGACGAAAATACTGGTAATATTTACAACTGCTGGTACTTCCAGGGCCGTTTTCACGGGACGGTGCTTTCAAATATTAAGAGTTAATGCTAACAGAGCTCAGAATTGGTGTCTAAAGCCTGGAATGACAAGAATAGTGTTTTTGTTTAGTATTAAGGAGGATTGGCTTTGGCGTTTTTTTTGTGTGAATCAGTTAAAATGGTGACGATTCCGGTAAATACTTCTAAGCAAACTGTCTAATTTTGGTAAAACTGTTAAAATACACAATGATAGTTCCCAGAAATGATTAAGAACGTGTAAGAAACACCTCAAGTACACGTAAATATATTCTTAATACATTTACTGTCGTATTCAATGACCGAGGTTTCCAGTGGAAAGCTGTGAAATGACAAAAATACTGGTAACATTTACAACTAAGGCTACTTCCGGTGGCGTTTTCACGGGACTGTGCTTTCAAATATTAAGAATTCATGCTTACAGAGCTCAGAATTGGTGTCTAAAGCCTTGGAATGACGAGAATAGTGTTTATGTTTACAATTAAGGAGGATTGGCTTTGCCTTTTTTTGTGTGAATCAGTTAAAATGGTGACGATTCCAGTAAATAGTTCTAATCAAACTGTCGAATTGTGTTAAAAGTGTTAAAATACACAATGATAGTTCCCAGAAATAATTAAGTACGTGTAAGAAACACCACAAGTACACGTAAATAGATTCTTAGTACATTTACTGTCGCATTCAATCACGGAGGTTTCTGGTGGAAAGCTTTGAAATGACGAAAATACTGGTAATATTTACAACTCCGAGTACTTCCGGTGCCGTTTTCACGGGACTGTGCTTTCAAATATTAAGAGTTCATGCTTACAGAGCTCAGAATTGGTGTCTAAAGCCTTGGAATGACGAGAATAGTGTTTATGTTTATAATTAAGGAGGATTGGCATTGGCGTTTTTTTTGTGTGAATCAGTGAAAATGGTGACGATTCCGGTAAATAATTCTAAGCAAACTGTCTAATTTTTTTAAAACTCTTAAAATACACAATGATAGTTCCCAGAAATGATTAGGAACGTGTAAGAAACACCTCAAGTACACGTAAATAGATTCTTAGTACATTTACTGTCGTATTCAATCACGGAAGTTTCCAGTGGAAAGCTGTGAAATGACGAAAATACTGGTAATATATACAACTCCGGGTACTTCCGGTTGCGTTTTCCCGGGACTGTGTTTTCAAATATTAAGAGTTCATGCTTACAGAGCTCAGAATTGGTGTCTAAAGCCTTGGAATGACGAGAATATTGTTTATGTTTACAATTAAGGAGGATTGGCTTTGGCGTTTTTTTGTGTGAATCAGTTAAATTGGTGACGATTACAGTAAATACTTCTAAGCAAACTGTCTAATTTTGGTAAAACTGTTAAAATACACAATGATAGTTCCCAGAAATAATTAAGTACGTGTAAGAAACACCACAAGTACACGTAAATAGATTCTTAGTACATTTACTGTCGTATTCAATCACGGAGGTTTCCGGTAGAAAGCTGTGAAATGACGTAAATACTGGTAATATTTACAACTGCTGGTACTTCCAGGGCCGTTTTCACGGGACGGTGCTTTCAAATATTAAGAGTTAATGCTAACAGAGCTCAGAATTGGTGTCTAAAGCCTTGAAATGACGAGAATAGTGTTTATGTTTACAATTAAGGAGGATTGGCTTTGGCGTTTTTTTGTGTGAATCAGTTAAATTGGTGACGATTACAGTAAATACTTCTAAGCAAACTGTCTAATTTTGGTAAAACTGTTAAAATACACAATGATAGTTCCCAGAAATAATTAAGTACGTGTAAGAAACACCACAAGTACACGTAAATAGATTCTTAGTACATTTACTGTCGTATTCAATTACGGAGGTTTCTGGTAGAAAGCTGTGAAATGACGAAAATACTGGTAATATTTACAACTGCTGGTACTTCCAGGGCCGTTTTCACGGGACGGTGCTTTCAAATATTAAGAGTTAATGCTAACAGAGCTCAGAATTGGTGTCTAAAGCCTGGAATGACAAGAATAGTGTTTTTGTTTAGTATTAAGGAGGATTGGCTTTGGCGTTTTTTTTGTGTGAATCAGTTAAAATGGTGACGATTCCGGTAAATACTTCTAAGCAAACTGTCTAATTTTGGTAAAACTGTTAAAATACACAATGATAGTTCCCAGAAATGATTAAGAACGTGTAAGAAACACCTCAAGTACACGTAAATATATTCTTACTACATTTACTGTCGTATTCAATGACCGAGGTTTCCAGGGAAAGCTGTGAAATGACAAAAATACTGGTAACATTTACAACTAAGGCTACTTCAGGTGGCGTTTTCACGGGACTGTGCTTTCAAATATTAAGAATTCATGCTTACAGAGCTCAGAATTGGTGTCTAAAGCCTTGGAATGACGAGAATAGTGTTTATGTTTACAATTAAGGAGGATTGGCTTTGGCTTTTTTTTGTGTGAATCAGTTAAAATGGTGACGATTCCAGTAAATACTTCTAATCAAACTGTCGAATTGTGTTAAAAGTGTTAAAATACACAATGATAGTTCCCAGAAATAATTAAGTACGTGTAAGAAACACCACAAGTACACGTAAATAGATTCTTAGTACATTTACTGTCGCATTCAATCACGGAGGTTTCTGGTGGAAAGCTTTGAAATGACGAAAATACTGGTAATATTTACAACTCCGAGTACTTCCGGTGCCGTTTTCACGGGACTGTGCTTTCAAATATTAAGAGTTCATGCTTACAGAGCTCAGAATTGGTGTCTAAAGCCTTGGAATGACGAGAATAGTGTTTATGTTTATAATTAAGGAGGATTGGCATTGGCGTTTTTTTTGTGTGAATCAGTGAAAATGGTGACGATTCCGGTAAATAATTCTAAGCAAACTGTCTAATTTTGTTAAAACTCTTAAAATACACAATGATAGTTCCCAGAAATGATTAGGAACGTGTAAGAAACACCTCAAGTACACGTAAATAGATTCTTACTACATTTACTGTCGTATTCAATGACCGAGGTTTCCAGGGAAAGCTGTGAAATGACAAAAATACTGGTAACATTTACAACTAAGGCTACTTCCGGTGGCGTTTTCACGGGACTGTGCTTTCAAATATTAAGAATTCATGCTTACAGAGCTCAGAATTGGTGTCTAAAGCCTTGGAATGACGAGAATAGTGTTTATGTTTACAATTAAGGAGGATTGGCTTTGGCTTTTTTTTGTGTGAATCAGTTAAAATGGTGACGATTCCAGTAAATACTTCTAATCAAACTGTCGAATTGTGTTAAATGTGTTAAAATACACAATGATAGTTCCCAGAAATAATTAAGTACGTGTAAGAAACACCACAAGTACACGTAAATAGATTCTTAGTACATTTACTGTCGCATTCAATCACGGAGGTTTCTGGTGGAAAGCTTTGAAATGACGAAAATACTGGTAATATTTACAACTCCGAGTACTTCCGGTGCCGTTTTCACGGGACTGTGCTTTCAAATATTAAGAGTTCATGCTTACAGAGCTCAGAATTGGTGTCTAAAGCCTTGGAATGACGAGAATAGTGTTTATGTTTATAATTAAGGAGGATTGGCATTGGCGTTTTTTTTGTGTGAATCAGTGAAAATGGTGACGATTCCGGTAAATAATTCTAAGCAAACTGTCTAATTTTGTTAAAACTCTTAAAATACACAATGATAGTTCCCAGAAATGATTAGGAACGTGTAAGAAACACCTCAAGTACACGTAAATAGATTCTTACTACATTTACTGTCGTATTCAATCACGGAGATTTCCAGTGGAAAGATGTGAAATGACAAAAATTCTGGTAACATTTACAACTCCGGCTACTTCGGGTGGCGTTTTCACGGGACTGTGCTTTCAAATATTAAGAGTTCATGCTTACAGAGCTCAGAATTTGTGTCTAAAGCCTTGGAATGACGAGAATAGTGTTTATGTTTACAATTAAGGAGGATTGGCTTTGGCGTTTTTCTTTTGTGAATCAGTTAAAATGTTGACGATTCCGGTAAATAATACTAAGCAAACTGTCTAATTTTGTTAAAACTCTTAAAATACACAATGATAATAACCAGAAATGATTAAGAACATGTAAGAAACACCTCAAGTACACGTAAATAGATTCTTACTACATTTACTGTGGTATTCAATCACGGAAGTTTCCAGTGGAAAGCTGTGAAATGACGAAAATACTGGTAATATATACAACTCCGGGTACTTCCGGTTGCGTTTTCACGGGACTGTGCTTTCAAATATTAAGAGTTCATGCTTACAGAGCTCAGAATTGTTGTCTAAAGCCATGGAATGACAAGAATAGTGTTTTGTTTACAATTAAGGACGATTGGCTTTGGCGTTTTTTTGTGTGTGAATCAGTTGAAATGGTGACGATTCCACTAAATAATTCTAAGCAAACTCTCTAATTTTGGTAAAACTGTTAAAATACACAATGATAGTACCCAGAAATGAATAAGAACGTGTAAGAAAAACCTCAAGTACACGTAAATAGATTCTTACTACATTTACTGTCGTATTCAATCACGGAGGTTTCCAGGTGAAAGCTGTGAAGTGATGAAAATACTGGTAGTATTTACAAGTCCAGGTACTTCCGGTGGTGTTTTCAGGGGACTGTGCTTTCAAATATTAAGAGTTCATGCTTACAGAGCTCAGAATTGGTGTATAAGGCCTTGGAATGACGAGAATTATGTTTATGTTTACAATTAAGGAGGATTGGCATTGGCGTTTTTTTTGTGTGAATCAGTGAAAATGGTGACGATTCCGGTAAATAATTCTAAGCAAACTGTCTAATTTTGTTAAAACTCTTAAAATACACAATGATAGTTCCCAGAAATGATTAAGAACATGTAAGAAACACCTCAAGTACACGTAAATAGATTCTTACTACATTTACTGTCGTATTCAATCACGGAAGTTTCCAGTGGAAAGCTGTGAAATGACGAAAATACTGGTAATATTTACAACTGCTGGTACTTCCAGGGCCGTTTTCACGGGACGGTGCTTTCAAATATTAAGAGTTAATGCTAACAGAGCTCAGAATTGGTGTCTAAAGCTTGGAATGACAAGAATAGTGTTTTTGTTTAGTATTAAGGAGGATTGGCTTTGGCGTTTTTTTTGTGTGAATCAGTTAAAATGGTGACGATTCCGGTAAATACTTCTAAGCAAACTGTCTAATTTTGGTAAAACTGTTAAAATACACAATGATAGTTCCCAGAAATGATTAGGAACGTGTAAGAAACACCTCAAGTACACGTAAATAGATTCTTACTACATTTACTGTCGTATTCAATGACCGAGGTTTCCAGGGAAAGCTGTGAAATGACAAAAATACTGGTAACATTTACAACTAAGGCTACTTCCGGTGGCGTTTTCACGGGACTGTGCTTTCAAATATTAAGAATTCATGCTTACAGAGCTCAGAATTGGTGTCTAAAGCCTTGGAATGACGAGAATAGTGTTTATGTTTACAATTAAGGAGGATTGGCTTTGGCTTTTTTTTGTGTGAATCAGTTAAAATGGTGACGATTCCAGTAAATACTTCTAATCAAACTGTCGAATTGTGTTAAATGTGTTAAAATACACAATGATAGTTCCCAGAAATAATTAAGTACGTGTAAGAAACACCACAAGTACACGTAAATAGATTCTTAGTACATTTACTGTCGCATTCAATCACGGAGGTTTCTGGTGGAAAGCTTTGAAATGACGAAAATACTGGTAATATTTACAACTCCGAGTACTTCCGGTGCCGTTTTCACGGGACTGTGCTTTCAAATATTAAGAGTTCATGCTTACAGAGCTCAGAATTGGTGTCTAAAGCCTTGGAATGACGAGAATAGTGTTTATGTTTATAATTAAGGAGGATTGGCATTGGCGTTTTTTTTGTGTGAATCAGTGAAAATGGTGACGATTCCGGTAAATAATTCTAAGCAAACTGTCTAATTTTGTTAAAACTCTTAAAATACACAATGATAGTTCCCAGAAATGATTAGGAACGTGTAAGAAACACCTCAAGTACACGTAAATAGATTCTTACTACATTTACTGTCGTATTCAATCACGGAGATTTCCAGTGGAAAGATGTGAAATGACAAAAATTCTGGTAACATTTACAACTCCGGCTACTTCGGGTGGCGTTTTCACGGGACTGTGCTTTCAAATATTAAGAGTTCATGCTTACAGAGCTCAGAATTGGTGTCTAAAGCCATGGAATGACGAGAATAGTGTTTATGTTTACAATTAAGGAGGATTGGCATTGGCGTTTTTTTTGTGTGAATCCGTGAAAATGGTGACGATTCCGGTAAATAATTCTAAGCAAACTGTCTAATTTTGTTAAAACTCTTAAAATACACAATGATAGTTCCCAGAAATGATTAAGAACATGTAAGAAACACCTCAAGTACACGTAAATAGATTCTTACTACATTTACTGTCGTATTCAATCACGGAAGTTTCCAGTGGAAAGCTGTGAAATGACGAAAATACTGGTAATATATACAACTCCGGGTACTTCCGGTTGCGTTTTCACGGGACTGTGTTTTCAAATATTAAGAGTTCATGCTTACAGAGCTCAGAATTGGTGTCTAAAGCCTTGGAATGACGAGAATAGTGTTTATGTTTACAATTAAGGAGGATTGGCTTTGTCGTTTTTTTGTGTGAATCAGTTAAATTGGTGACGATTCCAGATAAATACTTCTAAGCAAACTGTCTAATTTTGGTAAAACTGTTAAAATACACAATGATAGTTCCCAGAAATAATTAAGTACGTGTAAGAAACACCACAAGTACACGTAAATAGATTCTTAGTACATTTACTGTCGTATTCAATCACGGAGGTTTCCGGTAGAAAGCTGTGAAATGACGAAAATACTGGTAATATTTACAACTGCTGGTACTTCCAGGGCCGTTTTCACGGGACGGTGCTTTCAAATATTAAGAGTTAATGCTAACAGAGCTCAGAATTGGTGTCTAAAGCCTTGGAATGACGAGAATAGTGTTTATGTTTACAATTAAGGAGGATTGGCTTTGGCTTTTTTTTGTGTGAATCAGTTAAAATGGTGACGATTCCAGTAAATAGTTCTAATCAAACTGTCGAATTGTGTTAAAAGTGTTAAAATACACAATGATAGTTCCCAGAAATAATTAAGTACGTGTAAGAAACACCACAAGTACACATAAATAGATTCTTAGTACATTTACTGTCGCATTCAATCATGGAGGTTTCTGGTGGAAAGCTGTGAAATGACGAAATTACTGGTAATATTTATAACTCCGGGAACTTCCGCTGGCGTTTTTACGGGACTGTGCTTTCAAATATTAAGAGTTCATGCTTACAGAGCTCAGAATTTGTGTCTAAAGCCTTGGAATGACGAGAATAGTGTTTATGTTTACAATTAAGGAGGATTGGCTTTGGCGTTTTTCTTTTGTGAATCAGTTAAAATGTTGACGTTTCCGGTAAATAATACTAAGCAAACTGTCTAATTTTGTTAAAACTCTTAAAATACACAATGATAATAACCAGAAATGATTAAGAACATGTAAGAAACACCTCAAGTACACGTAAATAGATTCTTACTACATTTACTGTGGTATTCAATCACGGAAGTTTCCAGTGGAAAGCTGTGAAATGACGAAAATACTGGTAATATATACAACTCCGGGTACTTCCGGTTGCGTTTTCACGGGACTGTGCTTTCAAATATTAAGAGTTCATGCTTACAGAGCTCAGAATTGTTGTCTAAAGCCATGGAATGACAAGAATAGTGTTTTGTTTACAATTAAGGACGATTGGCTTTGGCGTTTTTTTGTGTGTGAATCAGTTGAAATGGTGACGATTCCACTAAATAATTCTAAGCAAACTCTCTAATTTTGGTAAAACTGTTAAAATACACAATGATAGTACCCAGAAATGAATAAGAACGTGTAAGAAAAACCTCAAGTACACGTAAATAGATTCTTACTACATTTACTGTCGTATTCAATCACGGAGGTTTCCAGGTGAAAGCTGTGAAGTGATGAAAATACTGGTAGTATTTACAAGTCCAGGTACTTCCGGTGGTGTTTTCAGGGGACTGTGCTTTCAAATATTAAGAGTTCATGCTTACAGAGCTCAGAATTGGTGTATAAGGCCTTGGAATGACGAGAATTATGTTTATGTTTACAATTAAGGAGGATTGGCATTGGCGTTTTTTTTGTGTGAATCAGTGAAAATGGTGACGATTCCAGTAAATAATTCTAAGCAAACTGTCTAATTTTGTTAAAACTCTTAAAATACACAATGATAGTTCCCAGAAATGATTAAGAACATGTAAGAAACACCTCAAGTACACGTAAATAGATTCTTACTACATTTACTGTCGTATTCAATCACGGAAGTTTCCAGTGGAAAGCTGTGAAATGACGAAAATACTGGTAATATTTACAACTGCTGGTACTTCCAGGGCCGTTTTCACGGGACGGTGCTTTCAAATATTAAGAGTTAATGCTAACAGAGCTCAGAATTGGTGTCTAAAGCCTGTAATGACAAGAATAGTGTTTTTGTTTAGTATTAAGGAGGATTGGCTTTGGCGTTTTTTTTGTGTGAATCAGTTAAAATGGTGACGATTCCGGTAAATACTTCTAAGCAAACTGTCTAATTTTGGTAAAACTGTTAAAATACACAATGATAGTTCCCAGAAATGATTAAGAACGTGTAAGAAACACCTCAAGTACACGTAAATATATTCTTAATACATTTACTGTCGTATTCAATGACCGAGGTTTCCAGTGGAAAGCTGTGAAATGACAAAAATACTGGTAACATTTACAACTAAGGCTACTTCCGGTGGCGTTTTCACGGGACTGTGCTTTCAAATATTAAGAATTCATGCTTACAGAGCTCAGAATTGGTGTCTAAAGCCTTGGAATGACGAGAATAGTGTTTATGTTTACAATTAAGGAGGATTGGCTTTGCCTTTTTTTGTGTGAATCAGTTAAAATGGTGACGATTCCAGTAAATAGTTCTAATCAAACTGTCGAATTGTGTTAAAAGTGTTAAAATACACAATGATAGTTCCCAGAAATAATTAAGTACGTGTAAGAAACACCACAAGTACACGTAAATAGATTCTTAGTACATTTACTGTCGCATTCAATCACGGAGGTTTCTGGTGGAAAGCTTTGAAATGACGAAAATACTGGTAATATTTACAACTCCGAGTACTTCCGGTGCCGTTTTCACGGGACTGTGCTTTCAAATATTAAGAGTTCATGCTTACAGAGCTCAGAATTGGTGTCTAAAGCCTTGGAATGACGAGAATAGTGTTTATGTTTATAATTAAGGAGGATTGGCATTGGCGTTTTTTTTGTGTGAATCAGTGAAAATGGTGACGATTCCGGTAAATAATTCTAAGCAAACTGTCTAATTTTTTTAAAACTCTTAAAATACACAATGATAGTTCCCAGAAATGATTAGGAACGTGTAAGAAACACCTCAAGTACACGTAAATAGATTCTTAGTACATTTACTGTCGTATTCAATCACGGAAGTTTCCAGTGGAAAGCTGTGAAATGACGAAAATACTGGTAATATATACAACTCCGGGTACTTCCGGTTGCGTTTTCCCGGGACTGTGTTTTCAAATATTAAGAGTTCATGCTTACAGAGCTCAGAATTGTTTTCTAAAGCCATGGAATGACGAGAATAGTGTTTTGTTTACTATTAAGGACGATTGGCTTTGGCGTTTTTTTTGTGTGAATCAGATGAAATGGTGACGATTCCATTAAATAATTCTAAGCAAACTCTCTAATTTTGGTAAAACTGTTAAAATACACAATGATAGTTCCCAGAAATGATTAGGAACGTGTAAGAAACACCTCAGGTACACGTAAATAGATTCTTACTACATTTACTGTCGTATTCAATCACGGAGGTTTCCAGTGGAAAGCTGTGAAATGACAAAAATTCTGGTAACATTTACAACTCCGGCTACTTCGGGTGGCGTTTTCACGGGACTGTGCTTTCAAATATTAAGAGTTCATGCTTACAGAGCTCAGAATTGGTGTCTAAAGCCTTGGAATGACGAGAATAGTGTTTATGTTTACAATTAAGGAGGATTGGCTTTGTCGTTTTTTTGTGTGAATCAGTTAAATTGGTGACGATTCCAGATAAATACTTCTAAGCAAACTGTCTAATTTTGTTAAAACTGTTAAAATACACAATGATAGTTCCCAGAAATAATTAAGTACGTGTAAGAAACACCACAAGTACACGTAAATAGATTCTTAGTACATTTACTGTCGTATTCAATCACGGAGGTTTCCGGTAGAAAGCTGTGAAATGACGAAAATACTGATAATATTTACAACTGCTGGTACTTCCAGGGCCGTTTTCACGGGACGGTGCTTTCAAATATTAAGAGTTAATGCTAACAGAGCTCAGAATTGGTGTCTAAAGCCTGGAATGACATGAATAGTGTTTTTGTTTAGTATTAAGGAGGATTGGCTTTGGCGTTTTTTTTGTGTGAATCAGTTAAAATGGTGACGATTCCGGTAAATACTTCTAAGCAAACTGTCTAATTTTGGTAAAACTGTTAAAATACACAATGATAGTTCCCAGAAATGATTAAGAACATGTAAGAAACACCTCAAGTACACGTAAATAGATTCTTACTACATTTACTGTCGTATTCAATGACCGAGGTTTCCAGTGGAAAGCTGTGAAATGACAAAAATACTGGTAACATTTACAACTAAGGCTACTTCCGGTGGCGTTTTCACGGGACTGTGCTTTCAAATATTAAGAATTCATGCTTACAGAGCTCAGAATTGGTGTCTAAAGCCTTGGAATGACGAGAATAGTGTTTATGTTTATAATTAAGGAGGATTGGCATTGGCGTTTTTTTTGTGTGAATCAGTGAAAATGGTGACGATTCCGGTAAATAATTCTAAGCAAACTGTCTAATTTTTTTAAAACTCTTAAAATACACAATGATAATTCCCAGAAATGATTAAGAACATGTAAGAAACACCTCAAGTACACGTAAATAGATTCTTACTACATTTACTGTGGTATTCAATCACGGAAGTTTCCAGTGGAAAGCTGTGAAATGACGAAAATACTGGTAATATATACAACTCCGGGTACTTCCGGTTGCGTTTTCACGGGACTGTGCTTTCAAATATTAAGAGTTCATGCTTACAGAGCTCAGAATTGTTGTCTAAAGCCATGGAATGACAAGAATAGTGTTTTGTTTACAATTAAGGAGGATTGGCATTGGCGTTTTTTTTGTGTGAATCAGTGAAAATGGTGACGATTCCGGTAAATAATTCTAAGCAAACTGTCTAATTTTGTTAAAACTCTTAAAATACACAATGATAGTTACCAGAAATGATTAAGAACATGTAAGAAACACCTCAAGTACACGTAAATAGATTCTTACTACATTTACTGTCGTATTCAATCACGGAAGTTTCCAGTGGAAAGCTGTGAAATGACGAAAATACTGGTAATATTTACAACTGCTGGTACTTCCAGGGCCGTTTTCACGGGACGGTGCTTTCAAATATTAAGAGTTAATGCTAACAGAGCTCAGAATTGGTGTCTAAAGCCTGGAATGACAAGAATAGTGTTTTTGTTTAGTATTAAGGAGGATTGGCTTTGGCGTTTTTTTTGTGTGAATCAGTTAAAATGGTGATGATTCCGGTAAATACTTCTAAGCAAACTGTCTAATTTTGGTAAAACTGTTAAAATACACAATGGTAGTTCCCAGAAATGATTAAGAACGTGTAAGAAACACCTCAAGTACACGTAAATATATTCTTACTACATTTACTGTCGTATTCAATGACCGAGGTTTCCAGTGGAAAGCTGTGAAATGACAAAAATACTGGTAACATTTACAACTAAGGCTACTTCCGGTGGCATTTTCACGGGACTGTGTTTTCAAATATTAAGAGTTCATGCTTACAGAGCTCAGAATTGTTTTCTAAAGCCATGGAATGACGAGAATAGTGTTTTGTTTACTATTAAGGACGATTGGCTTTGGCGTTTTTTTTGTGTGAATCAGATGAAATGGTGACGATTCCATTAAATAATTCTAAGCAAACTCTCTAATTTTGGTAAAACTGTTAAAATACACAATGATAGTTCCCAGAAATGATTAGGAACGTGTAAGAAACACCTCAAGTACACGTAAATAGATTCTTACTACATTTACTGTCGTATTCAATCACGGAGGTTTCCAGTGGAAAGCTGTGAAATGACAAAAATTCTGGTAACATTTACAACTCCGGCTACTTCGGGTGGCGTTTTCACGGGACTGTGCTTTCAAATATTAAGAGTTCATGCTTACAGAGCTCAGAATTGGTGTCTAAAGCCTTGGAATGACGAGAATAGTGTTTATGTTTACAATTAAGGAGGATTGGCTTTGTCGTTTTTTTGTGTGAATCAGTTAAATTGGTGACGATTCCAGATAAATACTTCTAAGCAAACTGTCTAATTGTGGTAAAACTGTTAAAATACACAATGAGAGTTCCCAGAAATGATTAAGAACGTGTAATAAACACCTCAAGTACACGTAAATAGATTCTTACTACATTTACTGTCGAATTCAATCACAGAGGTTTCCCGTGTAAAGCTGTGAAATGACGAAAATACTGGTAATATTTACAACTCCGGGTACTTCGGGTGGCGTTTTCACGGGACTGTGCTTTCCATTATTAAGAGTTCATGTTTACAGAGCTCAGAAGTGGTGTCTAAAGCCTTGGAATGACGAGAATAGTGTTTATGTTTACAATTAAGGAGGATTGGGTTCGGCGTTTTTTTTTTTTTTTTTTTTAGTCAGTTAAAATGGTGACGGTTTCAGTAAATACTTCTAAGCAAACTGCCTAATTTTGGTAAAACTGTTAAAATACACAATGAGAGTTCCCAGAAATGATTAAGAACGTGTAATACACACCTCAAGTACACGTAAATAGATTCTTACTACATTTACTGTCGAATTCAATCACAGAGGTTTCCCGTGGAAAGGTGTGAAATGACGAAAATACTGGTAATGTTTACAAGTCCGGGTACTTCCGGTGGCGTTTTTACGGTTCTGTGCTTTCAATTATTAAGAGTTCCTATTTACAGAGCTCAGAATTGGTGTCTAAAGCCTTGGAATCACGAGAATAGTTTTTATGTTTACAATTTAGGAGGATTGGCTTTGGCGTTTTTTTTTGTGAATCAGTTAAAATGGTGACGGTTTCAGTAAATACTTCTAAGCAAACTGTCTAATTTTGGTAAAACTGATAATACAGAATGAGAGTTCCCAGAAATGATTAAAAACGTGGAAGAAACACTTCAAGTACACATAAACAGATTTTAACTACATTTACTATGGAATTCAATCACGGAGGTTTCCAGTGGAAAGCTGTGAAATGACGAAAATACTGGTAATGTTTACAAGTCCGGGTACTTCGGGTGGTGTTTTTACGGGACTGTGCTTTCAATTATTAAGAGTTCATGTTTACAGAGCTCAGAATTGGTGTGTAAAGCCTTGGAATGACGAGAATAGTGTTTATGTTTACAATTAAGGAGGATTAGGTTCGGCGTTTTTGTGTGTGATTCAGTTAAAATGGTGACGGTTCTAGTGAATACTTCTATGCAAAATGTCTAATTTTGCTAGAAATGTTAAAATACACAATG
Source organism: Myotis daubentonii (assembly GCF_963259705.1). Taxonomy (NCBI): domain Eukaryota; kingdom Metazoa; phylum Chordata; class Mammalia; order Chiroptera; family Vespertilionidae; genus Myotis; species Myotis daubentonii. The sequence goes on along the minus strand of NW_026775479.1, from coordinate 961,729 downwards.
AGAGTGCCCAGAAATGATTAAGAACGTGTAATAAACACCTCAAGTACACGTAAATAGATTCTTACTACATTTACTGTCGAATTCAATCACAGACGTTTCCCGTGGAAAGCTGTGGAATGACAAAAATACCGGTAATGTTTATAAATCCGGGTACTTCGGGTGGCTTTTTCACGTGACTGTGCTTTCAATTATTAAGAGTTCATGTTTACAGAGCTCAGAGTAGGTGTCTAAAGCCTTGGAATGGCGAGAATAGTGTTTATGTTTACAATTTAGGAGGTTTGGCTTTGGCGTGTTTTGTGTGAATCAGTTAAAATGGTGACAGTTCCGGTAAATACTTCTATGCAAAATGTCTAATTTTGCTAAAACTGTTAAAATACACAATGACAGTGCCCAGAAATGATTATTTATGTGTAAGAAACACCTCAAGTACACGTAAATAGATTCTTACTATATTTACTGTCGAATTCAATCACGGAGGTTTCCAGTGGAAAGCTGTGAAATGACGAAAATAACTGGTAATGTTTACAAGTCCGGGTACTTCGGGTGGCGTTTTCACGGGACTGTGCTTTCAATTATTAAGAGTTCATGTTTACAGAGCTCAGAATTGGTGTGTAAAGCCTTGGAATGACGAGAATAGTGTTTATGTTTACAATTAAGGAGGATTGGGTTCGGCGTTTTTGTGTGTGAATCAGTTAAAATGGTGACGGTTCTAGTAAATACTTCTCAGCAAACTGCCTAATTTTGGTAAAACTGTTAAAATACACAATGAGAGTTCCCAGAATGATTAAGAACGTGTAATAAACACCTCAAGTACACGTAAATAGATTCTTACTAAATTAACTGTCGAATTCAATCATGGAGGTTTCCCGTGGAAAGCCATGAAATTACGAAAATACTGGTAATATTTACAACTCCGGGTACTTCGGGTGGGGTTTTCACGGGACTGTGCTTTCAATTATTAAGAGTTCATGTTTACAGAGCTCAGAATTGGTGTGTAAAGCCTTGGAATGACGAGAATAGTGTTTATGTTTACAATTAAGGAGGATTGGGTTCGGCGCTTTTGTGTGTGATTCAGTTAAAATGGTGACGGTTCTAGTGAATACTTCTAAGCAAACTGCCAAATTTTGGTAAAACTGTTAATATACACAATGAGAGTTCCCAGAAATGATTAAGAACGTGTAATAAACACCTCAAGTACACGTAAATAGATTCTTACTACATATACTGTCGAATTCAATTACAGAGGTTTCCCCTGTAAAGCTGTGAAATGACGAAAATACTGGTAATGTTTATAAATCCGGGTACTTCGGGTGGAGTTTTCACGGGACTGTGCTTTCAATTATTAAGAGTTCATGTTTACAGAGCTCAGAATTGGTGTCTAAAGCCTTGGAATGACGAGAATAGTGTTTATGTTTACAATATAGGAGGATTGGGTTCCGCGTTTTTTTGTGTGAATCAGTTAAAATGGTGACGGTTTCAGTAAATACTTCTAAGCAAACTGTCTAATTTTGGTAAAACTGATAAAATACACAATGAGAGTTCCCAGAAATGATTAAAAACGTGGAAGAAACACTTCAAGTACACGTAAACAGATTTTAACTACATTTACTGTCGAATTCAATCACGGAGGTTTCCAGTGGAATGCTGTGAAATGACGAAAATACTGGTAATGTTTACAAATACGGGTACTTCCGGTGGCGTTTTTACGGTTCTGTGCTTTCAATTATTAAGAGTTCCTGTTTACAGAGCTCAGAATTGGTGTCTAAAGCCTTGGAATCACGAGAATAGTGTTTATGTTTACAATTTAGGAGGATTGGCTTTGGCGTTTTTTTTTGTGAATCAGTTAAAATGGTGACGGTTTCAGTAAATACTTCTAAGCAAACTGCCTACTTTTGCTAAAACTGTTAAAATACACAATGATAGTTTCCAGAAATGATTAAAAACATGGAAGAAACACTTCAAGTACACGTAAACAGATTCTTACTACATTTAATGTCGTATTCAATCACGGAGGTTTCCAGGGGAAAGCTGTGGAATGACGAAAATGCTCTTAATGTTTACAAGTCCGGGTACTTCCGGTGGCGTTTTCACGGTTCTGTGCTTTCAATTATTAAGAGTTCATGTTTACAGAGCTCAGAATTGGTGTCTAAAGCCTTGGAATGGCGAGAATAGTGTTTATGTTTACAATTTAGGTGGTTTGGCTTTGGCGCGTTTTGTGTGAATCAGTTGAAATGGTGACGGTTCCGGTAAATACTTCTATGCAAAATGTCTAATTTTGCTAAAAATGTTAAAATACACAATGAGAGTGCCCAGAAATGATTAAGAACGTGTAATAAACACCTCAAGTACACGTAAATAGATTCTTACTACATTTACTGTCGAATTCAATCACAGAGGTTTCCCGTGGAAAGCAGTGAAATGACGAAAATACTGGTAATTTTTACAAGTCCGGGTACTTCCGGTGGCGTTTTTACGGTTCTGTGCTTTCAATTATTAAGAGTTCCTGTTTACAGAGCTCAGAATTGGTGTCTGAAGCCTTGGAATCATGAGAATAGTGTTTATGTTTACAATTTAGGAGGATTGGCTTTGGCGTTTTTTTTTGTGAATCAGTTAAAATGGTGACGGTTTCAGTAAATACTTCTAAGCAAACTGCCTACTTTTGCTAAAACTGTTAAAATACACAATGATAGTTTCCAGAAATGATTAAAAACATGGAAGAAACACTTCAAGTACACGTAAACAGATTCTTACTACATTTAATGTCGTATTCAATCACAGAGGTTTCCAGGGGAAAGCTGTGGAATGACGAAAATGCTCTTAATGTTTACAAGTCCGGGTACTTCGGGTGGCGTTTTCACGGGACTGTGCTCTCAATTATTAAGAGTTCATGTTTACAGAGCTCAGAATTGGTGTCTAAAGCCTTGGAATGACGAGAATAGTGTTTATGTTTACAATTAAGGAGGATTGGGTTCGGCGTTTTTGTGTGTGAATCAGTCAAAATGGTGACGGTTCTAGTAAATACTTCTCAGCAAATTGCCTAATTTTGGTAAAACTGTTAAAATACACAATGAGAGTTCCCAGAAATGATTAAGAACGTGTAATAAACACCTCAAGTACATGTAAATAGATTCTTACTACATTTACTGTCGAATTCAATCACAGAGGTTTCCCGTGTAAAGCTGTGAAATGACGAAAATACTGGTAATGTTTATAAATCCGGGTACTTTGGGTGGCGTTTTCACGGGACTGTGCTTTCAATTATTAAGAGTTCATGTTTACAGAGCTCAAAGTAGGTGTCTAAAGCCTTGGAATGACGAGAATAGTGTTTATGTTTACAATATAGGAGGATTGGGTTCGGCGTTTTTTTTTTTGTGATTCAGTTAAAATGGTGACGGTTCTAGTAAATACTTCTAAGCAAACTGTCTCATTTTGCTAAAACTGTTAAAATACACAATGATAGTTTCCAGAAATGATTAAAAACATGGAAGAAACACTTCAAGTACACGTAAACAGATTCTTACTACATTTAATGTCGTATTCAATCACGGAGGTTTCCAGGGGAAAGCTGTGGAATGACGAAAATACTCTTAATGTTTACAAGTCTGGGTACTTCCGGTGGCGTTTTTACGGTTCTGTGCTTTCAATTATTAAGAGTTCATGTTTACAGAGCTCAGAATTGGTGTCTAAAGCCTTGGAATGGCGAGAATAGTTTTTATGTTTACAATTTAGGAGGATTGACTTTGGCGTTTTTTGTGTGTGTATCATTTAAAATGGTGACGGTTTCAGTAAATACTTCTAAGCAAACTGTCTAATTTTGGTAAAACTGATAATACACAATGAGAGTTCCCAGAAATGATTAAGAACGTGTAATAAACACCTCAAGTACACGTAAATAGATTCTTACTAAATTAACTGTCGAATTCAATCATGGAAGTTTCCCGTGGAAAGCCATGAAATGACGAAAATACTGGTAATATTTACAACTCCGGGTACTTGAGGTGGCGTTTTCACGGGACTGTGCTTTCAATTATTAAGAGTTCATGTTTACAGAGCTCAGAATTGGTGTGTAAAGCCTTGGAATGGCGAGAATAGTGTTTATGTTTAAAATTAAGGAGGATTGGGTTCGGGGTTTTGTGTGTGATTCAGTTAAAATGGTGACGGTTCTAGTGAATACTTCTAAGCAAACTGCCTAATTTTGGTAAAACTGTTAAAATACACAATGAGAGTTCCCAGAAATGATTAAGAACGTGGAAGAAACACTTCAAGTACACCTAAATAGATTCTTACTACATTTACTGTCGAATTCAATCACAGAGGTTTCCCGTGTAAAGCTGTGAAATGACGAAAATACTGGTAATGTTTATAAATCCGGGTACTTCGGGTGGCGTTTCACGGGACTGTGCTTTCAGTTATTAAGAGTTCATGTTTACAGAGCTCAGAGTAGGTGTCTAAAGCCTTGGAATGACGAGAATAGTGTTTATGTTTACAATATAGGAGGATTGGGTTCGGCGTTTTTTTTTTTGTGATTCAGTTAAAATGGTGACGGTTCTAGTAAATACTTCTAAGCAAACTGCCTCATTTTGCTAAAACTGTTAAAATACACAATGATAGTTTCCAGAAATGATTAAAAACATGGAAGAAACACTTCAAGTACACGTAAACAGATTCTTACTACATTTAATGTCGTATTCAATCGCAGAGGTTTCCAGGGGAAAGCTGTGGAATGACGAAAATACTCTTAATGTTTACAAGTCCGGGTACTTCCGGTGGCGTTTTCACGGTTCTGTGCTTTCAATTATTAAGAGTTCATGTTTACAGAGCTCAGAATTGGTGTCTAAAGCCTTGGAATGGCGAGAATAGTGTTTATGTTTACAATTTAGGTGGTTTGGCTTTGGCGCGTTTTGTGTGAATCAGTTGAAATGGTGACGGTTCCGGTAAATACTTCTATGCAAAATGTCTAATTTTGCTAAAAATGTTAAAATACACAATGAGAGTGCCCAGAAATGATTAAGAACGTGTAATAAACACCTCAAGTACACGTAAATAGATTCTTACTACATTTACTGTCGAATTCAATCACAGAGGTTTCCCGTGGAAAGCTGTGAAATGACGAAAATACTGGTAATGTTTACAAGTCCGGGTACTTCCGGTGGCGTTTTTAAGGTTCTGTGCTTTCAATTATTAAGAGTTCCTGTTTACAGAGCTCAGAATTGGTGTCTAAAGCCTTGGAATGGCGAGAATAGTTTTTATGTTTACAATTTAGGAGGATTGGCTTTGGCGTTTTTTTTTTGTGTATCATTTAAAATGGTGATGGTTTCAGTAAATACTTCTAAGCAAACTGTCTAATTTTGGTAAAACTGATAATACACAATGAGAGTTCCCAGAAATGATTAAGAACGTGTAATAAACACCTCAAGTACACGTAAATAGATTCTTACTAAATTAACTGTCGAATTCAATCATGGAGGTTTCCCGTGGAAAGCCATGAAATGACGAAAATACTGGTAATATTTACAACTCCGGGTACTTGAGGTGGCGTTTTCACGGGACTGTGCTTTCAATTATTAAGAGTTCATGTTTACAGAGCTCAGAATTGGTGTGTAAAGCCTTGGAATGGCGAGAATAGTGTTTATGTTTAAAATTAAGGAGGATTGGGTTCAGGGTTTTGTGTGTGATTCAGTTAAAATGGTGACGGTTCTAGTGAATACTTCTAAGCAAACTGCCTAATTTTGGTAAAACTGTTAAAATACACAATGAGAGTTCCCAGAAATGATTAAGAACGTGTAATAAACACCTCAAGTACACGTAAATAGATTCTTACTAAATTAACTGTCGAATTCAATCATGGAGGTTTCCCGTGGAAAGCCATGAAATGACGAAAATACTGGTAATATTTACAACTCCGGGTACTTCGGGTGGGGTTTTCACGGGACTGTGCTTTCAATTATTAAGAGTTCATGTTTACAGAGCTCAGAATTGGTGTGTAAAGCCTTGGAATGACGAGAATAGTGTTTATGTTTACAATTAAGGAGGATTGGGTTCGGCGCTTTTGTGTGTGATTCAGTTAAAATGGTGACGGTTCTAGTGAATACTTCTAAGCAAACTGCCAAATTTTGGTAAAACTGTTAATATACACAATGAGAGTTCCCAGAAATGATTAAGAACGTGTAATAAACACCTCAAGTACACGTAAATAGATTCTTACTACATATACTGTCGAATTCAATTACAGAGGTTTCCCCTGTAAAGCTGTGAAATGACGAAAATACTGGTAATGTTTATAAATCCGGGTACTTCGGGTGGAGTTTTCACGGGACTGTGCTTTCAATTATTAAGAGTTCATGTTTACAGAGCTCAGAATTGGTGTCTAAAGCCTTGGAATGACGAGAATAGTGTTTATGTTTACAATATAGGAGGATTGGGTTCCGCGTTTTTTTGTGTGAATCAGTTAAAATGGTGACGGTTTCAGTAAATACTTCTAAGCAAACTGTCTAATTTTGGTAAAACTGATAAAATACACAATGAGAGTTCCCAGAAATGATTAAAAACGTGGAAGAAACACTTCAAGTACACGTAAACAGATTTTAACTACATTTACTGTCGAATTCAATCACGGAGGTTTCCAGTGGAATGCTGTGAAATGACGAAAATACTGGTAATGTTTACAAATACGGGTACTTCCGGTGGCGTTTTTACGGTTCTGTGCTTTCAATTATTAAGAGTTCCTGTTTACAGAGCTCAGAATTGGTGTCTAAAGCCTTGGAATCACGAGAATAGTGTTTATGTTTACAATTTAGGAGGATTGGCTTTGGCGTTTTTTTTTGTGAATCAGTTAAAATGGTGACGGTTTCAGTAAATACTTCTAAGCAAACTGCCTACTTTTGCTAAAACTGTTAAAATACACAATGATAGTTTCCAGAAATGATTAAAAACATGGAAGAAACACTTCAAGTACACGTAAACAGATTCTTACTACATTTAATGTCGTATTCAATCACGGAGGTTTCCAGGGGAAAGCTGTGGAATGACGAAAATGCTCTTAATGTTTACAAGTCCGGGTACTTCCGGTGGCGTTTTCACGGTTCTGTGCTTTCAATTATTAAGAGTTCATGTTTACAGAGCTCAGAATTGGTGTCTAAAGCCTTGGAATGGCGAGAATAGTGTTTATGTTTACAATTTAGGTGGTTTGGCTTTGGCGCGTTTTGTGTGAATCAGTTGAAATGGTGACGGTTCCGGTAAATACTTCTATGCAAAATGTCTAATTTTGCTAAAAATGTTAAAATACACAATGAGAGTGCCCAGAAATGATTAAGAACGTGTAATAAACACCTCAAGTACACGTAAATAGATTCTTACTACATTTACTGTCGAATTCAATCACAGAGGTTTCCCGTGGAAAGCAGTGAAATGACGAAAATACTGGTAATTTTTACAAGTCCGGGTACTTCCGGTGGCGTTTTTACGGTTCTGTGCTTTCAATTATTAAGAGTTCCTGTTTACAGAGCTCAGAATTGGTGTCTGAAGCCTTGGAATCACGAGAATAGTGTTTATGTTTACAATTTAGGAGGATTGGCTTTGGCGTTTTTTTTTGTGAATCAGTTAAAATGGTGACGGTTTCAGTAAATACTTCTAAGCAAACTGCCTACTTTTGCTAAAACTGTTAAAATACACAATGATAGTTTCCAGAAATGATTAAAAACATGGAAGAAACACTTCAAGTACACGTAAACAGATTCTTACTACATTTAATGTCGTATTCAATCACAGAGGTTTCCAGGGGAAAGCTGTGGAATGACGAAAATGCTCTTAATGTTTACAAGTCCGGGTACTTCGGGTGGCGTTTTCACGGGACTGTGCTCTCAATTATTAAGAGTTCATGTTTACAGAGCTCAGAATTGGTGTCTAAAGCCTTGGAATGACGAGAATAGTGTTTATGTTTACAATTAAGGAGGATTGGGTTCGGCGTTTTTGTGTGTGAATCAGTCAAAATGGTGACGGTTCTAGTAAATACTTCTCAGCAAATTGCCTAATTTTGGTAAAACTGTTAAAATACACAATGAGAGTTCCCAGAAATGATTAAGAACGTGTAATAAACACCTCAAGTACATGTAAATAGATTCTTACTACATTTACTGTCGAATTCAATCACAGAGGTTTCCCGTGTAAAGCTGTGAAATGACGAAAATACTGGTAATGTTTATAAATCCGGGTACTTTGGGTGGCGTTTTCACGGGACTGTGCTTTCAATTATTAAGAGTTCATGTTTACAGAGCTCAAAGTAGGTGTCTAAAGCCTTGGAATGACGAGAATAGTGTTTATGTTTACAATATAGGAGGATTGGGTTCGGCGTTTTTTTTTTTGTGATTCAGTTAAAATGGTGACGGTTCTAGTAAATACTTCTAAGCAAACTGTCTCATTTTGCTAAAACTGTTAAAATACACAATGATAGTTTCCAGAAATGATTAAAAACATGGAAGAAACACTTCAAGTACACGTAAACAGATTCTTACTACATTTAATGTCGTATTCAATCACGGAGGTTTCCAGGGGAAAGCTGTGGAATGACGAAAATACTCTTAATGTTTACAAGTCTGGGTACTTCCGGTGGCGTTTTTACGGTTCTGTGCTTTCAATTATTAAGAGTTCCTGTTTACAGAGCTCAGAATTGGTGTCTAAAGCCTTGGAATCACGAGAATAGTGTTTATGTTTACAATTTAGGAGGATTGGCTTTGGCGTTTTTTTTTGTGAATCAGTTAAAATGGTGACGGTTTCAGTAAATACTTCTAAGCAAACTGCCTACTTTTGCTAAAACTGTTAAAATACACAATGATAGTTTCCAGAAATGATTAAAAACATGGAAGAAACACTTCAAGTACACGTAAACAGATTCTTACTACATTTAATGTCGTATTCAATCACGGAGGTTTCCAGGGGAAAGCTGTGGAATGACGAAAATGCTCTTAATGTTTACAAGTCCGGGTACTTCCGGTGGCGTTTTCACGGTTCTGTGCTTTCAATTATTAAGAGTTCATGTTTACAGAGCTCAGAATTGGTGTCTAAAGCCTTGGAATGGCGAGAATAGTGTTTATGTTTACAATTTAGGTGGTTTGGCTTTGGCGCGTTTTGTGTGAATCAGTTGAAATGGTGACGGTTCCGGTAAATACTTCTATGCAAAATGTCTAATTTTGCTAAAAATGTTAAAATACACAATGAGAGTGCCCAGAAATGATTAAGAACGTGTAATAAACACCTCAAGTACACGTAAATAGATTCTTACTACATTTACTGTCGAATTCAATCACAGAGGTTTCCCGTGGAAAGCAGTGAAATGACGAAAATACTGGTAATTTTTACAAGTCCGGGTACTTCCGGTGGCGTTTTTACGGTTCTGTGCTTTCAATTATTAAGAGTTCCTGTTTACAGAGCTCAGAATTGGTGTCTGAAGCCTTGGAATCACGAGAATAGTGTTTATGTTTACAATTTAGGAGGATTGGCTTTGGCGTTTTTTTTTGTGAATCAGTTAAAATGGTGACGGTTTCAGTAAATACTTCTAAGCAAACTGCCTACTTTTGCTAAAACTGTTAAAATACACAATGATAGTTTCCAGAAATGATTAAAAACATGGAAGAAACACTTCAAGTACACGTAAACAGATTCTTACTACATTTAATGTCGTATTCAATCACAGAGGTTTCCAGGGGAAAGCTGTGGAATGACGAAAATGCTCTTAATGTTTACAAGTCCGGGTACTTCGGGTGGCGTTTTCACGGGACTGTGCTCTCAATTATTAAGAGTTCATGTTTACAGAGCTCAGAATTGGTGTCTAAAGCCTTGGAATGACGAGAATAGTGTTTATGTTTACAATTAAGGAGGATTGGGTTCGGCGTTTTTGTGTGTGAATCAGTCAAAATGGTGACGGTTCTAGTAAATACTTCTCAGCAAATTGCCTAATTTTGGTAAAACTGTTAAAATACACAATGAGAGTTCCCAGAAATGATTAAGAACGTGTAATAAACACCTCAAGTACATGTAAATAGATTCTTACTACATTTACTGTCGAATTCAATCACAGAGGTTTCCCGTGTAAAGCTGTGAAATGACGAAAATACTGGTAATGTTTATAAATCCGGGTACTTTGGGTGGCGTTTTCACGGGACTGTGCTTTCAATTATTAAGAGTTCATGTTTACAGAGCTCAAAGTAGGTGTCTAAAGCCTTGGAATGACGAGAATAGTGTTTATGTTTACAATATAGGAGGATTGGGTTCGGCGTTTTTTTTTTTGTGATTCAGTTAAAATGGTGACGGTTCTAGTAAATACTTCTAAGCAAACTGTCTCATTTTGCTAAAACTGTTAAAATACACAATGATAGTTTCCAGAAATGATTAAAAACATGGAAGAAACACTTCAAGTACACGTAAACAGATTCTTACTACATTTAATGTCGTATTCAATCACGGAGGTTTCCAGGGGAAAGCTGTGGAATGACGAAAATACTCTTAATGTTTACAAGTCTGGGTACTTCCGGTGGCGTTTTTACGGTTCTGTGCTTTCAATTATTAAGAGTTCATGTTTACAGAGCTCAGAATTGGTGTCTAAAGCCTTGGAATGGCGAGAATAGTTTTTATGTTTACAATTTAGGAGGATTGACTTTGGCGTTTTTTGTGTGTGTATCATTTAAAATGGTGACGGTTTCAGTAAATACTTCTAAGCAAACTGTCTAATTTTGGTAAAACTGATAATACACAATGAGAGTTCCCAGAAATGATTAAGAACGTGTAATAAACACCTCAAGTACACGTAAATAGATTCTTACTAAATTAACTGTCGAATTCAATCATGGAAGTTTCCCGTGGAAAGCCATGAAATGACGAAAATACTGGTAATATTTACAACTCCGGGTACTTGAGGTGGCGTTTTCACGGGACTGTGCTTTCAATTATTAAGAGTTCATGTTTACAGAGCTCAGAATTGGTGTGTAAAGCCTTGGAATGGCGAGAATAGTGTTTATGTTTAAAATTAAGGAGGATTGGGTTCGGGGTTTTGTGTGTGATTCAGTTAAAATGGTGACGGTTCTAGTGAATACTTCTAAGCAAACTGCCTAATTTTGGTAAAACTGTTAAAATACACAATGAGAGTTCCCAGAAATGATTAAGAACGTGGAAGAAACACTTCAAGTACACCTAAATAGATTCTTACTACATTTACTGTCGAATTCAATCACAGAGGTTTCCCGTGTAAAGCTGTGAAATGACGAAAATACTGGTAATGTTTATAAATCCGGGTACTTCGGGTGGCGTTTCACGGGACTGTGCTTTCAGTTATTAAGAGTTCATGTTTACAGAGCTCAGAGTAGGTGTCTAAAGCCTTGGAATGACGAGAATAGTGTTTATGTTTACAATATAGGAGGATTGGGTTCGGCGTTTTTTTTTTGTGATTCAGTTAAAATGGTGACGGTTCTAGTAAATACTTCTAAGCAAACTGCCTCATTTTGCTAAAACTGTTAAAATACACAATGATAGTTTCCAGAAATGATTAAAAACATGGAAGAAACACTTCAAGTACACGTAAACAGATTCTTACTACATTTAATGTCGTATTCAATCGCAGAGGTTTCCAGGGGAAAGCTGTGGAATGACGAAAATACTCTTAATGTTTACAAGTCCGGGTACTTCCGGTGGCGTTTTCACGGTTCTGTGCTTTCAATTATTAAGAGTTCATGTTTACAGAGCTCAGAATTGGTGTCTAAAGCCTTGGAATGGCGAGAATAGTGTTTATGTTTACAATTTAGGTGGTTTGGCTTTGGCGCGTTTTGTGTGAATCAGTTGAAATGGTGACGGTTCCGGTAAATACTTCTATGCAAAATGTCTAATTTTGCTAAAAATGTTAAAATACACAATGAGAGTGCCCAGAAATGATTAAGAACGTGTAATAAACACCTCAAGTACACGTAAATAGATTCTTACTACATTTACTGTCGAATTCAATCACAGAGGTTTCCCGTGGAAAGCTGTGAAATGACGAAAATACTGGTAATGTTTACAAGTCCGGGTACTTCCGGTGGCGTTTTTAAGGTTCTGTGCTTTCAATTATTAAGAGTTCCTGTTTACAGAGCTCAGAATTGGTGTCTAAAGCCTTGGAATGGCGAGAATAGTTTTTATGTTTACAATTTAGGAGGATTGGCTTTGGCGTTTTTTTTTTGTGTATCATTTAAAATGGTGATGGTTTCAGTAAATACTTCTAAGCAAACTGTCTAATTTTGGTAAAACTGATAATACACAATGAGAGTTCCCAGAAATGATTAAGAACGTGTAATAAACACCTCAAGTACACGTAAATAGATTCTTACTAAATTAACTGTCGAATTCAATCATGGAGGTTTCCCGTGGAAAGCCATGAAATGACGAAAATACTGGTAATATTTACAACTCCGGGTACTTGAGGTGGCGTTTTCACGGGACTGTGCTTTCAATTATTAAGAGTTCATGTTTACAGAGCTCAGAATTGGTGTGTAAAGCCTTGGAATGGCGAGAATAGTGTTTATGTTTAAAATTAAGGAGGATTGGGTTCAGGGTTTTGTGTGTGATTCAGTTAAAATGGTGACGGTTCTAGTGAATACTTCTAAGCAAACTGCCTAATTTTGGTAAAACTGTTAAAATACACAATGATAGTTCCCAGAAATGATTAAGAACGTGGAAGAAACACTTCAAGTACACCTAAATAGATTCTTACTACATTTACTGTCGAATTCAATCACAGAGGTTTCCCGTGTAAAGCTGTGAAATGACGAAAATACTGGTAATGTTTATAAATCCGGGTACTTCGGGTGGCGTTTCACGGGACTGTGCTTTCAGTTATTAAGAGTTCATGTTTACAGAGCTCAGAATTGGTGTCTAAAGCCTTGGAATGGCGAGAATAGTGTTTATGTTTACAATTTAGGTGGTTTGGCTTTGGCGCGTTTTGTGTGAATCAGTTGAAATGGTGACGGTTCCGGTAAATACTTCTATGCAAAATGTCTAATTTTGCTAAAAATGTTAAAATACACAATGAGAGTGCCCAGAAATGATTAAGAACGTGTAATAAACACCTCAAGTACACGTAAATAGATTCTTACTACATTTACTGTCGAATTCAATCACAGAGGTTTCCCGTGGAAAGCTGTGAAATGACGAAAATACTGGTAATGTTTACAAGTCCGGGTACTTCCGGTGGCGTTTTTAAGGTTCTGTGCTTTCAATTATTAAGAGTTCCTGTTTACAGAGCTCAGAATTGGTGTCAAAAGCCTTGGAATCACGAGAATAGTTTTTATGTTTACAATTTAGAAGGATTGGCTTTGGCGTTTTTTTTGTGTGTGAATCAGTTAAAATGGTGACGGTTTCAGTAAATACTTCTAAGCAAACTGTCTAATTTTGGTAAAACTGATAATACAAAATGAGAGTTCCCAGAAATGATTAAAAACGTGGAAGAAACACTTCAAGTACACATAAACAGATTTTAACTACATTTACTGTCGAATTCAATCACTGAGGTTTCCAGTGGAAAGCTGTGAAATGACGAAAATACTGGTAATGTTTACAAGTCCGGGTACTTCGGGTGGCGTTTTCTACGGGACTGTGCTTTCAATTATTAAGAGTTCATGTTTACAGAGCTCAGAATTGGTGTGTAAAGCCTTGGAATGACGAGAATAGTGTTTATGTTTACAATTAAGGAGGATTGGGTTCGGCGTTTTTGTGTGTGAATCAGTTAAAATGGTGACGGTTCTAGAAAATACTTCTCAGCAAACTGCCTAATTGTGGTAAAACTGTTAAAATACACAATGAGAGTTCCCAGAAATGATTAAGAACGTGTAATAAACACCTCAAGTACACGTAAATAGATTCTTACTACATTTACTGTCGAATTCAATCACAGAGGTTTCCCGTCGAAAGCTGTGGAATGACGAAAATACTGGTAATGTTTACAAGTCCGGGTACTTCCGGTGGCGTTTTCATGGTTCTGTGCTTTCAATTATTAAGAGTTCATGTTTACAGAGCTCAGAATTGGTGTCTAAAGCCTTGGAATGACGAGAATAGTGTTTATGTTTACAATTAAGGAGGATTGGGTTCGGTGTTTTGTGTGTGATTCAGTTAAAATGGTGATGGTTCTAGTAAATACTTCTCAGCAAACTGCCTAATTTTGGTAAAACTGTTAAAATACACAATGAGAGTTCCCAGAAATGATTAAGAACGTGTAATAAACACCTCAAGTACACGTAAATAGATTCTTACTAAATTAACTGTCGAATTCAATCATGGAGGTTTCCCGTGGAAAGCCATGAAATGACGAAAATACTGGTAATATTTACAACTCCGGGTACTTGAGGTGGCGTTTTCACGGGACTGTGCTTTCATTTATTAAGAGTTCATGTTTACAGAGCTCAGAATTGGTGTGTAAAGCCTTGGAATGGCGAGAATAGTGTTTATGTTTAAAATTAAGGAGGATTGGGTTCGGGGTTTTGTGTGTGATTCAGTTAAAATGGTGACGGTTCTAGTGAATACTTCTAAGCAAACTGCCTAATTTTGGTAAAACTGTTAAAATACACAATGAGAGTTCCCAGAAATGATTAAGAACGTGGAAGAAACACTTCAAGTACACCTAAATAGATTCTTACTACATTTACTGTCGAATTCAATCACAGAGGTTTCCCGTGTAAAGCTGTGAAATGACGAAAATACTGGTAATGTTTATAAATCCGGGTACTTCGGGTGGCGTTTCACGGGACTGTGCTTTCAGTTATTAAGAGTTCATGTTTACAGAGCTCAGAATTGGTGTCTAAAGCCTTGGAATGGCGAGAATAGTGTTTATGTTTACAATTTAGGTGGTTTGGCTTTGGCGCGTTTTGTGTGAATCAGTTGAAATGGTGACGGTTCCGGTAAATACTTCTATGCAAAATGTCTAATTTTGCTAAAAATGTTAAAATACACAATGAGAGTGCCCAGAAATGATTAAGAACGTGTAATAAACACCTCAAGTACACGTAAATAGATTCTTACTACATTTACTGTCGAATTCAATCACAGAGGTTTCCCGTGGAAAGCTGTGAAATGACGAAAATACTGGTAATGTTTATAAATCCGGGTACTTCGGGTGGCGTTTTCACGGGACTGTGCTTTCAGTTATTAAGAGTTCATGTTTACAGAGCTCAGAGTAGGTGTCTAAAGCCTTGGAATGACGAGAATAGTGTTTATGTTTACAATATAGGAGGATTGGGTTCGGCGTTTTTTTTTTTGTGATTCAGTTAAAATGGTGACGGTTCTAGTAAATACTTCTAAGCAAACTGCCTCATTTTGCTAAAACTGTTAAAATACACAATGATAGTTTCCAGAAATGATTAAAAACATGGAAGAAACACTTCAAGTACACGTAAACAGATTCTTACTACATTTAATGTCGTATTCAATCACGGAGGTTTCCCGTGGAAAACTGTGGAATGACGAAAATACTCTTAATGTTTACAAGTCCGGGTACTTCCGGTGGCGTTTTTACGGTTCTGTGCTTTCAGTTATTAAGAGTTCATGTTTACAGAGCTCAGAATTGGTGTCTAAAGCCTTGGAATGACGAGAATAGTGTTTATGTTTACAATTAAGGAGGATTGGGTTCGGTGTTTTTGTGTGTGATTCAGTTAAAATGGTGTCGGTTCTAGTAAATACTTCTAAGCAAACTGCCTAATTTTGGTAAAACTGTTAAAATACACAATGAGAGTTCCCAGAAATGATTAAGAACGTGTAATAAACACCTCAAGTACACGTAAATAGATTCTTACCACATTTACTGTCGAATTCAATTACAGAGGTTTCCCGTGGAAAGCCATGAAATGACGAAAATACTGGTAATATTTACAACTCCGGGTACTTGAGGTGGCGTTTTCACGGGACTGTGCTTTCAATTATTAAGAGTTCATGTTTACAGAGCTCAGAATTGGTGTGTAAAGCCTTGGAATGACGAGAATAGTGTTTATGTTTAAAATTAAGGAGGATTGGGTTCGGGGTTTTGTGTGTGATTCAGTTAAAATGGTGATGGTTCTAGTGAATACTTCTAAGCAAACTGCCTAATTTTGGTAAAACTGTTAAAATACACAATGAGAGTTCCCAGAAATGATTAAGAACGTGTAATAAACACCTCAAGTACACGTAAATAGATTCTTACTAAATTAACTGTCGAATTCAATCTTGGAGGTTTCCCGTGGAAAGCCATGAAATGACGAAAATACTGGTAATATTTACAACTCCGGGTACTTGAGGTGGCGTTTTCACGGGACTGTGCTTTCAATTATTAAGAGTTCATGTTTACAGAGCTCAGAATTGGTGTGTAAAGCCTTGGAATGGCGAGAATAGTGTTTATGTTTAAAATTAAGGAGGATTGGGTTCGGGGTTTTGTGTGTGATTCAGTTAAAATGGTGATGGTTCTAGTGAATACTTCTAAGCAAACTGCCTAATTTTGGTAAAACTGTTAAAATACACAATGAGAGTTCCCAGAAATGATTAAGAACGTGGAAGAAACCCTTCAAGTACACCTAAATAGATTCTTCCTACATTTACTGTCGAATTCAATCACAGAGGTTTCCCGTGGAAAGCTGTGAAATGACGAAAATACTGGTAATGTTTATAAATCCGGGTACTTCGGGTGGCGTTTTCACGGGACTGTGCTTTCAATTATTAAGAGTTCATGTTTACAGAGCTCAGAGTAGGTGTCTAAAGCCTTGGAATGACGAGAATAGTGTTTATGTTTACAATATAGGAGGATTGGTTTCGGTGTTTTTTTTTTTGTGATTCAGTTAAAATGGTGAAGGTTCTAGTAAATACTTCTAAGCAAACTGCCTCATTTTGCTAAAACTGTTAAAATACACAATGATAGTTTCCAGAAATAATTAAAAACATGGAAGAAACACTTCAAGTACACGTAAACAGATTCTTACTACATTTAATGTCGTATTCAATCGCGGAGGTTTCCAGGGGAAAGCTGTGGAATGACGAAAATACTCTTAATGTTTACAAGTCCGGGTACTTCCGGTGGCGTTTTCACGGTTCTGTGCTTTCAATTATTAAGAGTTCATGTTTACAGAGCTCAGAATTGGTGTCTAAAGCCTTGGAATGGCGAGAATAGTGTTTATGTTTACAATTTAGGTGGTTTGGCTTTGGCGTGTTTTGTGTGAATCAGTTGAAATGGTGACGGTTCCGGTAAATACTTCTATGCAAAATGTCTAATTTTGCTAAAAATGTTAAAATACACAATGAGAGTGCCCAGAAATGATTAAGAACGTGTAATAAACACCTCAAGTACACGTAAATAGATTCTTACTACATTTACTGTCGAATTCAATCACAGAGGTTTCCCGTGGAAAGCTGTGAAATGACGAAAATACTGGTAATGTTTACAAGTCCGGGTACTTCGGGTGGCGTTTTCACGGGACTGTGCTTTCAATTATTAAGAGTTCATGTTTACAGAGCTCAGAATTGGTGTGTAAAGCCTTGGAATGCCGAGAATAGTGTTTATGTTTACAATTAAGGAGGATTGGGTTCGGCGTTTTTGTGTGTGAATCAGTTAAAATTGTGACGGTTCTAGTAAATACTTCTCAGCAAACTGCCTAATTTTGGTAAAACTGTTAAAATACACAATGAGACTTCCCAGAAATGATTAAGAACGTGTAATAAACACCTCAAGTACACGTAAATAGATTCTTACTACATTTACTGTCGAATTCAATCACAGAGGTTTCCCGTGGAAAGCATTGGAATGACGAAAATACTCGTACTGTTTACAAGTCCGGGTACTTCGGGTGGCGTTTTCACGGGACTGTGCTTTCAATTATTAAGAGTTCATGTTTACAGAGCTCAGAGTAGGTGTCTAAAGCCTTGGAATGACGAGAATAGTGTTTATGTTTACAATATAGGAGGATTGGTTTCGGTGTTTTTTTTTTTTGTGATTCAGTTAAAATGGTGAAGGTTCTAGTAAACACTTCTAAGCAAACTGCCTCATTTTGCTAAAACTGTTAAAATACACAATGATAGTTTCCAGAAATAATTAAAAACATGGAAGAACCACTTCAAGTACACGTAAACAGATTCTTACTACATTTAATGTCGTATTCAATCGCGGAGGTTTCCAGGGGAAAGCTGTGGAATGACGAAAATACTCTTAATGTTTACAAGTCCGGGTACTTCCGGTGGCGTTTTCACGGTTCTGTGCTTTCAATGATTAAGAGTTCATGTTTACAGAGCTCAGAATTGGTGTCTAAAGCCTTGGAATGGCGAGAATAGTGTTTATGTTTACAATTTAGGTGGTTTGGCTTTGGCGTGTTTTGTGTGAATCAGTTGAAATGGTGACGGTTCCGGTAAATACTTCTATGCAAAATGTCTAATTTTGCTAAAAATGTTAAAATACACAATGAGAGTGCCCAGAAATGATTAAGAACGTGTAATAAACACCTCAAGTACACGTAAATAGATTCTTACTACATTTACTGTCGAATTCAATCACAGAGGTTTCCCGTGGAAAGCTGTGAAATGACGAAAATACTGGTAATGTTTACAAGTCCGGGTACTTCCGGTGGCGTTTTTAAGGTTCTGTGCTTTCAATTATTAAGAGTTCCTGTTTACAGAGCTCAGAATTGGTGTCAAAAGCCTTGGAATCACGAGAATAGTTTTTATGTTTACAATTTAGAAGGATTGGCTTTGGCGTTTTTTTTTTTGTGAATCAGTTAAATGGTGACGGTTTCAGTAAATACTTCTAAGCAAACTGTCTAATTTTGGTAAAACTGATAATACAAAATGAGAGTTCCCAGAAATGATTAAAAACGTGGAAGAAACACTTCAAGTACACATAAACAGATTTTAACTACATTTACTGTCGAATTGAATCACGGAGGTTTCCAGTGGAAAGCTGTGAAATGACGAAAATACTGGTAATGTTTACAAGTCCGGGTACTTCGGGTGGCGTTTTCACGGGACTGTGCTTTCAATTATTAAGAGTTCATGTTTACAGAGCTCAGAATTGGTGTGTAAAGCCTTGGAATGCCGAGAATAGTGTTTATGTTTACAATTAAGGAGGATTGGGTTCGGCGTTTTTGTGTGTGAATCAGTTAAAATTGTGACGGTTCTAGTAAATACTTCTCAGCAAACTGCCTAATTTTGGTAAAACTGTTAAAATACACAATGAGACTTCCCAGAAATGATTAAGAACGTGTAATAAACACCTCAAGTACACGTAAATAGATTCTTACTACATTTACTGTCGAATTCAATCACAGAGGTTTCCCGTGGAAAGCATTGGAATGACGAAAATACTCGTACTGTTTACAAGTCCGGGTACTTCGGGTGGCGTTTTCACGGGACTGTGCTTTCAATTATTAAGAGTTCATGTTTACAGAGCTCAGAGTAGGTGTCTAAAGCCTTGGAATGACGAGAATAGTGTTTATGTTTACAATATAGGAGGATTGGTTTCGGTGTTTTTTTTTTTTGTGATTCAGTTAAAATGGTGAAGGTTCTAGTAAACACTTCTAAGCAAACTGCCTCATTTTGCTAAAACTGTTAAAATACACAATGATAGTTTCCAGAAATAATTAAAAACATGGAAGAACCACTTCAAGTACACGTAAACAGATTCTTACTACATTTAATGTCGTATTCAATCGCGGAGGTTTCCAGGGGAAAGCTGTGGAATGACGAAAATACTCTTAATGTTTACAAGTCCGGGTACTTCCGGTGGCGTTTTCACGGTTCTGTGCTTTCAATGATTAAGAGTTCATGTTTACAGAGCTCAGAATTGGTGTCTAAAGCCTTGGAATGGCGAGAATAGTGTTTATGTTTACAATTTAGGTGGTTTGGCTTTGGCGTGTTTTGTGTGAATCAGTTGAAATGGTGACGGTTCCGGTAAATACTTCTATGCAAAATGTCTAATTTTGCTAAAAATGTTAAAATACACAATGAGAGTGCCCAGAAATGATTAAGAACGTGTAATAAACACCTCAAGTACACGTAAATAGATTCTTACTACATTTACTGTCGAATTCAATCACAGAGGTTTCCCGTGGAAAGCTGTGAAATGACGAAAATACTGGTAATGTTTATAAATCCGGGTACTTCGGGTGGCGTTTTCACGGGACTGTTCTTTCAATTATTAAGAGTTCATGTTTACAGAGCTCAAAGTAGGTGTCTAAAGCCTTGGAATGACGAGAATAGTGTTTATGTTTACAATATAGGAGGATTGGGTTCGGCGTTTTTTTTTTTGTGATTCAGTTAAAATGGTGACGGTTCTAGTAAATACTTCTAAGCAAACTGCCTCATTTTGCTAAAACTGTTAAAATACACAATGATAGTTTCCAGAAATGATTAAAAACATGGAAGAAACACTTCAAGTACACGTAAACAGATTCTTACTACATTTAATGTCGTATTCAATCGCGGAGGTTTCCAGGGGAAAGCTGTGGAATGACGAAAATACTCTTAATGTTTACAAGTCCGGGTACTTCCGGTGGCGTTTTTACGGTTCTGTGCTTTCAATTATTAAGAGTTCATGTTTACAGAGCTCAGAATTGGTGTCTAAAGCCTTGGAATGGCGAGAATATTTTTTATGTTTACAATTTAGGAGGATTGGCTTTGGCGTTTTTTTTTGTGTGTATCATTTAAAATGGTGACGGTTTCAGTAAATACTTCTAAGCAAACTGCCTAATTTTGGTAAAACTGTTAAAATACACAATGAGAGTTCCCAGAAATGATTAAGATCGTGTAATAAACACCTCAAGTACACGTAAATAGATTCTTACTAAATTAACTGTCGAATTCAATCTTGGAGGTTTCCCGTGGAAAGCCATGAAATGACGAAAATACTGGTAATATTTACAACTCCGGGTACTTGAGGTGGCGTTTTCACGGGACTGTGCTTTCAATTATTAAGAGTTCATGTTTACAGAGCTCAGAATTGGTGTGTAAAGCCTTGGAATGGCGAGAATAGTGTTTATGTTTAAAATTAAGGAGGATTGGGTTCGGGGTTTTGTGTGTGATTCAGTTAAAATGGTGATGGTTCTAGTGAATACTTCTAAGCAAACTGCCTAATTTTGGTAAAACTGTTAAAATACACAATGAGAGTTCCCAGAAATGATTAAGAACGTGGAAGAAACCCTTCAAGTACACCTAAATAGATTCTTCCTACATTTACTGTCGAATTCAATCACAGAGGTTTCCCGTGGAAAGCTGTGAAATGACGAAAATACTGGTAATGTTTATAAATCCGGGTACTTCGGGTGGCGTTTTCACGGGACTGTGCTTTCAATTATTAAGAGTTCATGTTTACAGAGCTCAGAGTAGGTGTCTAAAGCCTTGGAATGACGAGAATAGTGTTTATGTTTACAATATAGGAGGATTGGGTTCGGTGTTTTTTTTTTTTGTGATTCAGTTAAAATGGTGAAGGTTCTAGTAAATACTTCTAAGCAAACAGCCTCATTTTGCTAAAACTGTTAAAATACACAATGATAGTTTCCAGAAATAATTAAAAACATGGAAGAAACACTTCAAGTACACGTAAACAGATTCTTACTACATTTAATGTCGTATTCAATCGCGGAGGTTTCCAGGGGAAAGCTGTGGAATGACGAAAATACTCTAAATGTTTACAAGTCCGGGTACTTCCGGTGGCGTTTTCACGGTTCTGTGCTTTCAATTATTAAGAGTTCATGTTTACAGAGCTCAGAATTGGTGTCTAAAGCCTTGGAATGGCGAGAATAGTGTTTATGTTTACAATTTAGGTGGTTTGGCTTTGGCGTGTTTTGTGTGAATCAGTTGAAATGGTGACGGTTCCGGTAAATACTTCTATGCAAAATGTCTAATTTTGCTAAAAATGTTAAAATACACAATGAGAGTGCCCAGAAATGATTAAGAACGTGTAATAAACACCTCAAGTACACGTAAATAGATTCTTACTACATTTACTGTCGAATTCAATCACAGAGGTTTCCCGTGGAAAGCTGTGAAATGACGAAAATACTGGTAATGTTTACAAGTCCGGGTACTTCCGGTGGCGTTTTTAAGGTTCTGTGCTTTCAATTATTAAGAGTTCATGTTTACAGAGCTCAGAATTGGTGTCAAAAGCCTTGGAATCACGAGAATAGTTTTTATGTTTACAATTTAGAAGGATTGGCTTTGGCGTTTTTTTTTTTGTGAATCAGTTAAATGGTGACGGTTTCAGTAAATACTTCTAAGCAAACTGTCTAATTTTGGTAAAACTGATAATACAAAATGAGAGTTCCCAGAAATGATTAAAAACGTGGAAGAAACACTTCAAGTACACATAAACAGATTTTAACTACATTTACTGTCGAATTGAATCACGGAGGTTTCCCGTGGAAAGCTGTGAAATGACGAAAATACTGGTAATGTTTACAAGTCCGGGTACTTCGGGTGGCGTTTTCACGGGACTGTGCTTTCAATTATTAAGAGTTCATGTTTACAGAGCTCAGAATTGGTGTGTAAAGCCTTGGAATGCCGAGAATAGTGTTTATGTTTACAATTAAGGAGGATTGGGTTCGGCGTTTTTGTGTGTGAATCAGTTAAAATTGTGATGGTTCTAGTAAATACTTCTCAGCAAACTGCCTAATTTTGGTAAAACTGTTAAAATACACAATGAGACTTCCCAGAAATGATTAAGAACGTGTAATAAACACCTCAAGTACACGTAAATAGATTCTTACTACATTTACTGTCGAATTCAATCACAGAGGTTTCCCGTGGAAAGCATTGGAATGACGAAAATACTCGTACTGTTTACAAGTCCGGGTACTTCGGGTGGCGTTTTCACGGGACTGTGCTTTCAATTATTAAGAGTTCATGTTTACAGAGCTCAGAGTAGGTGTCTAAAGCCTTGGAATGACGAGAATAGTGTTTATGTTTACAATATAGGAGGATTGGTTTCGGTGTTTTTTTTTTTTGTGATTCAGTTAAAATGGTGAAGGTTCTAGTAAACACTTCTAAGCAAACTGCCTCATTTTGCTAAAACTGTTAAAATACACAATGATAGTTTCCAGAAATAATTAAAAACATGGAAGAACCACTTCAAGTACACGTAAACAGATTCTTACTACATTTAATGTCGTATTCAATCGCGGAGGTTTCCAGGGGAAAGCTGTGGAATGACGAAAATACTCTTAATGTTTACAAGTCCGGGTACTTCCGGTGGCGTTTTCACGGTTCTGTGCTTTCAATGATTAAGAGTTCATGTTTACAGAGCTCAGAATTGGTGTCTAAAGCCTTGGAATGGCGAGAATAGTGTTTATGTTTACAATTTAGGTGGTTTGGCTTTGGCGTGTTTTGTGTGAATCAGTTGAAATGGTGACGGTTCCGGTAAATACTTCTATGCAAAATGTCTAATTTTGCTAAAAATGTTAAAATACACAATGAGAGTGCCCAGAAATGATTAAGAACGTGTAATAAACACCTCAAGTACACGTAAATAGATTCTTACTACATTTACTGTCGAATTCAATCACAGAGGTTTCCCGTGGAAAGCTGTGAAATGACGAAAATACTGGTAATGTTTACAAGTCCGGGTACTTCCGGTGGCGTTTTTAAGGTTCTGTGCTTTCAATTATTAAGAGTTCCTGTTTACAGAGCTCAGAATTGGTGTCAAAAGCCTTGGAATCACGAGAATAGTTTTTATGTTTACAATTTAGAAGGATTGGCTTTGGCGTTTTTTTTTTTGTGAATCAGTTAAATGGTGACGGTTTCAGTAAATACTTCTAAGCAAACTGTCTAATTTTGGTAAAACTGATAATACAAAATGAGAGTTCCCAGAAATGATTAAAAACGTGGAAGAAACACTTCAAGTACACATAAACAGATTTTAACTACATTTACTGTCGAATTGAATCACGGAGGTTTCCAGTGGAAAGCTGTGAAATGACGAAAATACTGGTAATGTTTACAAGTCCGGGTACTTCGGGTGGCGTTTTCACGGGACTGTGCTTTCAATTATTAAGAGTTCATGTTTACAGAGCTCAGAATTGGTGTGTAAAGCCTTGGAATGCCGAGAATAGTGTTTATGTTTACAATTAAGGAGGATTGGGTTCGGCGTTTTTGTGTGTGAATCAGTTAAAATTGTGACGGTTCTAGTAAATACTTCTCAGCAAACTGCCTAATTTTGGTAAAACTGTTAAAATACACAATGAGACTTCCCAGAAATGATTAAGAACGTGTAATAAACACCTCAAGTACACGTAAATAGATTCTTACTACATTTACTGCCGAATTCAATCACAGAGGTTTCCCGTGGAAAGCATTGGAATGACGAAAATACTCGTACTGTTTACAAGTCCGGGTACTTCGGGTGGCGTTTTCACGGGACTGTGCTTTCAATTATTAAGAGTTCATGTTTACAGAGCTCAGAGTAGGTGTCTAAAGCCTTGGAATGACGAGAATAGTGTTTATGTTTACAATATAGGAGGATTGGTTTCGGTGTTTTTTTTTTTTGTGATTCAGTTAAAATGGTGAAGGTTCTAGTAAACACTTCTAAGCAAACTGCCTCATTTTGCTAAAACTGTTAAAATACACAATGATAGTTTCCAGAAATAATTAAAAACATGGAAGAAACACTTCAAGTACACGTAAACAGATTCTTACTACATTTAATGTCGTATTCAATCGCGGAGGTTTCCAGGGGAAAGCTGTGGAATGACGAAAATACTCTTAATGTTTACAAGTCCGGGTACTTCCGGTGGCGTTTTCACGGTTCTGTGCTTTCAATTATTAAGAGTTCATGTTTACAGAGCTCAGAATTGGTGTCTAAAGCCTTGGAATGGCGAGAATAGTGTTTATGTTTACAATTTAGGTGGTTTGGCTTTGGCGTGTTTTGTGTGAATCAGTTGAAATGGTGACGGTTCCGGTAAATACTTCTATGCAAAATGTCTAATTTTGCTAAAAATGTTAAAATACACAATGAGAGTGCCCAGAAATGATTAAGAACGTGTAATAAACACCTCAAGTACACGTAAATAGATTCTTACTACATTTACTGTCGAATTCAATCACAGAGGTTTCCCGTGGAAAGCTGTGAAATGACGAAAATACTGGTAATGTTTATAAATCCGGGTACTTCGGGTGGCGTTTTCACGGGACTGTGCTTTCAATTATTAAGAGTTCATGTTTACAGAGCTCAAAGTAGGTGTCTAAAGCCTTGGAATGACGAGAATAGTGTTTATGTTTACAATATAGGAGGATTGGGTTCGGCGTTTTTTTTTTTGTGATTCAGTTAAAATGGTGACGGTTCTAGTAAATACTTCTAAGCAAACTGCCTCATTTTGCTAAAACTGTTAAAATACACAATGATAGTTTCCAGAAATGATTAAAAACATGGAAGAAACACTTCAAGTACACGTAAACAGATTCTTACTACATTTAATGTCGTATTCAATCGCGGAGGTTTCCAGGGGAAAGCTGTGGAATGACGAAAATACTCTTAATGTTTACAAGTCCGGGTACTTCCGGTGGCGTTTTTACGGTTCTGTGCTTTCAATTATTAAGAGTTCATGTTTACAGAGCTCAGAATTGGTGTCTAAAGCCTTGGAATGGCGAGAATAGTTTTTATGTTTACAATTTAGGAGGATTGGCTTTGGCGTTTTTTTTTTTGTGTATCATTTAAAATGGTGACGGTTTCAGTAAATACTTGTAAGCAAACTGTCTAATTTTGGTAAAACTGATAATACACAATGAGAGTTCCCAGAAATGATTAAGAACGTGTAATAAACACCTCAAGTACACGTAAATAGATTCTTACTAAATTAACTGTCGAATTCAATCATGGAGGTTTCCCGTGGAAAGCCATGAAATGACGAAAATACTGGTAATATTTACAACTCCGGGTACTTGAGGTGGCGTTTTCACGGGACTGTGCTTTCAATTATTAAGAGTTCATGTTTACAGAGCTCAGAATTGGTGTGTAAAGCCTTGGAATGGCGAGAATAGTGTTTATGTTTAAAATTAAGGAGGATTGGGTTCGGGGTTTTGTGTGTGATTCAGTTAAAATGGTGATGGTTCTAGTGAATACTTCTAAGCAAACTGCCTAATTTTGGTAAAACTGTTAAAATACACAATGAGAGTTCCCAGAAATGATTAAGAACGTGGAAGAAACACTTCAAGTACACCTAAATAGATTCTTACTACATTTACTGTCGAATTCAATCACAGAGGTTTCCCGTGGAAAGCTGTGAAATGACGAAAATACTGGTAATGTTTATAAATCCGGGTACTTCGGGTGGCGTTTTCACGGGACTGTGCTTTCAATTATTAAGAGTTCATGTTTACAGAGCTCAGAGTAGGTGTCTAAAGCCTTGGAATGACGAGAATAGTGTTTATGTTTACAATATAGGAGGATTGGTTTCGGTGTTTTTTTTTTTTGTGATTCAGTTAAAATGGTGAAGGTTCTAGTAAATACTTCTAAGCAAACTGCCTCATTTTGCTAAAACTGTTAAAATACACAATGATAGTTTCCAGAAATAATTAAAAACATGGAAGAAACACTTCAAGTACACGTAAACAGATTCTTACTACATTTAATGTCGTATTCAATCGCGGAGGTTTCCAGGGGAAAGCTGTGGAATGACGAAAATACTCTTAATGTTTACAAGTCCGGGTACTTCCGGTGGCGTTTTCACGGTTCTGTGCTTTCAATTATTAAGAGTTCATGTTTACAGAGCTCAGAATTGGTGTCTAAAGCCTTGGAATGGCGAGAATAGTGTTTATGTTTACAATTTAGGTGGTTTGGCTTTGGCGTGTTTTGTGTGAATCAGTTGAAATGGTGACGGTTCCGGTAAATACTTCTATGCAAAATGTCTAATTTTGCTAAAAATGTTAAAATACACAATGAGAGTGCCCAGAAATGATTAAGAACGTGTAATAAACACCTCAAGTACACGTAAATAGATTCTTACTACATTTACTGTCGAATTCAATCACAGAGGTTTCCCGTGGAAAGCTGTGAAATGACGAAAATACTGGTAATGTTTACAAGTCCGGGTACTTCCGGTGGCGTTTTTAAGGTTCTGTGCTTTCAATTATTAAGAGTTCATGTTTACAGAGCTCAGAATTGGTGTCAAAAGCCTTGGAATCACGAGAATAGTTTTTATGTTTACAATTTAGAAGGATTGGCTTTGGCGTTTTTTTTTTGTGAATCAGTTAAATGGTGACGGTTTCAGTAAATACTTCTAAGCAAACTGTCTAATTTTGGTAAAACTGATAATACAAAATGAGAGTTCCCAGAAATGATTAAAAACGTGGAAGAAACACTTCAAGTACACATAAACAGATTTTAACTACATTTACTGTCGAATTGAATCACGGAGGTTTCCAGTGGAAAGCTGTGAAATGACGAAAATACTGGTAATGTTTACAAGTCCGGGTACTTCGGGTGGCGTTTTCACGGGACTGTGCTTTCAATTATTAAGAGTTCATGTTTACAGAGCTCAGAATTGGTGTGTAAAGCCTTGGAATGGCGAGAATAGTGTTTATGTTTACAATTAAGGAGCATTGGGTTCGGCGTTTTTGTGTGTGAATCAGTTAAAATTGTGACGGTTCTAGTAAATACTTCTCAGCAAACTGCCTAATTTTGGTAAAACTGTTAAAATACACAATGAGACTTCCCAGAAATGATTAAGAACGTGTAATAAACACCTCAAGTACACGTAAATAGATTCTTACTACATTTACTGTCGAATTCAATCACAGAGGTTTCCCGTGGAAAGCTGTGGAATGACGAAAATACTCGTACTGTTTACAAGTCCGGGTACTTCGGGTGGCGTTTTCACGGGACTGTGCTTTCAATTATTAAGAGTTCATGTTTACAGAGCTCAGAGTAGGTGTCTAAAGCCTTGGAATGACGAGAATAGTGTTTATGTTTACAATATAGGAGGATTGGTTTCGGTGTTTTTTTTTTTTGTGATTCAGTTAAAATGGTGAAGGTTCTAGTAAATACTTCTAAGCAAACTGCCTCATTTTGCTAAAACTGTTAAAATACACAATGAGAGTTCCCAGAAATGATTAAGAACGTGGAAGAAACACTTCAAGTACACGTAAACAGATTCTTACTACATTTAATGTCGTATTCAATCGCGGAGGTTTCCAGGGGAAAGCTGTGGAATGACGAAAATACTCTTAATGTTTACAAGTCCGGGTACTTCCGGTGGCGTTTTCACGGTTCTGTGCTTTCAATTATTAAGAGTTCATGTTTACAGAGCTCAGAATTGGTGTCTAAAGCCTTGGAATGGCGAGAATAGTGTTTATGTTTACAATTTAGGTGGTTTGGCTTTGGCGTGTTTTGTGTGAATCAGTTGAAATGGTGACGGTTCCGGTAAATACTTCTATGCAAAATGTCTAATTTTGCTAAAAATGTTAAAATACACAATGAGAGTGCCCAGAAATGATTAAGAACGTGTAATAAACACCTCAAGTACACGTAAATAGATTCTTACTACATTTACTGTCGAATTCAATCACAGAGGTTTCCCGTGGAAAGCTGTGAAATGACGAAAATACTGGTAATGTTTACAAGTCCGGGTACTTCGGGTGGCGTTTTCACGGGACTGTGCTTTCAATTATTAAGAGTTCATGTTTACAGAGCTCAGAATTGGTGTGTAAAGCCTTGGAATGCCGAGAATAGTGTTTATGTTTACAATTAAGGAGGATTGGGTTCGGCGTTTTTGTGTGTGAATCAGTTAAAATTGTGACGGTTCTAGTAAATACTTCTCAGCAAACTGCCTAATTTTGGTAAAACTGTTAAAATACACAATGAGACTTCCCAGAAATGATTAAGAACGTGTAATAAACACCTCAAGTACACGTAAATAGATTCTTACTACATTTACTGTCGAATTCAATCACAGAGGTTTCCCGTGGAAAGCATTGGAATGACGAAAATACTCGTACTGTTTACAAGTCCGGGTACTTCGGGTGGCGTTTTCACGGGACTGTGCTTTCAATTATTAAGAGTTCATGTTTACAGAGCTCAGAGTAGGTGTCTAAAGCCTTGGAATGACGAGAATAGTGTTTATGTTTACAATATAGGAGGATTGGTTTCGGTGTTTTTTTTTTTGTGATTCAGTTAAAATGGTGAAGGTTCTAGTAAACACTTCTAAGCAAACTGCCTCATTTTGCTAAAACTGTTAAAATACACAATGATAGTTTCCAGAAATAATTAAAAACATGGAAGAACCACTTCAAGTACACGTAAACAGATTCTTACTACATTTAATGTCGTATTCAATCGCGGAGGTTTCCAGGGGAAAGCTGTGGAATGACGAAAATACTCTTAATGTTTACAAGTCCGGGTACTTCCGGTGGCGTTTTCACGGTTCTGTGCTTTCAATGATTAAGAGTTCATGTTTACAGAGCTCAGAATTGGTGTCTAAAGCCTTGGAATGGCGAGAATAGTGTTTATGTTTACAATTTAGGTGGTTTGGCTTTGGCGTGTTTTGTGTGAATCAGTTGAAATGGTGACGGTTCCGGTAAATACTTCTATGCAAAATGTCTAATTTTGCTAAAAATGTTAAAATACACAATGAGAGTGCCCAGAAATGATTAAGAACGTGTAATAAACACCTCAAGTACACGTAAATAGATTCTTACTACATTTACTGTCGAATTCAATCACAGAGGTTTCCCGTGGAAAGCTGTGAAATGACGAAAATACTGGTAATGTTTACAAGTCCGGGTACTTCCGGTGGCGTTTTTAAGGTTCTGTGCTTTCAATTATTAAGAGTTCCTGTTTACAGAGCTCAGAATTGGTGTCAAAAGCCTTGGAATCACGAGAATAGTTTTTATGTTTACAATTTAGAAGGATTGGCTTTGGCGTTTTTTTTTTTTGTGAATCAGTTAAATGGTGACGGTTTCAGTAAATACTTCTAAGCAAACTGTCTAATTTTGGTAAAACTGATAATACAAAATGAGAGTTCCCAGAAATGATTAAAAACGTGGAAGAAACACTTCAAGTACACATAAACAGATTTTAACTACATTTACTGTCGAATTGAATCACGGAGGTTTCCAGTGGAAAGCTGTGAAATGACGAAAATACTGGTAATGTTTACAAGTCCGGGTACTTCGGGTGGCGTTTTCACGGGACTGTGCTTTCAATTATTAAGAGTTCATGTTTACAGAGCTCAGAATTGGTGTGTAAAGCCTTGGAATGCCGAGAATAGTGTTTATGTTTACAATTAAGGAGGATTGGGTTCGGCGTTTTTGTGTGTGAATCAGTTAAAATTGTGACGGTTCTAGTAAATACTTCTCAGCAAACTGCCTAATTTTGGTAAAACTGTTAAAATACACAATGAGACTTCCCAGAAATGATTAAGAACGTGTAATAAACACCTCAAGTACACGTAAATAGATTCTTACTACATTTACTGTCGAATTCAATCACAGAGGTTTCCCGTGGAAAGCATTGGAATGACGAAAATACTCGTACTGTTTACAAGTCCGGGTACTTCGGGTGGCGTTTTCACGGGACTGTGCTTTCAATTATTAAGAGTTCATGTTTACAGAGCTCAGAGTAGGTGTCTAAAGCCTTGGAATGACGAGAATAGTGTTTATGTTTACAATATAGGAGGATTGGTTTCGGTGTTTTTTTTTTTTGTGATTCAGTTAAAATGGTGAAGGTTCTAGTAAACACTTCTAAGCAAACTGCCTCATTTTGCTAAAACTGTTAAAATACACAATGATAGTTTCCAGAAATAATTAAAAACATGGAAGAACCACTTCAAGTACACGTAAACAGATTCTTACTACATTTAATGTCGTATTCAATCGCGGAGGTTTCCAGGGGAAAGCTGTGGAATGACGAAAATACTCTTAATGTTTACAAGTCCGGGTACTTCCGGTGGCGTTTTCACGGTTCTGTGCTTTCAATGATTAAGAGTTCATGTTTACAGAGCTCAGAATTGGTGTCTAAAGCCTTGGAATGGCGAGAATAGTGTTTATGTTTACAATTTAGGTGGTTTGGCTTTGGCGTGTTTTGTGTGAATCAGTTGAAATGGTGACGGTTCCGGTAAATACTTCTATGCAAAATGTCTAATTTTGCTAAAAATGTTAAAATACACAATGAGAGTGCCCAGAAATGATTAAGAACGTGTAATAAACACCTCAAGTACACGTAAATAGATTCTTACTACATTTACTGTCGAATTCAATCACAGAGGTTTCCCGTGGAAAGCTGTGAAATGACGAAAATACTGGTAATGTTTATAAATCCGGGTACTTCGGGTGGCGTTTTCACGGGACTGTGCTTTCAATTATTA
Source organism: Myotis daubentonii (assembly GCF_963259705.1). Lineage (NCBI taxonomy): Eukaryota > Metazoa > Chordata > Mammalia > Chiroptera > Vespertilionidae > Myotis > Myotis daubentonii. The sequence continues at coordinate 930,425 of NW_026775479.1, read as the reverse complement.
AGAGTTCATGTTTACAGAGCTCAAAGTAGGTGTCTAAAGCCTTGGAATGACGAGAATAGTGTTTATGTTTACAATATAGGAGGATTGGGTTCGGCGTTTTTTTTTTTGTGATTCAGTTAAAATGGTGACGGTTCTAGTAAATACTTCTAAGCAAACTGCCTCATTTTGCTAAAACTGTTAAAATACACAATGATAGTTTCCAGAAATGATTAAAAACATGGAAGAAACACTTCAAGTACACGTAAACAGATTCTTACTACATTTAATGTCGTATTCAATCGCGGAGGTTTCCAGGGGAAAGCTGTGGAATGACGAAAATACTCTTAATGTTTACAAGTCCGGGTACTTCCGGTGGCGTTTTTACGGTTCTGTGCTTTCAATTATTAAGAGTTCATGTTTACAGAGCTCAGAATTGGTGTCTAAAGCCTTGGAATGGCGAGAATAGTTTTTATGTTTACAATTTAGGAGGATTGGCTTTGGCGTTTTTTTTTTTTGTGTATCATTTAAAATGGTGACGGTTTCAGTAAATACTTGTAAGCAAACTGTCTAATTTTGGTAAAACTGATAATACACAATGAGAGTTCCCAGAAATGATTAAGAACGTGTAATAAACACCTCAAGTACACGTAAATAGATTCTTACTAAATTAACTGTCGAATTCAATCATGGAGGTTTCCCGTGGAAAGCCATGAAATGACGAAAATACTGGTAATATTTACAACTCCGGGTACTTGAGGTGGCGTTTTCACGGGACTGTGCTTTCAATTATTAAGAGTTCATGTTTACAGAGCTCAGAATTGGTGTCTAAAGCCTTGGAATGGCGAGAATAGTGTTTATGTTTACAATTTAGGTGGTTTGGCTTTGGCGTGTTTTGTGTGAATCAGTTGAAATGGTGACGGTTCCGGTAAATACTTCTATGCAAAATGTCTAATTTTGCTAAAAATGTTAAAATACACAATGAGAGTGCCCAGAAATGATTAAGAACGTGTAATAAACACCTCAAGTACACGTAAATAGATTCTTACTACATTTACTGTCGAATTCAATCACAGAGGTTTCCCGTGGAAAGCTGTGAAATGACGAAAATACTGGTAATGTTTATAAATCCGGGTACTTCGGGTGGCGTTTTCACGGGACTGTGCTTTCAATTATTAAGAGTTCATGTTTACAGAGCTCAAAGTAGGTGTCTAAAGCCTTGGAATGACGAGAATAGTGTTTATGTTTACAATATAGGAGGATTGGGTTCGGCGTTTTTTTTTTTGTGATTCAGTTAAAATGGTGACGGTTCTAGTAAATACTTCTAAGCAAACTGCCTCATTTTGCTAAAACTGTTAAAATACACAATGATAGTTTCCAGAAATGATTAAAAACATGGAAGAAACACTTCAAGTACACGTAAACAGATTCTTACTACATTTAATGTCGTATTCAATCGCGGAGGTTTCCAGGGGAAAGCTGTGGAATGACGAAAATACTCTTAATGTTTACAAGTCCGGGTACTTCCGGTGGCGTTTTTACGGTTCTGTGCTTTCAATTATTAAGAGTTCATGTTTACAGAGCTCAGAATTGGTGTCTAAAGCCTTGGAATGGCGAGAATAGTTTTTATGTTTACAATTTAGGAGGATTGGCTTTGGCGTTTTTTTTTTTGTGTATCATTTAAAATGGTGACGGTTTCAGTAAATACTTGTAAGCAAACTGTCTAATTTTGGTAAAACTGATAATACACAATGAGAGTTCCCAGAAATGATTAAGAACGTGTAATAAACACCTCAAGTACACGTAAATAGATTCTTACTAAATTAACTGTCGAATTCAATCATGGAGGTTTCCCGTGGAAAGCCATGAAATGACGAAAATACTGGTAATATTTACAACTCCGGGTACTTGAGGTGGCGTTTTCACGGGACTGTGCTTTCAATTATTAAGAGTTCATGTTTACAGAGCTCAGAATTGGTGTGTAAAGCCTTGGAATGGCGAGAATAGTGTTTATGTTTAAAATTAAGGAGGATTGGGTTCGGGGTTTTGTGTGTGATTCAGTTAAAATGGTGATGGTTCTAGTGAATACTTCTAAGCAAACTGCCTAATTTTGGTAAAACTGTTAAAATACACAATGAGAGTTCCCAGAAATGATTAAGAACGTGGAAGAAACACTTCAAGTACACCTAAATAGATTCTTACTACATTTACTGTCGAATTCAATCACAGAGGTTTCCCGTGGAAAGCTGTGAAATGACGAAAATACTGGTAATGTTTATAAATCCGGGTACTTCGGGTGGCGTTTTCACGGGACTGTGCTTTCAATTATTAAGAGTTCATGTTTACAGAGCTCAGAGTAGGTGTCTAAAGCCTTGGAATGACGAGAATAGTGTTTATGTTTACAATATAGGAGGATTGGTTTCGGTGTTTTTTTTTTTGTGATTCAGTTAAAATGGTGAAGGTTCTAGTAAATACTTCTAAGCAAACTGCCTCATTTTGCTAAAACTGTTAAAATACACAATGATAGTTTCCAGAAATAATTAAAAACATGGAAGAAACACTTCAAGTACACGTAAACAGATTCTTACTACATTTAATGTCGTATTCAATCGCGGAGGTTTCCAGGGGAAAGCTGTGGAATGACGAAAATACTCTTAATGTTTACAAGTCCGGGTACTTCCGGTGGCGTTTTCACGGTTCTGTGCTTTCAATGATTAAGAGTTCATGTTTACAGAGCTCAGAATTGGTGTCTAAAGCCTTGGAATGGCGAGAATAGTGTTTATGTTTACAATTTAGGTGGTTTGGCTTTGGCGTGTTTTGTGTGAATCAGTTGAAATGGTGACGGTTCCGGTAAATACTTCTATGCAAAATGTCTAATTTTGCTAAAAATGTTAAAATACACAATGAGAGTGCCCAGAAATGATTAAGAACGTGTAATAAACACCTCAAGTACACGTAAATAGATTCTTACTACATTTACTGTCGAATTCAATCACAGAGGTTTCCCGTGGAAAGCTGTGAAATGACGAAAATACTGGTAATGTTTACAAGTCCGGGTACTTCCGGTGGCGTTTTTAAGGTTCTGTGCTTTCAATTATTAAGAGTTCCTGTTTACAGAGCTCAGAATTGGTGTCAAAAGCCTTGGAATCACGAAAATAGTTTTTATGTTTACAATTTAGAAGGATTGGCTTTGGCGTTTTTTTTTTGTGAATCAGTTAAATGGTGACGGTTTCAGTAAATACTTCTAAGCAAACTGTCTAATTTTGGTAAAACTGATAATACAAAATGAGAGTTCCCAGAAATGATTAAAAACGTGGAAGAAACACTTCAAGTACACATAAAGAGATTTTAACTACATTTACTGTCGAATTCAATCACGGAGGTTTCCAGTGGAAAGCTGTGAAATGACGAAAATACTGGTAATGTTTACAAGTCCGGGTACTTCGGGTGGCGTTTTCACGGGACTGTGCTTTCAATTATTAAGAGTTCATGTTTACAGAGCTCAGAATTGGTGTGTAAAGCCTTGGAATGGCGAGAATAGTGTTTATGTTTAAAATTAAGGAGGATTGGGTTCGGGGTTTTGTGTGTGATTCAGTTAAAATGGTGACGGTTCTAGTGAATACTTCTAAGCAAACTGCCTAATTTTGGTAAAACTGTTAAAATACACAATGAGAGTTCCCAGAAATGATTAAGAACGTGGAAGAAACACTTCAAGTACACCTAAATAGATTCTTACTACATTTACTGTCGAATTCAATCACAGAGGTTTCCCGTGTAAAGCTGTGAAATGACGAAAATACTGGTAATGTTTATAAATCCGGGTACTTCGGGTGGCGTTTCACGGGACTGTGCTTTCAGTTATTAAGAGTTCATGTTTACAGAGCTCAGAATTGGTGTCTAAAGCCTTGGAATGGCGAGAATAGTGTTTATGTTTACAATTTAGGTGGTTTGGCTTTGGCGCGTTTTGTGTGAATCAGTTGAAATGGTGACGGTTCCGGTAAATACTTCTATGCAAAATGTCTAATTTTGCTAAAAATGTTAAAATACACAATGAGAGTGCCCAGAAATGATTAAGAACGTGTAATAAACACCTCAAGTACACGTAAATAGATTCTTACTACATTTACTGTCGAATTCAATCACAGAGGTTTCCCGTGGAAAGCTGTGAAATGACGAAAATACTGGTAATGTTTACAAGTCCGGGTACTTCCGGTGGCGTTTTTAAGGTTCTGTGCTTTCAATTATTAAGAGTTCCTGTTTACAGAGCTCAGAATTGGTGTCAAAAGCCTTGGAATCACGAGAATAGTTTTTATGTTTACAATTTAGAAGGATTGGCTTTGGCGTTTTTTTTGTGTGTGAATCAGTTAAAATGGTGACGGTTTCAGTAAATACTTCTAAGCAAACTGTCTAATTTTGGTAAAACTGATAATACAAAATGAGAGTTCCCAGAAATGATTAAAAACGTGGAAGAAACACTTCAAGTACACATAAACAGATTTTAACTACATTTACTGTCGAATTCAATCACTGAGGTTTCCAGTGGAAAGCTGTGAAATGACGAAAATACTGGTAATGTTTACAAGTCCGGGTACTTCGGGTGGCGTTTTCTACGGGACTGTGCTTTCAATTATTAAGAGTTCATGTTTACAGAGCTCAGAATTGGTGTGTAAAGCCTTGGAATGCCGAGAATAGTGTTTATGTTTACAATTAAGGAGGATTGGGTTCGGCGTTTTTGTGTGTGAATCAGTTAAAATGGTGACGGTTCTAGAAAATACTTCTCAGCAAACTGCCTAATTGTGGTAAAACTGTTAAAATACACAATGAGAGTTCCCAGAAATGATTAAGAACGTGTAATAAACACCTCAAGTACACGTAAATAGATTCTTACTACATTTACTGTCGAATTCAATTACAGAGGTTTCCCGTCGAAAGCTGTGGAATGACGAAAATACTGGTAATGTTTACAAGTCCGGGTACTTCCGGTGGCGTTTTCATGGTTCTGTGCTTTCAATTATTAAGAGTTCATGTTTACAGAGCTCAGAATTGGTGTCTAAAGCCTTGGAATGACGAGAATAGTGTTTATGTTTACAATTAAGGAGGATTGGGTTCGGTGTTTTGTGTGTGATTCAGTTAAAATGGTGACGGTTCTAGTAAATACTTCTCAGCAAACTGCCTAATTTTGGTAAAACTGTTAAAATACACAATGAGAGTTCCCAGAAATGATTAAGAACGTGTAATAAACACCTCAAGTACACGTAAATAGATTCTTACTAAATTAACTGTCGAATTCAATCATGGAGGTTTCCCGTGGAAAGCCATGAAATGACGAAAATACTGGTAATATTTACAACTCCGGGTACTTGAGGTGGCGTTTTCACGGGACTGTGCTTTCAATTATTAAGAGTTCATGTTTACAGAGCTCAGAATTGGTGTGTAAAGCCTTGGAATGGCGAGAATAGTGTTTATGTTTAAAATTAAGGAGGATTGGGTTCGGGGTTTTGTGTGTGATTCAGTTAAAATGGTGACGGTTCTAGTGAATACTTCTAAGCAAACTGCCTAATTTTGGTAAAACTGTTAAAATACACAATGAGAGTTCCCAGAAATGATTAAGAACGTGGAAGAAACACTTCAAGTACACCTAAATAGATTCTTACTACATTTACTGTCGAATTCAATCACAGAGGTTTCCCGTGTAAAGCTGTGAAATGACGAAAATACTGGTAATGTTTATAAATCCGGGTACTTCGGGTGGCGTTTCACGGGACTGTGCTTTCAGTTATTAAGAGTTCATGTTTACAGAGCTCAGAATTGGTGTCTAAAGCCTTGGAATGGCGAGAATAGTGTTTATGTTTACAATTTAGGTGGTTTGGCTTTGGCGCGTTTTGTGTGAATCAGTTGAAATGGTGACGGTTCCGGTAAATACTTCTATGCAAAATGTCTAATTTTGCTAAAAATGTTAAAATACACAATGAGAGTGCCCAGAAATGATTAAGAACGTGTAATAAACACCTCAAGTACACGTAAATAGATTCTTACTACATTTACTGTCGAATTCAATCACAGAGGTTTCCCGTGGAAAGCTGTGAAATGACGAAAATACTGGTAATGTTTATAAATCCGGGTACTTCGGGTGGCGTTTTCACGGGACTGTGCTTTCAGTTATTAAGAGTTCATGTTTACAGAGCTCAGAGTAGGTGTCTAAAGCCTTGGAATGACGAGAATAGTGTTTATGTTTACAATATAGGAGGATTGGGTTCGGCGTTTTTTTTTTTGTGATTCAGTTAAAATGGTGACGGTTCTAGTAAATACTTCTAAGCAAACTGCCTCATTTTGCTAAAACTGTTAAAATACACAATGATAGTTTCCAGAAATGATTAAAAACATGGAAGAAACACTTCAAGTACACGTAAACAGATTCTTACTACATTTAATGTCGTATTCAATCACGGAGGTTTCCCGTGGAAAACTGTGGAATGACGAAAATACTCTTAATGTTTACAAGTCCGGGTACTTCCGGTGGCGTTTTTACGGTTCTGTGCTTTCAGTTATTAAGAGTTCATGTTTACAGAGCTCAGAATTGGTGTCTAAAGCCTTGGAATGACGAGAATAGTGTTTATGTTTACAATTAAGGAGGATTGGGTTCGGTGTTTTTGTGTGTGATTCAGTTAAAATGGTGTCGGTTCTAGTAAATACTTCTAAGCAAACTGCCTAATTTTGGTAAAACTGTTAAAATACACAATGAGAGTTCCCAGAAATGATTAAGAACGTGTAATAAACACCTCAAGTACACGTAAATAGATTTTTACTACATTTACTGTCGAATTCAATCACAGAGGTTTCCCGTGGAAAGCTGTGGAATGACGAAAATACTCGTAATGTTTACAAGTCCGGGTACTTCGGGTGGCGTTTTCACGGGACTGTGCTTTCAGTTATTAAGAGTTCATGTTTACAGAGCTCAGAATTGGTGTCTAAAGCCTTGGAATGCCGAGAATAGTGTTTATGTTTACAATTAAGGAGGATTGGGTTCGGCGTTTTTGTGTGTGAATCAGTTAAAATTGTGACGGTTCTAGTAAATACTTCTCAGCAAACTGCCTAATTTTGGTAAAACTGTTAAAATACACAATGAGACTTCCCAGAAATGATTAAGAACGTGTAATAAACACCTCAAGTACACGTAAATAGATTCTTACTACATTTACTGTCGAATTCAATCACAGAGGTTTCCCGTGGAAAGCTGTGGAATGACGAAAATACTCGTACTGTTTACAAGTCCGGGTACTTCCGGTGGCGTTTTCATGGTTCTGTGCTTTCAATTATTAAGAGTTCATGTTTACAGAGCTCAGAATTGGTGTCCAAAGCCTTGGAATGACGAGGATAGTGTTTATGTTTACAATTAAGGAGGATTGGGTTCGGTGTCTTTGTGTGTGATTCAGTTAAAATGGTGACGGTTCTAGTAAATACTTCTAAGCAAACTGCCTAATTTTGGTAAAACTGTTAAAATACACAATGAGAGTTCCCAGAAATGATTAAGAACGTGTAATAAACACCTCAAGTACACGTAAATAGATTCTTACTACATTTACTGTCGAATTCAATTACAGAGGTTTCCCGTGTAAAGCTGTGAAATGACGAAAATACTGGTAATGTTTATAAATCGGGGTACTTCGGGTGGCGTTTTCACGGGACTGTGCTTTCAATTATTAAGAGTTCATGTTTACAGAGCTCAAAGTAGGTGTCTAAAGCCTTGGAATGACGAGAATAGTGTTTATGTTTACAATATAGGAGGATTGGGTTCGGCGTGTTTTTTTTTGTGATTCAGTTAAAATGGTGACGGTTCTAGTAAATACTTCTAAGCAAACTGCCTCATTTTGCTAAAACTGTTAAAATACACAATGATAGTTTCCAGAAATGATTAAAAACATGGAAGAAACACTTCAAGTACACGTAAACAGATTCTTACTACATTTAATGTCGTATTCAATCGCGGAGGTTTCCAGGGGAAAGCTGTGGAATGACGAAAATACTCTTAATGTTTACAAGTCCGGGTACTTCCGGTGGCGTTTTTACGGTTCTGTGCTTTCAATTATTAAGAGTTCATGTTTACAGAGCTCAGAATTGGTGTCTAAAGCCTTGGAATGGCGAGAATAGTTTTTATGTTTACAATTTAGGAGGATTGGCTTTGGCGTTTTTTTTTTTGTGTATCATTTAAAATGGTGACGGTTTCAGTAAATACTTGTAAGCAAACTGTCTAATTTTGGTAAAACTGATAATACACAATGAGAGTTCCCAGAAATGATTAAGAACGTGTAATAAACACCTCAAGTACACGTAAATAGATTCTTACTAAATTAACTGTCGAATTCAATCATGGAGGTTTCCCGTGGAAAGCCATGAAATGACGAAAATACTGGTAATATTTACAACTCCGGGTACTTGAGGTGGCGTTTTCACGGGACTGTGCTTTCAATTATTAAGAGTTCATGTTTACAGAGCTCAGAATTGGTGTGTAAAGCCTTGGAATGGCGAGAATAGTGTTTATGTTTAAAATTAAGGAGGATTGGGTTCGGGGTTTTGTGTGTGATTCAGTTAAAATGGTGATGGTTCTAGTGAATACTTCTAAGCAAACTGCCTAATTTTGGTAAAACTGTTAAAATACACAATGAGAGTTCCCAGAAACGATTAAGAACGTGGAAGAAACACTTCAAGTACACCTAAATAGATTCTTACTACATTTACTGTCGAATTCAATCACAGAGGTTTCCCGTGGAAAGCTGTGAAATGACGAAAATACTGGTAATGTTTATAAATCCGGGTACTTCGGGTGGCGTTTTCACGGGACTGTGCTTTCAATTATTAAGAGTTCATGTTTACAGAGCTCAGAGTAGGTGTCTAAAGCCTTGGAATGACGAGAATAGTGTTTATGTTTACAATATAGGAGGATTGGTTTCGGTGTTTTTTTTTTTTGTGATTCAGTTAAAATGGTGAAGGTTCTAGTAAATACTTCTAAGCAAACTGCCTCATTTTGCTAAAACTGTTAAAATACACAATGATAGTTTCCAGAAATAATTAAAAACATGGAAGAAACACTTCAAGTACACGTAAACAGATTCTTACTACATTTAATGTCGTATTCAATCGCGGAGGTTTCCAGGGGAAAGCTGTGGAATGACGAAAATACTCTTAATGTTTACAAGTCCGGGTACTTCCGGTGGCGTTTTCACGGTTCTGTGCTTTCAATTATTAAGAGTTCATGTTTACAGAGCTCAGAATTGGTGTCTAAAGCCTTGGAATGGCGAGAATAGTGTTTATGTTTACAATTTAGGTGGTTTGGCTTTGGCGTGTTTTGTGTGAATCAGTTGAAATGGTGACGGTTCCGGTAAATACTTCTATGCAAAATGTCTAATTTTGCTAAAAATGTTAAAATACACAATGAGAGTGCCCAGAAATGATTAAGAACGTGTAATAAACACCTCAAGTACACGTAAATAGATTCTTACTACATTTACTGTCGAATTCAATCACAGAGGTTTCCCGTGGAAAGCTGTGAAATGACGAAAATACTGGTAATGTTTACAAGTCCGGGTACTTCCGGTGGCGTTTTTAAGGTTCTGTGCTTTCAATTATTAAGAGTTCCTGTTTACAGAGCTCAGAATTGGTGTCAAAAGCCTTGGAATCACGAGAATAGTTTTTATGTTTACAATTTAGAAGGATTGGCTTTGGCGTTTTTTTTTTGTGAATCAGTTAAATGGTGACGGTTTCAGTAAATACTTCTAAGCAAACTGTCTAATTTTGGTAAAACTGATAATACAAAATGAGAGTTCCCAGAAATGATTAAAAACGTGGAAGAAACACTTCAAGTACACATAAAGAGATTTTAACTACATTTACTGTCGAATTCAATCACGGAGGTTTCCAGTGGAAAGCTGTGAAATGACGAAAATACTGGTAATGTTTACAAGTCCGGGTACTTCGGGTGGCGTTTTCACGGGACTGTGCTTTCAATTATTAAGAGTTCATGTTTACAGAGCTCAGAATTGGTGTGTAAAGCCTTGGAATGGCGAGAATAGTGTTTATGTTTAAAATTAAGGAGGATTGGGTTCGGCGTTTTTGTGTGTGATTCAGTTAAAATGGTGACGGTTCTAGAAAATACTTCTCAGCAAACTGCCTAATTGTGGTAAAACTGTTAAAATACACAATGAGAGTTCCCAGAAATGATTAAGAACGTGTAATAAACACCTCAAGTACACGTAAATAGATTCTTACTACATTTACTGTCGAATTCAATCACAGAGGTTTCCCGTCGAAAGCTGTGGAATGACGAAAATACTGGTAATGTTTACAAGTCCGGGTACTTCCGGTGGCGTTTTCATGGTTCTGTGCTTTCAATTATTAAGAGTTCATGTTTACAGAGCTCAGAATTGGTGTCTAAAGCCTTGGAATGACGAGAATAGTGTTTATGTTTACAATTAAGGAGGATTGGGTTCGGTGTATTGTGTGTGATTCAGTTAAAATGGTGACGGTTCTAGTAAATACTTCTCAGCAAACTGCCTAATTTTGGTAAAACTGTTAAAATACACAATGAGAGTTCCCAGAAATGATTAAGAACGTGTAATAAACACCTCAAGTACACGTAAATAGATTCTTACTACATTTACTGTCGAATTCAATCACAGAGGTTTCCCGTGTAAAGCTGTGAAATGACGAAAATACTGGTAATGTTTATAAATCCGGGTACTTCGGGTGGCGTTTCACGGGACTGTGCTTTCAGTTATTAAGAGTTCATGTTTACAGAGCTCAGAATTGGTGTCTAAAGCCTTGGAATGGCGAGAATAGTGTTTATGTTTACAATTTAGGTGGTTTGGCTTTGGCGCGTTTTGTGTGAATCAGTTGAAATGGTGACGGTTCCGGTAAATACTTCTATGCAAAATGACTAATTTTGCTAAAAATGTTAAAATACACAATGAGAGTGCCCAGAAATGATTAAGAACGTGTAATAAACACCTCAAGTACACGTAAATAGATTCTTACTACATTTACTGTCGAATTCAATCACAGAGGTTTCCCGTGGAAAGCTGTGAAATGACGAAAATACTGGTAATGTTTATAAATCCGGGTACTTCGGGTGGCGTTTTCACGGGACTGTGCTTTCAGTTATTAAGAGTTCATGTTTACAGAGCTCAGAGTAGGTGTCTAAAGCCTTGGAATGACGAGAATAGTGTTTATGTTTACAATATAGGAGGATTGGGTTCGGCGTTTTTTTTTTTGTGATTCAGTTAAAATGGTGACGGTTCTAGTAAATACTTCTAAGCAAACTGCCTCATTTTGCTAAAACTGTTAAAATACACAATGATAGTTTCCAGAAATGATTAAAAACATGGAAGAAACACTTCAAGTACACGTAAACAGATTCTTACTACATTTAATGTCGTATTCAATCACGGAGGTTTCCCGTGGAAAACTGTGGAATGACGAAAATACTCTTAATGTTTACAAGTCCGGGTACTTCCGGTGGCGTTTTTACGGTTCTGTGCTTTCAGTTATTAAGAGTTCATGTTTACAGAGCTCAGAATTGGTGTCTAAAGCCTTGGAATGACGAGAATAATGTTTATGTTTACAATTAAGGAGGATTGGGTTCGGTGTTTTTGTGTGTGATTCAGTTAAAATGGTGTCGGTTCTAGTAAATACTTCTAAGCAAACTGCCTAATTTTGGTAAAACTGTTAAAATACACAATGAGAGTTCCCAGAAATGATTAAGAACGTGTAATAAACACCTCAAGTACACGTAAATAGATTTTTACTACATTTACTGTCGAATTCAATCACAGAGGTTTCCCGTGGAAAGCTGTGGAATGACGAAAATACTCGTAATGTTTACAAGTCCGGGTACTTCGGGTGGCGTTTTCACGGGACTGTGCTTTCAGTTATTAAGAGTTCATGTTTACAGAGCTCAGAATTGGTGTCTAAAGCCTTGGAATGACGAGAATAGTGTTTATGTTTACAATTAAGGAGGATTGGGTTCGGTGTTTTTGTGTGTGATTCAGTTAAAATGGTGACGGTTCTAGTAAATACTTCTAAGCAAACTGCCTAATTTTGGTAAAACTGTTAAAATACACAATGAGAGTTCCCAGAAAGGATTAAGAACGTGTAATAAACACCTCAAGTACACGTAAATAGATTCTTACCACATTTACTGTCGAATTCAATTACAGAGGTTTCCCGTGGAAAGCCATGAAATGACGAAAATACTGGTAATATTTACAACTCCGGGTACTTGAGGTGGCGTTTTCACCGGACTGTGCTTTCAATTATTAAGAGTTCATGTTTACAGAGCTCAGAATTGGTGTGTAAAGCCTTGGAATGACGAGAATAGTGTTTATGTTTAAAATTAAGGAGGATTGGGTTCGGGGTTTTGTGTGTGATTCAGTTAAAATGGTGATGGTTCTAGTGAATACTTCTAAGCAAACTGCCTAATTTTGGTAAAACTGTTAAAATACACAATGAGAGTTCCCAGAAATGATTAAGAACGTGTAATAAACACCTCAAGTACACGTAAATAGATTCTTACTAAATTAACTGTCGAATTCAATCTTGGAGGTTTCCCGTGGAAAGCCATGAAATGACGAAAATACTGGTAATATTTACAACTCCGGGTACTTGAGGTGGCGTTTTCACGGGACTGTGCTTTCAATTATTAAGAGTTCATGTTTACAGAGCTCAGAATTGGTGTGTAAAGCCTTGGAATGGCGAGAATAGTGTTTATGTTTAAAATTAAGGAGGATTGGGTTCGGGGTTTTGTGTGTGATTCAGTTAAAATGGTGATGGTTCTAGTGAATACTTCTAAGCAAACTGCCTAATTTTGGTAAAACTGTTAAAATACACAATGAGAGTTCCCAGAAATGATTAAGAACGTGGAAGAAACACTTCAAGTACACCTAAATAGATTCTTCCTACATTTACTGTCGAATTCAATCACAGAGGTTTCCCGTGGAAAGCTGTGAAATGACGAAAATACTGGTAATGTTTATAAATCCGGGTACTTCGGGTGGCGTTTTCACGGGACTGTGCTTTCAATTATTAAGAGTTCATGTTTACAGAGCTCAGAGTAGGTGTCTAAAGCCTTGGAATGACGAGAATAGTGTTTATGTTTACAATATAGGAGGATTGGGTTCGGTGTTTTTTTTTTTTGTGATTCAGTTAAAATGGTGAAGGTTCTAGTAAATACTTCTAAGCAAACATCCTCATTTTGCTAAAACTGTTAAAATACACAATGATAGTTTCCAGAAATAATTAAAAACATTGAAGAAACACTTCAAGTACACGTAAACAGATTCTTACTACATTTAATGTCGTATTCAATCGCGGAGGTTTCCAGGGGAAAGCTGTGGAATGACGAAAATACTCTAAATGTTTACAAGTCCGGGTACTTCCGGTGGCGTTTTCACGGTTCTGTGCTTTCAATTATTAAGAGTTCATGTTTACAGAGCTCAGAATTGGTGTCTAAAGCCTTGGAATGGCGAGAATAGTGTTTATGTTTACAATTTAGGTGGTTTGGCTTTGGCGTGTTTTGTGTGAATCAGTTGAAATGGTGACGGTTCCGGTAAATACTTCTATGCAAAATGTCTAATTTTGCTAAAAATGTTAAAATACACAATGAGAGTGCCCAGAAATGATTAAGAACGTGTAATAAACACCTCAAGTACACGTAAATAGATTCTTACTACATTTACTGTCGAATTCAATCACAGAGGTTTCCCGTGGAAAGCTGTGAAATGACGAAAATACTGGTAATGTTTACAAGTCCGGGTACTTCCGGTGGCGTTTTTAAGGTTCTGTGCTTTCAATTATTAAGAGTTCATGTTTACAGAGCTCAGAATTGGTGTCAAAAGCCTTGGAATCACGAGAATAGTTTTTATGTTTACAATTTAGAAGGATTGGCTTTGGCGTTTTTTTTTTGTGAATCAGTTAAATGGTGACGGTTTCAGTAAATACTTCTAAGCAAACTGTCTAATTTTGGTAAAACTGATAATACAAAATGAGAGTTCCCAGAAATGATTAAAAACGTGGAAGAAACACTTCAAGTACACATAAACAGATTTTAACTACATTTACTGTCGAATTGAATCACGGAGGTTTCCAGTGGAAAGCTGTGAAATGACGAAAATACTGGTAATGTTTACAAGTCCGGGTACTTCGGGTGGCGTTTTCACGGGACTGTGCTTTCAATTATTAAGAGTTCATGTTTACAGAGCTCAGAGTAGGTGTCTAAAGCCTTGGAATGACGAGAATAGTGTTTATGTTTACAATATAGGAGGATTGGTTTCGGTGTTTTTTTTTTTTGTGATTCAGTTAAAATGGTGAAGGTTCTAGTAAATACTTCTAAGCAAACTGCCTCATTTTGCTAAAACTGTTAAAATACACAATGATAGTTTCCAGAAATAATTAAAAACATGGAAGAAACACTTCAAGTACACGTAAACAGATTCTTACTACATTTAATGTCGTATTCAATCGCGGAGGTTTCCCGTGGAAAGCTGTGAAATGACGAAAATACTGGTAATGTTTACAAGTCCGGGTACTTCGGGTGGCGTTTTCACGGGACTGTGCTTTCAATTATTAAGAGTTCATGTTTACAGAGCTCAGAATTGGTGTGTAAAGCCTTGGAATGCCGAGAATAGTGTTTATGTTTACAATTAAGGAGGATTGGGTTCGGCGTTTTTGTGTGTGAATCAGTTAAAATTGTAACGGTTCTAGTAAATACTTCTCAGCAAACTGCCTAATTTTGGTAAAACTGTTAAAATACACAATGAGACTTCCCAGAAATGATTAAGAACGTGTAATAAACACCTCAAGTACACGTAAATAGATTCTTACTACATTTACTGTCGAATTCAATCACAGAGGTTTCCCGTGGAAAGCATTGGAATGACGAAAATACTCGTACTGTTTACAAGTCCGGGTACTTCGGGTGGCGTTTTCACGGGACTGTGCTTTCAATTATTAAGAGTTCATGTTTACAGAGCTCAGAGTAGGTGTCTAAAGCCTTGGAATGACGAGAATAGTGTTTATGTTTACAATATAGGAGGATTGGTTTCGGTGTTTTTTTTTTTTGTGATTCAGTTAAAATGGTGAAGGTTCTAGTAAACACTTCTAAGCAAACTGCCTCATTTTGCTA
Source organism: Myotis daubentonii (assembly GCF_963259705.1). Taxonomy (NCBI): domain Eukaryota; kingdom Metazoa; phylum Chordata; class Mammalia; order Chiroptera; family Vespertilionidae; genus Myotis; species Myotis daubentonii. Next base: position 915,277 of record NW_026775479.1, on the reverse strand, counting down.
AAACTGTTAAAATACACAATGATAGTTTCCAGAAATAATTAAAAACATGGAAGAACCACTTCAAGTACACGTAAACAGATTCTTACTACATTTAATGTCGTATTCAATCGCGGAGGTTTCCAGGGGAAAGCTGTGGAATGACGAAAATACTCTTAATGTTTACAAGTCCGGGTACTTCCGGTGGCGTTTTCACGGTTCTGTGCTTTCAATGATTAAGAGTTCATGTTTACAGAGCTCAGAATTGGTGTCTAAAGCCTTGGAATGGCGAGAATAGTGTTTATGTTTACAATTTAGGTGGTTTGGCTTTGGCGTGTTTTGTGTGAATCAGTTGAAATGGTGACGGTTCCGGTAAATACTTCTATGCAAAATGTCTAATTTTGCTAAAAATGTTAAAATACACAATGAGAGTGCCCAGAAATGATTAAGAACGTGTAATAAACACCTCAAGTACACGTAAATAGATTCTTACTACATTTACTGTCGAATTCAATCACAGAGGTTTCCCGTGGAAAGCTGTGAAATGACGAAAATACTGGTAATGTTTACAAGTCCGGGTACTTCCGGTGGCGTTTTTAAGGTTCTGTGCTTTCAATTATTAAGAGTTCCTGTTTACAGAGCTCAGAATTGGTGTCAAAAGCCTTGGAATCACGAGAATAGTTTTTATGTTTACAATTTAGAAGGATTGGCTTTGGCGTTTTTTTTTTTGTGAATCAGTTAAATGGTGACGGTTTCAGTAAATACTTCTAAGCAAACTGTCTAATTTTGGTAAAACTGATAATACAAAATGAGAGTTCCCAGAAATGATTAAAAACGTGGAAGAAACACTTCAAGTACACATAAACAGATTTTAACTACATTTACTGTCGAATTGAATCACGGAGGTTTCCAGTGGAAAGCTGTGAAATGACGAAAATACTGGTAATGTTTACAAGTCCGGGTACTTCGGGTGGCGTTTTCACGGGACTGTGCTTTCAATTATTAACAGTTCATGTTTACAGAGCTCAGAATTGGTGTGTAAAGCCTTGGAATGCCGAGAATAGTGTTTATGTTTACAATTAAGGAGGATTGGGTTCGGCGTTTTTGTGTGTGAATCAGTTAAAATTGTGACGGTTCTAGTAAATACTTCTCAGCAAACTGCCTAATTTTGGTAAAACTGTTAAAATACACAATGAGACTTCCCAGAAATGATTAAGAACGTGTAATAAACACCTCAAGTACACGTAAATAGATTCTTACTACGTTTACGGTCGAATTCAATCACAGAGGTTTCCCGTGGAAAGCTGTGGAATGACGAAAATACTCGTACTGTTTACAAGTCCGGGTACTTCCGGTGGCGTTTTCATGGTTCTGTGCTTTCAATTATTAAGAGTTCATGTTTACAGAGCTCAGAATTGGTGTCCAAAGCCTTGGAATGACGAGGATAGTGTTTATGTTTACAATTAAGGAGGATTGGGTTCGGTGTTTTTGTGTGTGATTCAGTTAAAATGGTGACGGTTCTAGTAAATACTTCTAAGCAAACTGCCTAATTTTGGTAAAACTGTTAAAATACACAATGAGAGTTCCCAGAAATGATTAAGAACGTGTAATAAACACCTCAAGTACACGTAAATAGATTCTTACTACATTTACTGTCGAATTCAATTACAGAGGTTTCCCGTGTAAAGCTGTGAAATGATGAAAATACTGGTAATGTTTATAAATCCGGGTACTTCGGGTGGCGTTTTCACGGGACTGTGCTTTCAATTATTAAGAGTTCATGTTTACAGAGCTCAAAGTAGGTGTCTAAAGCCTTGGAATGACGAGAATAGTGTTTATGTTTACAATATAGGAGGATTGGGTTCGGCGTTTTTTTTTTTGTGATTCAGTTAAAATGGTGACGGTTCTAGTAAATACTTCTAAGCAAACTGCCTCATTTTGCTAAAACTGTTAAAATACACAATGATAGTTTCCAGAAATGATTAAAAACATGGAAGAAACACTTCAAGTACACGTAAACAGATTCTTACTACATTTAATGTCGTATTCAATCGCGGAGGTTTCCAGGGGAAAGCTGTGGAATGACGAAAATACTCTTAATGTTTACAAGTCCGGGTACTTCCGGTGGCGTTTTCACGGTTCTGTGCTTTCAATGATTAAGAGTTCATGTTTACAGAGCTCAGAATTGGTGTCTAAAGCCTTGGAATGGCGAGAATAGTGTTTATGTTTACAATTTAGGTGGTTTGGCTTTGGCGTGTTTTGTGTGAATCAGTTGAAATGGTGACGGTTCCGGTAAATACTTCTATGCAAAATGTCTAATTTTGCTAAAAATGTTAAAATACACAATGAGAGTGCCCAGAAATGATTAAGAACGTGTAATAAACACCTCAAGTACACGTAAATAGATTCTTACTACATTTACTGTCGAATTCAATCACAGAGGTTTCCCGTGGAAAGCTGTGAAATGACGAAAATACTGGTAATGTTTACAAGTCCGGGTACTTCCGGTGGCGTTTTTAAGGTTCTGTGCTTTCAATTATTAAGAGTTCCTGTTTACAGAGCTCAGAATTGGTGTCAAAAGCCTTGGAATCACGAGAATAGTTTTTATGTTTACAATTTAGAAGGATTGGCTTTGGCGTTTTTTTTTTTGTGAATCAGTTAAATGGTGACGGTTTCAGTAAATACTTCTAAGCAAACTGTCTAATTTTGGTAAAACTGATAATACAAAATGAGAGTTCCCAGAAATGATTAAAAACGTGGAAGAAACACTTCAAGTACACATAAACAGATTTTAACTACATTTACTGTCGAATTGAATCACGGAGGTTTCCAGTGGAAAGCTGTGAAATGACGAAAATACTGGTAATGTTTACAAGTCCGGGTACTTCGGGTGGCGTTTTCACGGGACTGTGCTTTCAATTATTAACAGTTCATGTTTACAGAGCTCAGAATTGGTGTGTAAAGCCTTGGAATGCCGAGAATAGTGTTTATGTTTACAATTAAGGAGGATTGGGTTCGGCGTTTTTGTGTGTGAATCAGTTAAAATTGTGACGGTTCTAGTAAATACTTCTCAGCAAACTGCCTAATTTTGGTAAAACTGTTAAAATACACAATGAGACTTCCCAGAAATGATTAAGAACGTGTAATAAACACCTCAAGTACACGTAAATAGATTCTTACTACATTTACTGTCGAATTCAATCACAGAGGTTTCCCGTGGAAAGCTGTGGAATGACGAAAATACTCGTACTGTTTACAAGTCCGGGTACTTCCGGTGGCGTTTTCATGGTTCTGTGCTTTCAATTATTAAGAGTTCATGTTTACAGAGCTCAGAATTGGTGTCCAAAGCCTTGGAATGACGAGGATAGTGTTTATGTTTACAATTAAGGAGGATTGGGTTCGGTGTTTTTGTGTGTGATTCAGTTAAAATGGTGACGGTTCTAGTAAATACTTCTAAGCAAACTGCCTAATTTTGGTAAAACTGTTAAAATACACAATGAGAGTTCCCAGAAATGATTAAGAACGTGTAATAAACACCTCAAGTACACGTAAATAGATTCTTACTACATTTACTGTCGAATTCAATTACAGAGGTTTCCCGTGTAAAGCTGTGAAATGACGAAAATACTGGTAATGTTTATAAATCCGGGTACTTCGGGTGGCGTTTTCACGGGACTGTGCTTTCAATTATTAAGAGTTCATGTTTACAGAGCTCAAAGTAGGTGTCTAAAGCCTTGGAATGACGAGAATAGTGTTTATGTTTACAATATAGGAGGATTGGGTTCGGCGTTTTTTTTTTTGTGATTCAGTTAAAATGGTGACGGTTCTAGTAAATACTTCTAAGCAAACTGCCTCATTTTGCTAAAACTGTTAAAATACACAATGATAGTTTCCAGAAATGATTAAAAACATGGAAGAAACACTTCAAGTACACGTAAACAGATTCTTACTACATTTAATGTCGTATTCAATCGCGGAGGTTTCCAGGGGAAAGCTGTGGAATGACGAAAATACTCTTAATGTTTACAAGTCCGGGTACTTCCGGTGGCGTTTTCACGGTTCTGTGCTTTCAATGATTAAGAGTTCATGTTTACAGAGCTCAGAATTGGTGTCTAAAGCCTTGGAATGGCGAGAATAGTGTTTATGTTTACAATTTAGGTGGTTTGGCTTTGGCGTGTTTTGTGTGAATCAGTTGAAATGGTGACGGTTCCGGTAAATACTTCTATGCAAAATGTCTAATTTTGCTAAAAATGTTAAAATACACAATGAGAGTGCCCAGAAATGATTAAGAACGTGTAATAAACACCTCAAGTACACGTAAATAGATTCTTACTACATTTACTGTCGAATTCAATCACAGAGGTTTCCCGTGGAAAGCTGTGAAATGACGAAAATACTGGTAATGTTTACAAGTCCGGGTACTTCCGGTGGCGTTTTTAAGGTTCTGTGCTTTCAATTATTAAGAGTTCCTGTTTACAGAGCTCAGAATTGGTGTCAAAAGCCTTGGAATCACGAGAATAGTTTTTATGTTTACAATTTAGAAGGATTGGCTTTGGCGTTTTTTTTTTTGTGAATCAGTTAAATGGTGACGGTTTCAGTAAATACTTCTAAGCAAACTGTCTAATTTTATAAAACTGATAATACAAAATGAGAGTTCCCAGAAATGATTAAAAACGTGGAAGAAACACTTCAAGTACACATAAACAGATTTTAACTACATTTACTGTCGAATTGAATCACGGAGGTTTCCAGTGGAAAGCTGTGAAATGACGAAAATACTGGTAATGTTTACAAGTCCGGGTACTTCGGGTGGCGTTTTCACGGGACTGTGCTTTCAATTATTAACAGTTCATGTTTACAGAGCTCAGAATTGGTGTGGAAAGCCTTGGAATGCCGAGAATAGTGTTTATGTTTACAATTAAGGAGGATTGGGTTCGGCGTTTTTGTGTGTGAATCAGTTAAAATTGTGACGGTTCTAGTAAATACTTCTCAGCAAACTGCCTAATTTTGGTAAAACTGTTAAAATACACAATGAGACTTCCCAGAAATGATTAAGAACGTGTAATAAACACCTCAAGTACACGTAAATAGATTCTTACTACATTTACTGTCGAATTCAATCACAGAGCTTTCCCGTGGAAAGCTGTGGAATGACGAAAATACTCGTACTGTTTACAAGTCCGGGTACTTCCGGTGGCGTTTTCATGGTTCTGTGCTTTCAATTATTAAGAGTTCATGTTTACAGAGCTCAGAATTGGTGTCCAAAGCCTTGGAATGACGAGGATAGTGTTTATGTTTACAATTAAGGAGGATTGGGTTCGGTGTTTTTGTGTGTGATTCAGTTAAAATGGTGACGGTTCTAGTAAATACTTCTAAGCAAACTGCCTAATTTTGGTAAAACTGTTAAAATACACAATGAGAGTTCCCAGAAATGATTAAGAACGTGTAATAAACACCTCAAGTACACGTAAATAGATTCTTACTACATTTACTGTCGAATTCAATTACAGAGGTTTCCCGTGTAAAGCTGTGAAATGACGAAAATACTGGTAATGTTTATAAATCCGGGTACTTCGGGTGGCGTTTTCACGGGACTGTGCTTTCAATTATTAAGAGTTCATGTTTACAGAGCTCAAAGTAGGTGTCTAAAGCCTTGGAATGACGAGAATAGTGTTTATGTTTACAATATAGGAGGATTGGGTTCGGCGTGTTTTTTTTTGTGATTCAGTTAAAATGGTGACGGTTCTAGTAAATACTTCTAAGCAAACTGCCTCATTTTGCTAAAACTGTTAAAATACACAATGATAGTTTCCAGAAATGATTAAAAACATGGAAGAAACACTTCAAGTACACGTAAACAGATTCTTACTACATTTAATGTCGTATTCAATCGCGGAGGTTTCCAGGGGAAAGCTGTGGAATGACGAAAATACTGGTAATGTTTACAAGTCCGGGTACTTCCGGTGGCGTTTTTACGGTTCTGTGCTTTCAATTATTAAGAGTTCATGTTTACAGAGCTCAGAATTGGTGTCTAAAGCCTTGGAATGGCGAGAATAGTTTTTATGTTTACAATTTAGGAGGATTGGCTTTGGCGTTTTTTTTTTTGTGTATCATTTAAAATGGTGACGGTTTCAGTAAATACTTCTAAGCAAACTGTCTAATTTTGGTAAAACTGATAATACACAATGAGAGTTCCCAGAAATGATTAAGAACGTGGAAGAAACACTTCAAGTACACCTAAATAGATTCTTACTACATTTACTGTCGAATTCAATCACAGAGGTTTCCCGTGGAAAGCTGTGAAATGACGAAAATACTGGTAATGTTTATAAATCCGGGTACTTCGGGTGGCGTTTTCACGGTTCTGTGCTTTCAATTATTAAGAGTTCATGTTTACAGAGCTCAGAATTGGTGTCTAAAGCCTTGGAATGGCGAGAATAGTGTTTATGTTTACAATTTAGGTGGTTTGGCTTTGGCGTGTTTTGTGTGAATCAGTTGAAATGGTGACGGTTCCGGTAAATACTTCTATGCAAAATGTCTAATTTTGCTAAAAATGTTAAAATACACAATGAGAGTGCCCAGAAATGATTAAGAACGTGTAATAAACACCTCAAGTACACGTAAATAGATTCTTACTACATTTACTGTCGAATTCAATCACAGAGGTTTCCCGTGGAAAGCTGTGAAATGACGAAAATACTGGTAATGTTTACAAGTCCGGGTACTTCCGGTGGCGTTTTTAAGGTTCTGTGCTTTCAATTATTAAGAGTTCCTGTTTACAGAGCTCAGAATTGGTGTCAAAAGCCTTGGAATCACGAGAATAGTTTTTATGTTTACAATTTAGAAGGATTGGCTTTGGCGTTTTTTTTTTGTGAATCAGTTAAATGGTGACGGTTTCAGTAAATACTTCTAAGCAAACTGTCTAATTTTGGTAAAACTGATAATACAAAATGAGAGTTCCCAGAAATGATTAAAAACGTGGAAGAAACACTTCAAGTACACATAAAGAGATTTTAACTACATTTACTGTCGAATTCAATCACGGAGGTTTCCAGTGGAAAGCTGTGAAATGACGAAAATACTGGTAATGTTTACAAGTCCGGGTACTTCGGGTGGCGTTTTCACGGGACTGTGCTTTCAATTATTAAGAGTTCATGTTTACAGAGCTCAGAATTGGTGTGTAAAGCCTTGGAATGACGAGAATAGTGTTTATGTTTACAATTAAGGAGGATTGGGTTCGGCGTTTTCGTGTGTGATTCAGTTAAAATGGTGACGGTTCTAGTGAATACTTCTAAGCAAACTGCCTAATTTTGGTAAAACTGTTAAAATACACAAGGAGAGTTCCCAGAAATGATTAAGAACGTGGAAGAAACACTTCAAGTACACCTAAATAGATTCTTACTACATTTACTGTCGAATTCAATCACAGAGGTTTCCCGTGGAAAGTGTGGAATGACGAAAATACTGGTAATGTTTACAAGTCCGGGTACTTCCGGTGGCGTTTTCATGGTTCTGTGCTTTCAATTATTAAGAGTTCATGTTTACAGAGCTCAGAATTGGTGTCTAAAGCCTTGGAATGACGAGAATAGTGTTTATGTTTACAATTAAGGAGGATTGGGTTCGGTGTTTTTGTGTGTGATTCAGTTAAAATGGTGACGGTTCTAGTAAATACTTCTAAGCAAACTGCCTAATTTTGGTAAAACTGTTAAAATACACAATGAGAGTTCCCAGAAATGATTAAGAACGTGTAATAAACACCTCAAGTACACGTAAATAAATTCTTACTACATATACTGTCGAATTCAATTACAGAGGTTTCCCGTGTAAAGCTGTGAAATGACGAAAATACTGGTAATGTTTATAAATCCGGGTACTTCGGGTGGAGTTTTCACGGGACTGTGCTTTCAATTATTAAGAGTTCATGTTTACAGAGCTCAGAATTGGTGTGTAAAGCCTTGGAATGACGAGAATAGTGTTTATGTTTACAATTAAGGAGGATTGGGTTCGACGTTTTTGTGTGTGAATCAGTTAAAATGGTGACGGTTCTAGTGAATACTTCTAAGCAAACTGCCTCATTTTGGTAAAACTGTTAAAATACACAATGAGAGTTCCCAGAAATGATTTAGAACGTGTAATAAACACCTCAAGTACACGTAAATAGATTCTTACTACATTTACTCTCGAATTCAATCACAGAGGTTTCCCGAGTAAAGCTGTGAAATGACGAAAATACTGGTAATGTTTATAAATCCAGGTACTTCGGGTGGCGTTTTCACGGGACTGTGCTTTCAATTATTAAGAGTTCATGTTTACAGAGCTCAGAGTAGGTGTCTAAAGCCTTGGAATGACGAGAATAGTGTTTATGTTTACAATATAGGAGGATTGGGTTCGGCGTTTTTTTTTTTTGTGATTCAGTTAAAATGGTGACGGTTCTAGTAAATACTTCTAAGCAAACTGCCTCATTTTGCTAAAACTGTTAAAATACACAATGATAGTTTCCAGAAATGATTAGAAACATGGAAGAAACACTTCAAGTACACGTAAACAGATTCTTACTACATTTAATGTCGTATTCAATCACGGAGGTTTCCAGGGGAAAGCTGAGGAATGACAAAAATACTCTTAATGTTTACAAGTCCGGGTACTTCCGGTGGCGTTTTCACGGTTCTGTGCTTTCAATTATTAAGAGTTCATGTTTACAGAGCTCAGAGTAGGTGTCTAAAGCCTTGGAATGACGAGAATAGTGTTTATGTTTACAATTTAGGAGGTTTGGCTTTGGCGTGTTTTGTGTGAATCAGTTGAAATGGTGACGGTTCCGGTAAATACTTCTATGCAAAATGTCTAATTTTGCTAAAAATGTTAAAATACACAATGAGAGTGCCCAAAAATGATTAAGAACGTGTAATAAACACCTCAAGTACACGTAAATAGATTCTTACTACATTTACTGTCGAATTCAATCACAGAGGTTTCCCGTGGAAAGCTGTGGAATGACGAAAATACTGGTAATGTTTACAAGTCCGGGTACTTCCGGTGGCGTTTTTTCGGTTCTGTGCTTTCAATTATTAAGAGTTCCTGTTTACAGAGCTCAGAATTCGAGTCTAAAGCCTTGGAAATACGAGAATAGTTTTTATGTTTACAAATTAGGAGGATTGGCTTTGGCGGTTTTTTTTTTGTGAATCAGTTAAAATGGTGACGGTTTCAGTAAATACTTCTAAGCAAACTGTCTAATTTTGGTAAAACTGATAATACACAATGAGAGTTCCCAGAAATGATTAAAAACGTGGAAGAAACACTTCAAGTACACGTAAACAGATTTTAACTACATTTACTCTGGAATTCAATCACGGAGGTTTCCCGTGGAAAGCTGTGAAATGACGAAAATACTGGTAATGTTCACAAATACGGGTACTTCCGGTGGCGTTTTCACGGGACTGTGCTTTCAATTATTAAGAGTTCATGGTTACAGAGCTCAGAATTGGTGTGTAAAGCCTTGGAATGACGAGAATAGTGTTTATGTTTACAATTAAGGAGGATTGGGTTCGGCGTTTTTGTGTGTGATTCAGTTAAAATGGTGACGGTTCTAGTAATTACTTCTAAGCAAACTGCCTAATTTTGGTAAAACTGTTAAAATACACAATGAGAGTTCCCAGAAATGATTAAGAACGTGTAATAAACCCCTCAAGTACACGTAAATAGATTCTTACTAAATTAACTGTCGAATTCAATCATGGAGGTTTCCCGTGGAAAGCCATGAAATGACGAAAATACTGGTAATATTTACAACTCCGGGTACTTCGGGTGGCGTTTTCACGGGACTGTGCTTTCAATTATTAAGAGTTCATGTTTACAGAGCTCAGAATTGGTGTGTAAAGCCTTGGAATGACGAGAATAGTGTTTATGTTTACAATATAGGAGGATTGGGTTCGGCGTTTTTGTGTGTGATTCAGTTAAAATGGTGACGGTTCTAGTGAATACTTCTAAGCAAACTGCCTAATTTTGGTAAAACTGTTAAAATACACAATGAGAGTTCCCAGAAATGATTAAGAACGTGGAAGAAACACTTCAAGTACACGTAAATAGATTCTTACTACATTTACTGTCGAATTCAATTACAGAGGTTTCCCGTGTAAAGCTGTGAAATGACGAAAATACTGGTAATGTTTACAAATACGGGTACTTCGGGTGGCGTTTTCACGGGACTGTGTTTTCAATTATTAAGAGTTCATGTTTACAGAGCTCAGAGTAGGTGTCTAAAGCCTTGGAATGACGAGAATAGTGTTTACATTTACAATATAGGAGGATTGGGTTCGGCGTTTTTTTTTGTGTGATTCAGTTAGAATGGTGACGGTTCTAGTAAATACTTCTAAGCAAACTGCCTCATTTTGCTAAAACTGTTAAAATACACAATGATAGTTTCCAGAAATGATTAAAAACATGGAAGAAACACTTCAAGTACTCGTAAACAGATTCTTACTACATTTAATGTCGTATTCAATCACGGAGGTTTCCAGGGGAAAGCTGAGGAATGACAAAAATACTCTTAATGTTTACAAGTCCGGGTACTTCCGGTGGCGTTTTCACGGTTCTGTGCTTTCAATTATTAAGAGTTCATGTTTACAGATCTCAGAATTGGTGTCTAAAGCCTTGGAATGACGAGAATAGTGTTTATGTTTACAATTAAGGAGGATTGGGTTCGGCGTTTTTGTGTGTGATTCAGTTAAAATGGTGACGGTTCTAGTGAATACTTCTAAGCAAACTGCCTAATTTTGGTAAAACTGTTAAAATACACAATGAGAGTTCCCAGAAATGATTAAGAACGTGGAAGAAACACTTCAAGTACACGTAAATAGATTCTTACTACATATACTGTCGAATTCAATTACAGAGGTTTCCCGTGGAAAGCTGTGAAATGACGAAAATACTGGTAATGTTTATAAATCCGGGTACTTCGGGTGGAGTTTTCACGGGACTGTGCTTTCAATTATTAAGAGTTCATGTTTACAGAGCTCAGAATTGGTGTGTAAAGCCTTGGAATGACGAGAATAGTGTTTATGTTTACAATTAAGGAGGATTGGGTTCGGCGTTTTTGTGTGTGATTCAGTTAAAATGGTGACGGTTCTAGTAATTACTTCTAAGCAAACTGCCTAATTTTGGTAAAACTGTTAAAATACACAATGAGAGTTCCCAGAAATGATTAAGAACGTGTAATAAACCCCTCAAGTACACGTAAATAGATTCTTACTAAATTAACTGTCGAATTCAATCATGGAGGTTTCCCGTGGAGAGCCATGAAATGACGAAAATACTGGTAATATTTACAACTCCGGGTACTTGAGGTGGCGTTTTCACGGGACTGTGCTTTCAATTATTAAGAGTTCATGTTTACAGAGCTCAGAATTGGTGTGTAAAGCCTTGGAATGACGAGAATAGTGTTTATGTTTACAATTAAGGAGGATTGGGTTCGGCGTTTTTGTGTGTGATTCAGTTAAAATGGTGACGGTTCTAGTGAATACTTCTAAGCAAACTGCCTAATTTTGGTAAAACTGTTAAAATACACAATGAGAGTTCCCAGAAATGATTAAGAACGTGGAAGAAACACTTCAAGTACACGTAAATAGATTCTTACTACATTTACTGTCGAATTCAATTACAGAGGTTTCCCGTGTAAAGCTGTGAAATGACGAAAATACTGGTAATGTTTACAAATACGGGTACTTCGGGTGGCGTTTTCACGGGACTGTGTTTTCAATTATTAAGAGTTCATGTTTACAGAGCTCAGAGTAGGTGTCTAAAGCCTTGGAATGACGAGAATAGTGTTTACATTTACAATATAGGAGGATTGGGTTCGGCGTTTTTTTTTGTGTGATTCAGTTAGAATGGTGACGGTTCTAGTAAATACTTCTAAGCAAACTGCCTCATTTTGCTAAAACTGTTAAAATACACAATGATAGTTTCCAGAAATGATTAAAAACATGGAAGAAACACTTCAAGTACTCGTAAACAGATTCTTACTACATTTAATGTCGTATTCAATCACGGAGGTTTCCAGGGGAAAGCTGAGGAATGACAAAAATACTCTTAATGTTTACAAGTCCGGGTACTTCCGGTGGCGTTTTCACGGTTCTGTGCTTTCAATTATTAAGAGTTCATGTTTACAGATCTCAGAATTGGTGTCTAAAGCCTTGGAATGACGAGAATAGTGTTTATGTTTACAATTAAGGAGGATTGGGTTCGGCGTTTTTGTGTGTGATTCAGTTAAAATGCTGACGGTTCTAGTGAATACTTCTAAGCAAACTGCCTAATTTTGGTAAAACTGTTAAAATACACAATGAGAGTTCCCAGAAATGATTAAGAACGTGGAAGAAACACTTCAAGAACACGTAAATAGATTCTTACTACATATACTGTCGAATTCAATTACAGAGGTTTCCCGTGGAAAGCTGTGAAATGACGAAAATACTGGTAATGTTTATAAATCCGGGTACTTCGGGTGGAGTTTTCACGGGACTGTGCTTTCAATTATTAAGAGTTCATGTTTACAGAGCTCAGAATTGGTGTGTAAAGCCTTGGAATGACGAGAATAGTGTTTATGTTTACAATTAAGGAGGATTGGGTTCGGCGTTTTTGTGTGTGATTCAGTTAAAATGGTGACGGTTCTAGTAATTACTTCTAAGCAAACTGCCTAATTTTGGTAAAACTGTTAAAATACACAATGAGAGTTCCCAGAAATGATTAAGAACGTGTAATAAACCCCTCAAGTACACGTAAATAGATTCTTACTAAATTAACTGTCGAATTCAATCATGGAGGTTTCCCGTGGAGAGCCATGAAATGACGAAAATACTGGTAATATTTACAACTCCGGGTACTTGAGGTGGCGTTTTCACGGGACTGTGCTTTCAATTATTAAGAGTTCATGTTTACAGAGCTCAGAATTGGTGTGTAAAGCCTTGGAATGACGAGAATAGTGTTTATGTTTACAATTAAGGAGGATTGGGTTCGGCGTTTTTGTGTGTGATTCAGTTAAAATGGTGACGGTTCTAGTGAATACTTCTAAGCAAACTGCCTAATTTTGGTAAAACTGTTAAAATACACAATGAGAGTTCCCAGAAATGATTAAGAACGTGGAAGAAACACTTCAAGTACACGTAAATAGATTCTTACTACATTTACTGTCGAATTCAATTACAGAGGTTTCCCGTGTAAAGCTGTGAAATGACGAAAATACTGGTAATGTTTACAAATACGGGTACTTCGGGTGGCGTTTTCACGGGACTGTGTTTTCAATTATTAAGAGTTCATGTTTACAGAGCTCAGAGTAGGTGTCTAAAGCCTTGGAATGACGAGAATAGTGTTTACATTTACAATATAGGAGGATTGGGTTCGGCGTTTTTTTTTGTGTGATTCAGTTAGAATGGTGACGGTTCTAGTAAATACTTCTAAGCAAACTGCCTCATTTTGCTAAAACTGTTAAAATACACAATGATAGTTTCCAGAAATGATTAAAAACATGGAAGAAACACTTCAAGTACTCGTAAACAGATTCTTACTACATTTAATGTCGTATTCAATCACGGAGGTTTCCAGGGGAAAGCTGAGGAATGACAAAAATACTCTTAATGTTTACAAGTCCGGGTACTTCCGGTGGCGTTTTCACGGTTCTGTGCTTTCAATTATTAAGAGTTCATGTTTACAGAGCTCAGAATTGGTGTCTAAAGCCTTGGAATGGCGAGAATAGTGTTTATGTTTACAATTTAGGAGGTTTGGCTTTGGCGTGTTTTGTGTGAATCAGTTGAAATGGTGACGGTTCCGGTAAATACTTCTATGCAAAATGTCTAATTTTGCTAAAAATGTTAAAATACACAACGAGAGTGCCTAGAAATGATTATGAACGTGTAATAAACACCTCAAGTACACGTAAATAGATTCTTACTACATTTACTGTCGAATTCAATCACAGAGGTTTCCCGTGGAAAGCTGTGGAATGACGAAAATACTGGTAATGTTTACAAGTCCGGGTACTTCCGGTGGCGTTTTTTCGGTTCTGTGCTTTCAATTATTAAGAGTTCCTGTTTACAGAGCTCAGAATTGGTGTGTAAAGCCTTGGAATCATGAGAATAGTTTTTATGTTTACAATTTAGGAGGGTTGGCCTTGGCGTTTTTTTTTGTGAATCAGTTAAGTTGGTGACGGTTTCAGTAAATACTTCTAAGCAAACTGTCTAATTTTGGTAAAACTGATAATACACAATGAGAGTTCCCAGAAATGATTAAAAACGTGGAAGAAACACTTCAAGTACACATAAACAGATTTTAACTACATTTACTGTCGAATTCAATCACGGAGGTTTCCAGTGGAAAGCTGTGAAATGATGAAAATACTGGTAATGTTTACAAGTCCGGGAACTTCGGGTGGCGTTTTCACGGGACTGTGCTTTCAATTATTAAGAGTTCATGTTTACAGAGCTCAGAATTGGTGTGTAAAGCCTTGGAATGACGAGAATAGTGTTTATGTTTACAATTAAGGAGGATTGGGTTCGGCGTTTGTTTTTTTTTTTTTTAGTCAGTTAAAATGGTGACGGTTCTAGTAAATACTTCTAAGCAAACTGCCTAATTTTGGTAAAACTGTTAAAATACACAATGAGAGTTCCCAGAAATGATTAAGAACGTGTAATAAACCCCTCAAGTACACGTAAATAGATTCTTACTAAATTAACTGTCGAATTCAATCATGGAGGTTTCCGGTGGAGAGCCATGAAATGACGAAAATACTGGTAATATTTACAACTCCGGGTACTTGAGGTGGCGTTTTCACGGGACTGTGCTTTCAATTATTAAGAGTTCATGTTTACAGAGCTCAGAATTGGTGTGTAAAGCCTTGGAATGACGAGAATAGTGTTTATGTTTACAATTAAGGAGGATTGGGTTCGGCGTTTTTGTTTGTGATTCAGTTAAAATGGTGACGGTTCTAGTGAATACTTCTAAGCAAACTGCCTAATTTTGGTAAAACTGTTAAAATACACAATGAGAGTTCCCAGAAATGATTAAGAACGTGGAAGAAACACTTCAAGTACACGTAAATAGATTCTTACTACATTTACTGTCGAATTCAATTACAGAGGTTTCCCGTGTAAAGCTGTGAAATGACGAAAATACTGGTAATGTTTTAAAATCCGGGTACTTCGGGTGGCGTTTTCACGGGACTGTGCTTTCAATTATTAAGAGTTCATGTTTACAGAGCTCAGAGTAGGTGTCTAAAGCCTTGGAATGACGAGAATAGTGTTTACGTTTACAATATAGGAGGATTGGTTTCGGCGTTTTTTTTTTTTGTGATTCAGTTAGAATGGTGACGGTTCTAGTAAATACTTCTAAGCAAACTGCCTAATTTTGGTAAAACTGTTAAAATACACAATGATAGTTTCCAGAAATGATTAAAAACATGGAAGAAACACTTCAAGTACACGTAAACAGATTCTTACTACATTTAATATCGTATTCAATCACGGAGGTTTCCAGGGGAAAGCTGTGGAATGATGAAAATACTCTTAATGTTTACAAGTCCGGGTACTTCCGGTGGCGTATTCACGGTTCTGTGCTTTCAATTATTAAGAGTTCATGTTTACAGAGCTCAGAATTGGTGTCTAAAGCCTTGGAATGGCGAGAATAGTGTTTATGTTTACAATTTAGGAGGTTTGGCTTTGGCGTGTTTTGTGTGAATCAGTTGAAATGGTGACGGTTCCGGTAAATACTTCTATGCAAAATGTCTAATTTTGCTAAAAATGTTAAAATACACAACGAGAGTGCCTAGAAATGATTAAGAACGTGTAATAAACACCTCAAGTACACGTAAATAGATTCTTACTACATTTACTGTCGAATTCAATCACAGAGGTTTCCTGTGGAAAGCTGTGGAATGACGAAAATACTGGTAATGTTTACAAGTCCGGGTACTTCCGGTGGCGTTTTTAAGGTTCTGTGCTTTCAATTATTAAGAGTTCCTGTTTACAGAGCTCAGAATTGGTGTGTAAAGCCTTGGAATCATGAGAATAGTTTTTATGTTTACAATTTAGGAGGATTGGCTTTGGCGTTGTTTTTTGTGAATCAGTTAAATTGGTGACGGTTTCAGTAAATACTTCTAAGCAAACTGTCTAATTTTGGTAAAACTGATATTACAAAATGAGAGTTCCCAGAAATGATTAAAAACGTGGAAGAAACACTTCAAGTACACATAAACAGATTTTAACTACATTTACTGTCGAATTCAATCACGGAGGTTTCCAGTGGAAAGCTGTGAAATGACGAAAATACTGGTAATGTTTACAAGGCCGGGTACTTCGGGTGGCGTTTTCACGGGACTGTGCTTTCAATTATTAAGAGTTCATGTTTACAGAGCTCAGAATTGGTGTGTAAAGCCTTGGAATGACGAGAATAGTGTTTATGTTTACAATTAAGGAGAATTGGGTTCGGCGTTTTTGTGTGTGATTCAGTTAAAATGGTGATGGTTCTAGTAAATACTTCTAAGCAAACTGCCTAATTTTGGTAAAACTCTTAAAATACACAATGAGAGTTCCCAGAAATGATTAAGAACGTGTAATAAACACCTCAAGTACACGTAAATAGATTCTTACTAAATTAACTGTCGAATTCAATCATGGAGGTTTCCCGTGGAAAGCCATGAAATGACGAAAATACTGGTAATATTTACAACTCCGGGTACTTCGGGTGGCGTTTTCACGGGACTGTGCTTTCAATTATTAAGAGTTCATGTTTACAGAGCTCAGAATTGGTGTGTAAAGCCTTGGAATGACGAGAATAGTGTTTATGTTTACAATTAAGGAGGATTGGGTTCGGCGTTTTTGTGTGTGATTCAGTTAAAATGGTGACGGTTCTAGTGAATACTTCTAAGCAAACTGCCTAATTTTGGTAAAACTGTTAAAATACACAATGAGAGTTCCCAGAAATGATTAAGAACGTGGAAGAAACACTTCAAGTACACGTAAATAGATTCTTACTACATATACTGTCGAATTCAATTACAGAGGTTTCCCGTGGAAAGCTGTGAAATGACGAAAATACTGGTAATGTTTATAAATCCGGGTACTTCGGGTGGAGTTTTCACGGGACTGTGCTTTCAATTATTAAGAGTTCATGTTTACAGAGCTCAGAATTGGTGTGTAAAGCCTTGGAATGACGAGAATAGTGTTTATGTTTACAATTAAGGAGGATTGGGTTCGGCGTTTTTGTGTGTGATTCAGTTAAAATGGTGACGGTTCTAGTAATTACTTCTAAGCAAACTGCCTAATTTTGGTAAAACTGTTAAAATACACAATGAGAGTTCCCAGAAATGATTAAGAACGTGTAATAAACCCCTCAAGTACACGTAAATAGATTCTTACTAAATTAACTGTCGAATTCAATCATGGAGGTTTCCCGTGGAGAGCCATGAAATGACGAAAATACTGGTAATATTTACAACTCCGGGTACTTGAGGTGGCGTTTTCACGGGACTGTGCTTTCAATTATTAAGAGTTCATGTTTACAGAGCTCAGAATTGGTGTGTAAAGCCTTGGAATGACGAGAATAGTGTTTATGTTTACAATTAAGGAGGATTGGGTTCGGCGTTTTTGTGTGTGATTCAGTTAAAATGGTGACGGTTCTAGTGAATACTTCTAAGCAAACTGCCTAATTTTGGTAAAACTGTTAAAATACACAATGAGAGTTCCCAGAAATGATTAAGAACGTGGAAGAAACACTTCAAGTACACGTAAATAGATTCTTACTACATTTACTGTCGAATTCAATTACAGAGGTTTCCCGTGTAAAGCTGTGAAATGACGAAAATACTGGTAATGTTTACAAATACGGGTACTTCGGGTGGCGTTTTCACGGGACTGTGTTTTCAATTATTAAGAGTTCATGTTTACAGAGCTCAGAGTAGGTGTCTAAAGCCTTGGAATGACGAGAATAGTGTTTACATTTACAATATAGGAGGATTGGGTTCGGCGTTTTTTTTTGTGTGATTCAGTTAGAATGGTGACGGTTCTAGTAAATACTTCTAAGCAAACTGCCTCATTTTGCTAAAACTGTTAAAATACACAATGATAGTTTCCAGAAATGATTAAAAACATGGAAGAAACACTTCAAGTACTCGTAAACAGATTCTTACTACATTTAATGTCGTATTCAATCACGGAGGTTTCCAGGGGAAAGCTGAGGAATGACAAAAATACTCTTAATGTTTACAAGTCCGGGTACTTCCGGTGGCGTTTTCACGGTTCTGTGCTTTCAATTATTAAGAGTTCATGTTTACAGATCTCAGAATTGGTGTCTAAAGCCTTGGAATGACGAGAATAGTGTTTATGTTTACAATTAAGGAGGATTGGGTTCGGCGTTTTTGTGTGTGATTCAGTTAAAATGGTGACGGTTCTAGTGAATACTTCTAAGCAAACTGCCTAATTTTGGTAAAACTGTTAAAATACACAATGAGAGTTCCCAGAAATGATTAAGAACGTGGAAGAAACACTTCAAGTACACGTAAATAGATTCTTACTACATATACTGTCGAATTCAATTACAGAGGTTTCCCGTGGAAAGCTGTGAAATGACGAAAATACTGGTAATGTTTATAAATCCGGGTACTTCGGGTGGAGTTTTCACGGGACTGTGCTTTCAATTATTAAGAGTTCATGTTTACAGAGCTCAGAATTGGTGTGTAAAGCCTTGGAATGACGAGAATAGTGTTTATGTTTACAATTAAGGAGGATTGGGTTCGGCGTTTTTGTGTGTGATTCAGTTAAAATGGTGACGGTTCTAGTAATTACTTCTAAGCAAACTGCCTAATTTTGGTAAAACTGTTAAAATACACAATGAGAGTTCCCAGAAATGATTAAGAACGTGTAATAAACCCCTCAAGTACACGTAAATAGATTCTTACTAAATTAACTGTCGAATTCAATCATGGAGGTTTCCCGTGGAGAGCCATGAAATGACGAAAATACTGGTAATATTTACAACTCCGGGTACTTGAGGTGGCGTTTTCACGGGACTGTGCTTTCAATTATTAAGAGTTCATGTTTACAGAGCTCAGAATTGGTGTGTAAAGCCTTGGAATGACGAGAATAGTGTTTATGTTTACAATTAAGGAGGATTGGGTTCGGCGTTTTTGTGTGTGATTCAGTTAAAATGGTGACGGTTCTAGTGAATACTTCTAAGCAAACTGCCTAATTTTGGTAAAACTGTTAAAATACACAATGAGAGTTCCCAGAAATGATTAAGAACGTGGAAGAAACACTTCAAGTACACGTAAATAGATTCTTACTACATTTACTGTCGAATTCAATTACAGAGGTTTCCCGTGTAAAGCTGTGAAATGACGAAAATACTGGTAATGTTTACAAATACGGGTACTTCGGGTGGCGTTTTCACGGGACTGTGTTTTCAATTATTAAGAGTTCATGTTTACAGAGCTCAGAGTAGGTGTCTAAAGCCTTGGAATGACGAGAATAGTGTTTACATTTACAATATAGGAGGATTGGGTTCGGCGTTTTTTTTTGTGTGATTCAGTTAGAATGGTGACGGTTCTAGTAAATACTTCTAAGCAAACTGCCTCATTTTGCTAAAACTGTTAAAATACACAATGATAGTTTCCAGAAATGATTAAAAACATGGAAGAAACACTTCAAGTACTCGTAAACAGATTCTTACTACATTTAATGTCGTATTCAATCACGGAGGTTTCCAGGGGAAAGCTGAGGAATGACAAAAATACTCTTAATGTTTACAAGTCCGGGTACTTCCGGTGGCGTTTTCACGGTTCTGTGCTTTCAATTATTAAGAGTTCATGTTTACAGAGCTCAGAATTGGTGTCTAAAGCCTTGGAATGGCGAGAATAGTGTTTATGTTTACAATTTAGGAGGTTTGGCTTTGGCGTGTTTTGTGTGAATCAGTTGAAATGGTGACGGTTCCGGTAAATACTTCTATGCAAAATGTCTAATTTTGCTAAAAATGTTAAAATACACAACGAGAGTGCCTAGAAATGATTATGAACGTGTAATAAACACCTCAAGTACACGTAAATAGATTCTTACTACATTTACTGTCGAATTCAATCACAGAGGTTTCCCGTGGAAAGCTGTGGAATGACGAAAATACTGGTAATGTTTACAAGTCCGGGTACTTCCGGTGGCGTTTTTTCGGTTCTGTGCTTTCAATTATTAAGAGTTCCTGTTTACAGAGCTCAGAATTGGTGTGTAAAGCCTTGGAATCATGAGAATAGTTTTTATGTTTACAATTTAGGAGGATTGGCCTTGGCGTTTTTTTTTGTGAATCAGTTAAATTGGTGACGGTTTCAGTAAATACTTCTAAGCAAACTGTCTAATTTTGGTAAAACTGATAATACACAATGAGAGTTCCCAGAAATGATTAAAAACGTGGAAGAAACACTTCAAGTACACATAAACAGATTTTAACTACATTTACTGTCGAATTCAATCACGGAGGTTTCCAGTGGAAAGCTGTGAAATGATGAAAATACTGGTAATGTTTACAAGTCCGGGAACTTCGGGTGGCGTTTTCACGGGACTGTGCTTTCAATTATTAAGAGTTCATGTTTACAGAGCTCAGAATTGGTGTGTAAAGCCTTGGAATGACGAGAATAGTGTTTATGTTTACAATTAAGGAGGATTGGGTTCGGCGTTTGTTTTTTTTTTTTTTAGTCAGTTAAAATGGTGACGGTTCTAGTAAATACTTCTAAGCAAACTGCCTAATTTTGGTAAAACTGTTAAAATACACAATGAGAGTTCCCAGAAATGATTAAGAACGTGTAATAAACCCCTCAAGTACACGTAAATAGATTCTTACTAAATTAACTGTCGAATTCAATCATGGAGGTTTCCCGTGGAGAGCCATGAAATGACGAAAATACTGGTAATATTTACAACTCCGGGTACTTGAGGTGGCGTTTTCACGGGACTGTGCTTTCAATTATTAAGAGTTCATGTTTACAGAGCTCAGAATTGGTGTGTAAAGCCTTGGAATGACGAGAATAGTGTTTATGTTTACAATTAAGGAGGATTGGGTTCGGCGTTTTTGTTTGTGATTCAGTTAAAATGGTGACGGTTCTAGTGAATACTTCTAAGCAAACTGCCTAATTTTGGTAAAACTGTTAAAATACACAATGAGAGTTCCCAGAAATGATTAAGAACGTGGAAGAAACACTTCAAGTACACGTAAATAGATTCTTACTACATTTACTGTCGAATTCAATTACAGAGGTTTCCCGTGTAAAGCTGTGAAATGACGAAAATACTGGTAATGTTTAAAAATCCGGGTACTTCGGGTGGCGTTTTCACGGGACTGTGCTTTCAATTATTAAGAGTTCATGTTTACAGAGCTCAGAGTAGGTGTCTAAAGCCTTGGAATGACGAGAATAGTGTTTACGTTTACAATATAGGAGGATTGGTTTCGGCGTTTTTTTTTTTTGTGATTCAGTTAGAATGGTGACGGTTCTAGTAAATACTTCTAAGCAAACTGCCTAATTTTGGTAAAACTGTTAAAATACACAATGATAGTTTCCAGAAATGATTAAAAACATGGAAGAAACACTTCAAGTACACGTAAACAGATTCTTACTACATTTAATATCGTATTCAATCACGGAGGTTTCCAGGGGAAAGCTGTGGAATGATGAAAATACTCTTAATGTTTACAAGTCCGGGTACTTCCGGTGGCGTATTCACGGTTCTGTGCTTTCAATTATTAAGAGTTCATGTTTACAGAGCTCAGAATTGGTGTCTAAAGCCTTGGAATGGCGAGAATAGTGTTTATGTTTACAATTTAGGAGGTTTGGCTTTGGCGTGTTTTGTGTGAATCAGTTGAAATGGTGACGGTTCCGGTAAATACTTCTATGCAAAATGTCTAATTTTGCTAAAACTGTTAAAATACACAATGACAGTGCCCAGAAATGATTAAGAACGTGTAATAAACACCTCACGTACACGTAAATAGATTCTTACTACATTTACTGTCGAATTCAATTACAGAGATTTGCCGTGTAAAGCTGTGAAATGACGAAAATACTGGTAATGTTTATAAATCCGGGTACTTCGGGTGGCGTTTTCATGGGACTGTGCTTTCAATTATTAAGAGTTCATGTTTACAGAGCTCAGAGTAGGTGTCTAAAGCCTTGGAATGACGAAAATAGTGTTTATGTTTACAATATAGGAGGATTGGTTTCGGCGTTTTTTTTTTTTGTGATTCAGTTAGAATGGTGACGGTTCTAGTAAATACTTCTAAGCAAACTGCCTAATTTTGGTAAAACTGTTAAAATACACAATGAGAGTTCCCAGAAATGATTAAGAACGTGTAATAAACACCTCACGTACAGGTAAATAGATTCTTACTACATTTACTGTCGAATTCAATCACAGAGGTTTCCCGTGTAAAGCTGTGAAATAACGAAAATAATGGTAATGTTTATAAAACCGGGTACTTCGTGTGGCGTTTTTTCGGTTCTGTGCTTTCAATTATTAAGAGTTCCTGTTTACAGAGCTCAGAATTGGTGTGTAAAGCCTTGGAATGACGAGAATAGTGTTTATGTTTACAATTAAGGAGGATTGGGTTCGGCGTTTTTGTGTGTGATTCAGTTAAAATGGTGACGGTTCTAGTAAATACTTCTAAGCAAACTGCCTAATTTTGGTAAAACTGTTAAAATACACAATGAGAGTTCCCAGAAATGATTAAGAACGTGTAATAAACACCTCACGTACACGTAAATAGATTCTTACTACATTTACTGTCGAATTCAATCACAGAGGTTTCCCGTGTAAAGCTGTGAAATAACGAAAATACTGGTAATGTTTATAAAACCGGGTACTTCGTGTGGCGTTTTCACGGGACTGTGCTTTCAATTATTAAGAGTTCATGTTTACAGAGCTCAGAATTGGTGTGTAAAGCCTTAGAATCACGAAAATAGTCTTTATGTTTACAATATAGGAGGATTGGGTTCGGCGTGTTTTTTTTGTGATTCAGTTAAAATGGTGACAGTTCTAGTAAATACTTCTAAGCAAACTGCCTCATTTTGCTAAAACTGTTAAAATACACAATGATAGTTTCCAGAAATGATTAAAAACATGTAAGAAACACTTCAAGTACACGTAAACAGATTCTTACTACATTTAATGTCGTATTCAATTACGGAGGTTTCCAGGGGAAAGCTGTGGAATGACGAAAATACTCTTAATGTTTACAAGTCCGGGTACTTCCGGTGGCGTTTTCCCGGTTCTGTGCTTTCAATTATTTAGAGTTCATGTTTACAGAGCTCAGAATTGGTGTCTAAAGCCTTGGAATGGCGAGAATAGTGTTTATGTTTACAATTTAGGAGGTTTGGCTTTGGCGTGTTTTGTGTGAATCAGTTGAAATGGTGACGGTTCTGGTAAATACTTCTATGCAAAATGTCTAGTTTTGCTAAAAATGTTAAAATACACAATGACAGTGCCCAGAAATGATTAAGAACGTGTAATAAACACCTCAAGTACACGTAAATAGATTCTTACTACATTTACTGTCGAATTCAATCACAGAGGTTTCCCGTGGAAAGCTGTGAAATGACGAAAATACTGGTAATGTTTATAAATCCGGGTACTTCCGGTGGCGTTTTTACGGTTCTGTGCTTTCAATTATTAAGTGTTCCTGTTTACGGAGCTCAGAATTGGTGTCTAAAGCCTTGGAATCACGAGAATAGTTTTTATGTTTACAATTTAGGAGGATTGGCTTTGGCGTTTTTTTTTGTGAATCAGTTAAAATGGTGACGGTTTCAGTAAATACTTCTAAGCAAACTGTCTAATTTTGGTAAAACTGATAATACACAATGAGAGTTCCCAGAAATGATTAAGAACGTGTAATAAACACCTCAAGTACACGTAAATAGATTCTTACTACATTTACTGTCGAATTCAATTACAGAGGTTTCCCGTGTAAAGCTGTGAAATGACGAAAGTACTGGTAATGTTTAAAAAATCCGGGTACTTCGGGTGGCGTTTTCACGGGACTGTGCTTTCAATTATTAAGAGTTCATGTTTACAGAGCTGAGAATTGGTGTGTAAAGCCTTGGAATGACGAGAATAGTGTTTATGTTTACAATTAAGGAGGATTGGGTTCGGCGTTTTTGTGTGTGATTCAGTTAAAATGGTGACGGTTCTAGTAAATACTTCTAAGCAAACTGCCTAATTTTGGTAAAACTGTTAAAATACACAATGAGAGTTCCCAGAAATGATTAAGAACGTGTAATAAACACCTCAAGTACACGTAAATAGATTCTTACTACATTTACTGTCGAATTCAATTACAGAGGTTTCCCCTGTAAAGCTGTGAAATGACGAAAATCCTGGTAATGTTTATAAATCCGGGTATTTCGGGTGGCGTTTTCACGGGACTGTGCTTTCAATTATTAAGAGTTCATGTTTACAGAGCTCAGAGTAGGTGTCTAACGCCTTGGAATGACGAGAATAGTGTTTATGTTTACAATATAGGAGGATTGGGTTCGGCGTGTTTTTTTTTTGTGATTCAGTTAGAATGGTGACGGTTCTAGTAAATACTTCTAAGCAAACTGCCTCATTTTGCTAAAACTGTTAAAATACACAATGATAGTTTCCAGAAATGATTAAAAACGTGGAAGAAACACTTCAAGTACACGTAAATAGATTCTTACTACATTTACTGTCGAATTCAATCACAGAGGTTTCCCGTGGAAAGCTGTGGAATGACGAAAATACTGGTAATGTTTACAAGTCCGGGTACTTCCGGTGGCGTTTTCATGGTTCTGTGCTTTCAATTATTAAGAGTTCATGTTTACAGAGCTCAGAATTGGTGTGTAAAGCCTTGGAATGACGAGAATAGTGTTTATGTTTACAATTAAGGAGGATTGGGTTCGGCGTTTGGTTTTTTTTTTTTTAGTCAGTTAAAATGGTGACGGTTCTAGTAAATACTTCTAAGCAAACTGCCTAATTTTGGTAAAACTGTTAAAATACACAATGAGAGTTCCCAGAAATGATTAAGAACGTGTAATAAACACCTCACGTACACGTAAATAGATTCTTACTACATATACTGTCGAATTCAATTACAGAGGTTTCCCGAGTAAAGCTGTGAAATGACGAAAGTACTGGTAATGTTTAAAAAATCCGGGTACTTCGGGTGGCGTTTTGACGGGACTGTGCTTTCAATTATTAAGAGTTCATGTTTACAGAGCTCAGAATTGGTGTGTAAAGCCTTGGAATGACGAGAATAGTGTTTATGTTTACAATTAAGGAGGATTGGGTTCGGCGTTTTTGTGTGTGATTCAGTTAAAATGGTGACGGTTCTAGTAAATACTTCTAAGCAAACTGCCTAATTTTGGTAAAACTGTTAAAATACACAATGAGAGTTCTCAGAAATGATTAAGAACGTGGAAGAAACACCTCACGTACACGTAAATAGATTCTTACTACATATACTGTCGAATTCAATTACAGAGGTTTCCCGTGTAAAGCTGTGAAATGACGAAAATACTGGTAATGTTTATAAATCCGGGTACTTCGGGTGGCGTTTTCACGGGACTGTGCTTTCAATTATTAAGAGTTCATGTTTACAGAGCTCAGAGTAGGTGTCTAAAGCCTTGGAATGACGAGAATAGTGTTTATGTTTACAATATAGGAGGATTGGCTTCGGCGTTTTTTTTTGTGATTCAGTTAAAATGGTGAAGGTTCTAATAAATACTTCTAAGCAAACTGCCTCATCTTGCTAAAACTGTTAAAATACACAATGATAGTTTCCAGAAATGATTAAAAACATGGAGGAAACACTTCAAGTACACGTAAACAGATTCTTACTACATTTAATGTCGTATTCAATTACGGAGGTTTCCAGGGGAAAGCTGTGGAATGACGAAAATACTCTTAATGTTTACAAGTCCGGGTACTTCGGGTGGCGTTTTCACGGTTCTGTGCTTTCAATTATTAAGAGTTCATGTTTACAGAGCTCAGAATTGGTGTCTAAAGCCTTGGAATGGCGAGAATAGTGTTTATGTTTACAATTTAGGAGGTTTGGCTTTGGCTTGTTTTGTGTGAATCAGTTGAAATGGTGACGGTTCCGGTAAATACTTTTATGCAAAATGTCTAATTTTGCTAAAAATGTTAAAATACACAATGAGAGTGCCTAGAAATGATTAAGAACGTGTAATAAACACCTCAAGTACACGTAAATAGATTCTTACTACATTTACTGTCGAATTCAATCACAGAGGTTTCCCGTGGAAAGCTGTGAAATGACGAAAATACTCGTAATGTTTACAAGTCCGGGTACTTCCGGTGGCGTTATTACGGTTCTGTGCTTTCAATTATTAAGAGTTCCTGTTTACAGAGCTCAGAATTGGTGTCTAAAGCCTTGGAATGGCGAGAATAGTGTTTATGTTTACAATTTAGGAGGTTTGGCTTTGGCGTGTTTTGTGTGAATCAGTTAAAATGGTGAGGGTTCCGGTAAATACTTCTATGCAAAATGTCTAATTTTGCTAAAACTGTTAAAATACACAATGACAGTGCCCAGAAATGATTAAGAACGTGTAATAAACACCTCAATTACACAAAAACAGATTTTAACTACATTTACTGTCGAATTCAATCCCAGAGGTTTCCCGTGGAAAGCTGTGAAATGACGAAAATACTGGTAATGTTTACAAGTCCGGGTACTTCGGGTGGCGTTTTCACGGGACTGTGCTTTCAATTATTAAGAGTTCATGTTTACAGAGCTCAGAATTGGTGTGTAAAGCCTTGGAATGACGAGAATAGTGTTTATGTTTACAATTAAGGAGGATTGGGTTCGGCGTTTTTGTGTGTGAATCAGTTAAAATGATGACGGTTCTAGTAAATACTTCTCAGCAAACTGCCTAATTTTGGTAAAACTGTTAAAATACACAATGAGAGTTCCCAGAAATGATTTAGAACGTGTAATAAACACCTCAAGTACACGTAAATAGATTCTTACTACATTTACTGTCGAATTCAATCACAGAGGTTTCCCGTGGAAAGCTGTGGAATGACGAAAATACTGGTAATGTTTACAAGTCAGGGTACTTCCGGTGGCGTTTTCATGGTTCTGTGCTTTCAATTATTAAGAGTTCATGTTTACAGAGCTCAGAATTGGTGTCTAAAGCCTTGGGTGACGAGAATAGTGTTTATGTTTACAATTAAGGAGGATTGGGTTCAGCGTTTTTTTTTTTTTTTTTAGTCAGTTAAAATGGTGACGGTTCTAGCAAATACTTCTTAGCAAACTGCCTAATTTTGGTAAAACTGTTAAAATACACAATGAGCCTTCCCAGAAATGATTAAGAACGTGTAATAAACACCTCAAGTACACGTAAATAGATTCTTACTACATATACTGTCGAATTCAATTGCAGAGGTTTCCCGTGTAAAGCTGTGAAATGACGAAAATACTGGTAATGTTTATAAATCCGGGTACTTCGGGTGGCGTTTTCACGGGACTGTGCTTTCAATTATTAAGAGTTCATGTTTACAGAGCTCAGAGTAGGTGTCTAAAGCCTTGGAATGACGAGAATAGTGTTTATGTTTACAATTTAGGAGGATTGGTTTCGGCGTTTTTTTTTTTTTGTGATTCAGTTAAAATGGTGATGGTTCTAGTAAATACTTCTAAGCAAACTGCCTCATTTTGCTAAAACTGTTAAAATACACAATGATAGTTTCCAGAAATGATTAAAAACATGGAAGAAACACTTCAAGTACACGTAAACAGATTCTTACTACATTTACTGTCGAATTCAATCACAGAGGTTTCCCGTGGAAAGCTGTGGAATGACGAAAATACTGGTAATGTTTACAAGTCCGGGTACTTCCGGTGGCGTTTTCACGGGACTGTGCTTTCAATTATTAAGAGTTCATGTTTACAGAGCACAGAATTGGTGTCTAAAGCCTTGGAATGACGAGAATAGTGTTTATGTTTACAATATAGGAGGATTGGGTTCGGCGTGTTTTTTTGTGTGATTCAGATAGAATGGTGACGGTTCTAGTAAATACTTCTAAGCAAACTGCCTCATTTTGCTAAAACTGTTAAAATACACAATGATAGTTTCCAAAAATGATTAAAAACATGTAAGAAACACTTCAAGTACACGTAAACAGATTCTTACTACATTTAATGTCGTATTCAATCACGGAGGTTTCCCGTGTAAAGCTGTGAAATGACGAAAATACTCTTAATGTTTACAAGTCCGGGTACTTCCGGTGGCGTTTTCATGGTTCTGTGCTTTCAATTATTAAGAGTTCATGTTTACAGAGCTCAGAATTGGTGTCTAAAGCCTTGGAATGGCGAGAATAGTGTTTATGTTTACAATTTAGGAGGATTGGCTTTGGCGTTTTTTTTTGTGAATCAGTTAAAATGGTGACGGTTTCAGTAAATACTTCTAAGCAAACTGTCTAATTTTGGTAAAACTGATAATACACAATGAGAGTTCCCAGAAATGATTAAAAACGTGGAAGAAACACTTCAAGTACACGTAAATAGATTCTTACTACATTTACTGTCGAATTCAATCACAGAGGTTTCCCGTGGAAAGCTGTGGAATGACGAAAATACTGGTAATGTTTACAAGTCCGGGTACTTCCGGTGGCGTTTTCATGGTTCTGTGCTTTCAATTATTAAGAGTTCATGTTTACAGAGCTCAGAATTGGTGTGTAAAGCCTTGGAATGACGAGAATAGTGTTTATCTTTACAATTAAGGAGGATTGGGTTCGGCGTTTTTGTGTGTGAATCAGTTAAAATGGTGACGGTTCTAGTAAATACTTCTCAGCAAACTGCCTAATTTTGGTAAAACTGTTAAAATACACAATGAGAGTTCCCAAAAATGATTTAGAACGTGTAATAAACACCTCAAGTACACGTAAATAGATTCTTACTACATTTACTGCCGAATTCAATCACAGAGGTTTCCCGTGGAAAGCTGTGGAATGACGAAAATACTGGTAATGTTTACAAGTCCGGGTACTTCCGGTGGCGTTTTCATGGTTCTGTGCTTTCAATTATTAAGAGTTCATGTTTACAGAGCTCAGAATTGGTGTCTAAAGCCTTGGGTGACGAGAACAGTGTTTATGTTTACAATTAAGGAGGATTGGGTTCAGCGTTTTTTTTTTTTTTTTTAGTCAGTTAAAATGGTGACGGTTCGAGCAAATACTTCTAAGCAAACTGCCTAATTTTGGTAAAACTGTTAAAATACACAATGAGCCTTCCCAGAAATGATTAAGAACGTGTAATAAACACCTCAAGTACACGTAAATAGATTCTTACTACATATACTGTCGAATTCAATTACAGAGGTTTCCCGTGTAAAGCTGTGAAATGACGAAAATACTGGTAATGTGTATAAATCCGGGTACTTCGGGGGGCGTATTCACGGGACTGTGCTTTCAATTATTAAGAGTTCATGTTTACAGAGCTCAGAATTGGTGTGTAAAGCTTTGGAATGACGAGAATAGTGTTTATGTTTACAATTTAGGAGGTTTGGCTTTGGCGTGTTTTGTGTGAATCAGTTGAAATGGTGACGGTTCCGGTAAATACTTCTATACAAAATATCTAATTTTGCTAAAAATGTTAAAATACACAATGAGAGTGCCCAGAATTGATTAAGAACGTGTAATAAACACATCAAGTACACGTAAATAGATTCTTACTACATTTTCTGTCGAATTCAATCACAGAGGTTTCCCGAGTAAAGCTGTGAAATGACGAAAATACTGGTAATGTTTACAAGTTCGGGTACTTCCGGTGGCGTTTTTACGGTTCTGTGCTTTCAATTATTAAGAGTTCCTGTTTACAGAGCTCAGAATTGGTGTCTAAATCCTTGGAATCACGAGAATAGTGTTTATGTTTACAATTAAGGAGGATTGGCTTTGGCGTTTTTTTTTGTGAATCAGTTAAAATGGTGACGGTTTCAGTAAATACTTCTAAGCAAACTGTCTAATTTTGGTAAAACTGATAATGCACAATGAGATTTCCCAGAAATGATTAAAAACGTGGAAGAAACACTTCAAGTACACGGAAACAGACTTTAACTACATTTACTGTCGAATTCAATCACGGAGGTTTCCAGTGGAAAGCTTTGAAATGACGAAAATACTGGTAATGTTTACAAATACGGGTACTTCGGGTGGCGTTTTCACGGGACTGTGCTTTCAATTATTGAGAGTTCATGTTTACAGAGCTCAGAATTGGTGTGTAAAGCCTTGGAATGACGAGAATAGTGTTTATGTTTACAATTAAGGAGGATTGGGTTCGGCGTTTGTTTTTTTTTTTTTAGTCAGTTAAAATGGTGACGGTTCTAGTAAATACTTCTAAGCAAACTGCCTAATTTTGGTAAAACTGTTAAAATACACAATGAGAGTTCTCAGAAATGATTAAAAACGTGGAAGAAACACCTCAAGTACACGTAAATAGATTCTTACTACATTTACTGTCGAATTCAATCACAGAGGTTTCCCGTGGAAAGCTGTGGAATGACGAAAATACTGGTAATGTTTACAAGTCCGGGTACTTCGGGTGGCGTTTTCATGGTTCAGTGCTTTCAATTATTAAGAGTTCATGTTTACAGAGCTCAGAATTGGTGTCTAAAGCCTTGGAATGACGAGAATAGTGTTTATGTTTACAATTAATGAGGATTGGGTTCGGCGTTTTTGTTTTTTTTTTAGTCAGTTAAAATGGTGACGTTTCTAGTAAATACTTCTAAGCAAACTGCCTAATTTTGGTAAAACTGTTAAAATACACAAAGAGAGTTCTCAGAAATGATTAAGAACGTGGAAGAAACACCTCAAGTACACGTAAATAGATTCTTACTACATTTACTGTCGAATTCAATTACAGAGGTTTCCCGTGTAAAGCTGTGAAATGACGAAAATACTGGTAATGTTTATAAATCCGGGTACTTCGGGTGGCGTTTTCACGGGACTGTGCTTTCAATTATTAAGAGTTCATGTTTACAGAGCTCAGAGTAGGTGTCTAAAGCCTTGGAATGACGAGAATAGTGTTTATGTTTACAATATAGGAGGATTGGCTTCGGCGTTTTTTTTTGTGATTCAGTTAAAATGGTGAAGGTTCTAATAAATACTTCTAAGCAAACTGCCTCATCTTGCTAAAACTGTTAAAATACACAATGATAGTTTCCAGAAATGATTAAAAACATGGAGGAAACACTTCAAGTACACGTAAACAGATTCTTACTACATTTAATGTCGTATTCAATTACGGAGGTTTCCAGGGGAAAGCTGTGGAATGACGAAAATACTCTTAATGTTTACAAGTCCGGGTACTTCGGGTGGCGTTTTCACGGTTCTGTGCTTTCAATTATTAAGAGTTCATGTTTACAGAGCTCAGAATTGGTGTCTAAAGCCTTGGAATGGCGAGAATAGTGTTTATGTTTACAATTTAGGAGGTTTGGCTTTGGCTTGTTTTGTGTGAATCAGTTGAAATGGTGACGGTTCCGGTAAATACTTTTATGCAAAATGTCTAATTTTGCTAAAAATGTTAAAATACACAATGAGAGTGCCTAGAAATGATTAAGAACGTGTAATAAACACCTCAAGTACACGTAAATAGATTCTTACTACATTTACTGTCGAATTCAATCACAGAGGTTTCCCGTGGAAAGCTGTGAAATGACGAAAATACTCGTAATGTTTACAAGTCCGGGTACTTCCGGTGGCGTTATTACGGTTCTGTGCTTTCAATTATTAAGAGTTCCTGTTTACAGAGCTCAGAATTGGTGTCTAAAGCCTTGGAATGGCGAGAATAGTGTTTATGTTTACAATTTAGGAGGTTTGGCTTTGGCGTGTTTTGTGTGAATCAGTTAAAATGGTGAGGGTTCCGGTAAATACTTCTATGCAAAATG
The DNA here is from genome assembly GCF_963259705.1 of Myotis daubentonii. Lineage (NCBI taxonomy): Eukaryota > Metazoa > Chordata > Mammalia > Chiroptera > Vespertilionidae > Myotis > Myotis daubentonii. The sequence goes on along the minus strand of NW_026775479.1, from coordinate 883,377 downwards.
TCTAATTTTGCTAAAACTGTTAAAATACACAATGACAGTGCCCAGAAATGATTAAGAACGTGTAATAAACACCTCAATTACACAAAAACAGATTTTAACTACATTTACTGTCGAATTCAATCCCAGAGGTTTCCCGTGGAAAACTGTGAAATGACGAAAATACTGGTAATGTTTACAAGTCCGGGTACTTCGGGTGGCGTTTTCACGGGACTGTGCTTTCAATTATTAAGAGTTCATGTTTACAGAGCTCAGAATTGGTGTGTAAAGCCTTGGAATGACGAGAATAGTGTTTATGTTTACAATTAAGGAGGATTGGGTTCGGCGTTTTTGTGTGTGAATCAGTTAAAATGATGACGGTTCTAGTAAATACTTCTCAGCAAACTGCCTAATTTTGGTAAAACTGTTAAAATACACAATGAGAGTTCCCAGAAATGATTTAGAACGTGTAATAAACACCTCAAGTACACGTAAATAGATTCTTACTACATTTACTGTCGAATTCAATCACAGAGGTTTCCCGTGGAAAGCTGTGGAATGACGAAAATACTGGTAATGTTTACAAGTCAGGGTACTTCCGGTGGCGTTTTCATGGTTCTGTGCTTTCAATTATTAAGAGTTCATGTTTACAGAGCTCAGAATTGGTGTCTAAAGCCTTGGGTGACGAGAATAGTGTTTATGTTTACAATTAAGGAGGATTGGGTTCAGCGTTTTTTTTTTTTTTTTTAGTCAGTTAAAATGGTGACGGTTCTAGCAAATACTTCTAAGCAAACTGCCTAATTTTGGTAAAACTGTTAAAATACACAATGAGCCTTCCCAGAAATGATTAAGAACGTGTAATAAACACCTCAAGTACACGTAAATAGATTCTTACTACATATACTGTCGAATTCAATTGCAGAGGTTTCCCGTGTAAAGCTGTGAAATGACGAAAATACTGGTAATGTTTATAAATCCGGGTACTTCGGGTGGCGTTTTCACGGGACTGTGCTTTCAATTATTAAGAGTTCATGTTTACAGAGCTCAGAGTAGGTGTCTAAAGCCTTGGAATGACGAGAATAGTGTTTATGTTTACAATTTAGGAGGATTGGTTTCGGCGTTTTTTTTTTTTTGTGATTCAGTTAAAATGGTGATGGTTCTAGTAAATACTTCTAAGCAAACTGCCTCATTTTGCTAAAACTGTTAAAATACACAATGATAGTTTCCAGAAATGATTAAAAACATGGAAGAAACACTTCAAGTACACGTAAACAGATTCTTACTACATTTACTGTCGAATTCAATCACAGAGGTTTCCCGTGGAAAGCTGTGGAATGACGAAAATACTGGTAATGTTTACAAGTCCGGGTACTTCCGGTGGCGTTTTCACGGGACTGTGCTTTCAATTATTAAGAGTTCATGTTTACAGAGCACAGAATTGGTGTCTAAAGCCTTGGAATGACGAGAATAGTGTTTATGTTTACAATATAGGAGGATTGGGTTCGGCGTGTTTTTTTGTGTGATTCAGATAGAATGGTGACGGTTCTAGTAAATACTTCTAAGCAAACTGCCTCATTTTGCTAAAACTGTTAAAATACACAATGATAGTTTCCAAAAATGATTAAAAACATGTAAGAAACACTTCAAGTACACGTAAACAGATTCTTACTACATTTAATGTCGTATTCAATCACGGAGGTTTCCCGTGTAAAGCTGTGAAATGACGAAAATACTCTTAATGTTTACAAGTCCGGGTACTTCCGGTGGCGTTTTCATGGTTCTGTGCTTTCAATTATTAAGAGTTCATGTTTACAGAGCTCAGAATTGGTGTCTAAAGCCTTGGAATGGCGAGAATAGTGTTTATGTTTACAATTTAGGAGGATTGGCTTTGGCGTTTTTTTTTGTGAATCAGTTAAAATGGTGACGGTTTCAGTAAATACTTCTAAGCAAACTGTCTAATTTTGGTAAAACTGATAATACACAATGAGAGTTCCCAGAAATGATTAAAAACGTGGAAGAAACACTTCAAGTACACGTAAATAGATTCTTACTACATTTACTGTCGAATTCAATCACAGAGGTTTCCCGTGGAAAGCTGTGGAATGACGAAAATACTGGTAATGTTTACAAGTCCGGGTACTTCCGGTGGCGTTTTCATGGTTCTGTGCTTTCAATTATTAAGAGTTCATGTTTACAGAGCTCAGAATTGGTGTGTAAAGCCTTGGAATGACGAGAATAGTGTTTATCTTTACAATTAAGGAGGATTGGGTTCGGCGTTTTTGTGTGTGAATCAGTTAAAATGGTGACGGTTCTAGTAAATACTTCTCAGCAAACTGCCTAATTTTGGTAAAACTGTTAAAATACACAATGAGAGTTCCCAAAAATGATTTAGAACGTGTAATAAACACCTCAAGTACACGTAAATAGATTCTTACTACATTTACTGCCGAATTCAATCACAGAGGTTTCCCGTGGAAAGCTGTGGAATGACGAAAATACTGGTAATGTTTACAAGTCCGGGTACTTCCGGTGGCGTTTTCATGGTTCTGTGCTTTCAATTATTAAGAGTTCATGTTTACAGAGCTCAGAATTGGTGTCTAAAGCCTTGGGTGACGAGAACAGTGTTTATGTTTACAATTAAGGAGGATTGGGTTCAGCGTTTTTTTTTTTTTTTTTAGTCAGTTAAAATGGTGACGGTTCGAGCAAATACTTCTAAGCAAACTGCCTAATTTTGGTAAAACTGTTAAAATACACAATGAGCCTTCCCAGAAATGATTAAGAACGTGTAATAAACACCTCAAGTACACGTAAATAGATTCTTACTACATATACTGTCGAATTCAATTACAGAGGTTTCCCGTGTAAAGCTGTGAAATGACGAAAATACTGGTAATGTGTATAAATCCGGGTACTTCGGGGGGCGTATTCACGGGACTGTGCTTTCAATTATTAAGAGTTCATGTTTACAGAGCTCAGAATTGGTGTGTAAAGCTTTGGAATGACGAGAATAGTGTTTATGTTTACAATTAAGGAGGATGGGTTCGGCGTTTTTGTGTGTGATTCAGTTAAAATGGTGTCGGTTCTAGTAAATACTTCTAAGCAAACTGCCTAATTTAGGTAAAACTGTTAAAATACACAATGAGAGTTCCCAGAAATGATTAAGAACGTGTAATAATCACCTCAAGTACACGTAAATAGATTCTTACTACATTTACTGTCGAATTCAATTACAGAGGTTTCCCGTGTAAAGCTGTGAAATGACGAAAATACTGGTAATGTTTATAAATCCGGGTACTTCGGGTGGCGTTTTCACGGGACTGTGCTTTCAATTATTAAGAGTTCATGTTTACAGAGCTCAGAGTAGGTGTCTAAAGCCTTGGAATGACGAGAATAGTGTTTATGTTTACAATTTAGGAGGATTGGTTTCGGCGTTTTTTTTTTGTGAATCAGTTAAAATGGTGACGGTTCTAGTAAATACTTCTAAGCAAACTGCCTCATTTTGCTAAAACTGTTAAAATACACAATGAGAGTTCCCAGAAATGATTAAAAACATGGAAGAAACACTTCAAGTACACGTAAACAGATTCTTACTACATTTACTGTCGAATTCAATCACAGAGGTTTCCCGTGGAAAGCTGTGGAATGATGAAAATACTGGTAATGTTTACAAGTCCGGGTACTTCGGGTGGCGTTTTCACGGGACTGTGCTTTCAATTATTAAGAGTTCATGTTTACAGAGCACAGAATTGGTGTCTAAAGCCTTGGAATGACGAGAATAGTGTTTATGTTTACAATATAGGAGGATTGGGTTCGGCGTGTTTTTTTGTGTGATTCAGATAGAATGGTGACCGTTCTAGTAAATACTTCTAAGCAAACTGCCTCATTTTGCTAAAACTGTTAAAATACACAATGATAGTTTCCAAAAATGATTAAAAACATGGAAGAAACACTTCAAGTACACGTAAACAGATTCTTACTACATTTAATGTCGTATTCAATCACGGAGGTTTCCCGTGTAAAGCTGTGAAATGACGAAAATACTCTTAATGTTTACAAGTCCGGGTACTTCCGGTGGCGTTTTCACGGTTCTGTGCTTTCAATTATTAAGAGTTCATGTTTACAGAGCTCAGAATTGGTGTCTAAAGCCTTGGAATGGCGAGAATAGTGTTTATGTTTACAATTTAGGAGGTTTGGCTTTGGCGTGTTTTGTGTGAATCAGTTGAAATGGTGACGGTTCCGGTAAATACTTCTATACAAAATGTCTAATTTTGCTAAAAATGTTAAAATACACAATGAGAGTGCCCAGAATTGATTAAGAACGTGTAATAAACACCTCAAGTACACGTAAATAGATTCCTACTACATTTTCTGTCGAATTCAATCACAGAGGTTTCCCGTGGAAAGCTGTGAAATGACGAAAATACTGGTAATGTTTACAAGTTCGGGTACTTCCGGTGGCGTTTTTACGGTTCTGTGCTTTCAATTATTAAGAGTTCCTGTTTACAGAGCTCAGAATTGGTGTCTAAAGCCTTGGAATCACGAGAATAGTTTTTATGTTTACAATTTAGGAGGATTGGCTTTGGCGTTTTTTTTTTGTGAATCAGTTAAAATGGTGATGGTTTCAGTAAATACTTCTAAGCAAACTGTCTAATTTTGGTAAAACTGATAATACACAATGAGAGTTCCCAGAAATGATTAAAAACATGGAAGAAACACTTCAAGTACACGTAAACAGATTCTTACTACATTTAATGTCGTATTCAATTACGGAGGTTTACAGGGGAAAGCTGTGGAATGACGAAAATACTCTTAATGTTTACAAGTCCGGGTACTTCGGGTGGCGTTTTCACGGTTCTGTGCTTTCAATTATTAAGAGTTCATGTTTACAGAGCTCAGAATTGGTGTCTAAAGCCTTGGAATGGCGAGAATAGTGTTTATGTTTACAATTTAGGAGGTTTGGCTTTAGCTTGTTTTGTGTGAATCAGTTGAAATGGTGACGGTTCCGGTAAATACATTTATGCAAAATGTCTAATTTTGCTAAAAGTGTTAAAATACACAATGAGAGTGCCTAGAAATGATTAAGAACGTGTAATAAACACCTCAAGTACACGTAAATAGATTCTTACTACATTTACTGTCGAATTCAATCACAGAGGTTTCCCGTGGAAAGCTGTGAAATGACGAAAATACTCGTAATGTTTACAAGTCCGGGTACTTCCGGTGGCGTTATTATGGTTCTGTGCTTTCAATTATTAAGAGTTCCTGTTTACAGAGCTCAGAATTGGTGTCTAAAGCCTTGGAATGGCGAGAATAGTGTTTATGTTTACAATTTAGGAGGTTTGGCTTTGGCGTGTTTTGTGTGAATCAGTTAAAATGGTGAGGGTTCCGGTAAATACTTCTATGCAAAATGTCTAATTTTGCTAAAACTGTTAAAATACACAATGACAGTGCCCAGAAATGATTAAGAACGTGTAATAAACACCTCAAGTACACAAAAACAGATTTTAACTACATTTACTGTCGAATTCAATCCCAGAGGTTTCCCGTGGAAAGCTGTGAAATGACGAAAATACTGGTAATGTTTACAAGTCCGGGTACTTCGGGTGGCGTTTTCACGGGACTGTGCTTTCAATTATTAAGAGTTCATGTTTACAGAGCTCAGAATTGGTGTGTAAAGCCTTCGAATGACGAGAATAGTGTTTATGTTTACAATTAAGGAGGATTGGGTTCGGCGTTTTTGTGTGTGAATCAGTTAAAATGATGACGGTTCTAGTAAATACTTCTCAGCAAACTGCCTAATTTTGGTAAAACTGTTAAAATACACAATGAGAGTTCCCAGAAATGATTTAGAACGTGTAATAAACACCTCAAGTACACGTAAATAGATTCTTACTACATTTACTGTCGAATTCAATCACAGAGGTTTCCCGTGGAAAGCTGTGGAATGACGAAAATACTGGTAATGTTTACAAGTCAGGGTACTTCCGGTGGCGTTTTCATGGTTCTGTGCTTTCAATTATTAAGAGTTCATGTTTACAGAGCTCAGAATTGGTGTCTAAAGCCTTGGGTGACGAGAATAGTGTTTATGTTTACAATTAAGGAGGATTGGGTTCAGCGTTTTTTTTTTTTTTTTTTTAGTCAGTTAAAATGGTGACGGTTCTAGCAAATACTTCTAAGCAAACTGCCTAATTTTGGTAAAACTGTTAAAATACACAATGAGCCTTCCCAGAAATGATTAAGAACGTGTAATAAACACCTCAAGTACACGTAAATAGATTCTTACTACATATACTGTCGAATTCAATTGCAGAGGTTTCCCGTGTAAAGCTGTGAAATGACGAAAATACTGGTAATGTTTATAAATCCGGGTACTTCGGGTGGCGTTTTCACGGGACTGTGCTTTCAATTATTAAGAGTTCATGTTTACAGAGCTCAGAGTAGGTGTCTAAAGCCTTGGAATGACGAGAATAGTGTTTATGTTTACAATTTAGGAGGATTGGTTTCGGCGTTTTTTTTTTTTTGTGATTCAGTTAAAATGGTGATGGTTCTAGTAAATACTTCTAAGCAAACTGCCTCATTTTGCTAAAACTGTTAAAATACACAATGATAGTTTCCAGAAATGATTAAAAACATGGAAGAAACACTTCAAGTACACGTAAACAGATTCTTACTACATTTACTGTCGAATTCAATCACAGAGGTTTCCCGTGGAAAGCTGTGGAATGACGAAAATACTGGTAATGTTTACAAGTCCGGGTACTTCCGGTGGCGTTTTCACGGGACTGTGCTTTCAATTATTAAGAGTTCATGTTTACAGAGCACAGAATTGGTGTCTAAAGCCTTGGAATGACGAGAATAGTGTTTATGTTTACAATATAGGAGGATTGGGTTCGGCGTGTTTTTTTGTGTGATTCAGATAGAATGGTGACGGTTCTAGTAAATACTTCTCAGCAAACTGCCTAATTTTGGTAAAACTGTTAAAATACACAATGAGAGTTCCCAAAAATGATTTAGAACGTGTAATAAACACCTCAAGTACACGTAAATAGATTCTTACTACATTTACTGCCGAATTCAATCACAGAGGTTTCCCGTGGAAAGCTGTGGAATGACGAAAATACTGGTAATGTTTACAAGTCCGGGTACTTCCGGTGGCGTTTTCATGGTTCTGTGCTTTCAATTATTAAGAGTTCATGTTTACAGAGCTCAGAATTGGTGTCTAAATCCTTGGGTGACGAGAACAGTGTTTATGTTTACAATTAAGGAGGATTGGGTTCAGCGTTTTTTTTTTTTTTTTTAGTCAGTTAAAATGGTGACGGTTCGAGCAAATACTTCTAAGCAAACTGCCTAATTTTGGTAAAACTGTTAAAATACACAATGAGCCTTCCCAGAAATGATTAAGAACGTGTAATAAACACCTCAAGTACACGTAAATAGATTCTTACTACATATACTGTCGAATTCAATTACAGAGGTTTCCCGTGTAAAGCTGTGAAATGACGAAAATACTGGTAATGTGTATAAATCCGGGTACTTCGGGGGGCGTATTCACGGGACTGTGCTTTCAATTATTAAGAGTTCATGTTTACAGAGCTCAGAATTGGTGTGTAAAGCTTTGGAATGACGAGAATAGTGTTTATGTTTACAATTAAGGAGGATGGGTTCGGCGTTTTTGTGTGTGATTCAGTTAAAATGGTGTCGGTTCTAGTAAATACTTCTAAGCAAACTGCCTAATTTAGGTAAAACTGTTAAAATACACAATGAGAGTTCCCAGAAATGATTAAGAACGTGTAATAATCACCTCAAGTACACGTAAATAGATTCTTACTACATTTACTGTCGAATTCAATTACAGAGGTTTCCCGTGTAAAGCTGTGAAATGACGAAAATACTGGTAATGTTTATAAATCCGGGTACTTCGGGTGGCGTTTTCACGGGACTGTGCTTTCAATTATTAAGAGTTCATGTTTACAGAGCTCAGAGTAGGTGTCTAAAGCCTTGGAATGACGAGAATAGTGTTTATGTTTACAATTTAGGAGGATTGGTTTCGGCGTTTTTTTTTTGTGAATCAGTTAAAATGGTGACGGTTCTAGTAAATACTTCTAAGCAAACTGCCTCATTTTGCTAAAACTGTTAAAATACACAATGAGAGTTCCCAGAAATGATTAAAAACATGGAAGAAACACTTCAAGTACACGTAAACAGATTCTTACTACATTTAATGTCGTATTCAATCACGGAGGTTTCCCGTGGAAAGCTGTGGAATGATGAAAATACTGGTAATGTTTACAAGTCCGGGTACTTCCGGTGGCGTTTTCACGGGACTGTGCTTTCAATTATTAAGAGTTCATGTTTACAGAGCACAGAATTGGTGTCTAAAGCCTTGGAATGACGAGAATAGTGTTTATGTTTACAATATAGGAGGATTGGGTTCGGCGTGTTTTTTTGTGTGATTCAGATAGAATGGTGACCGTTCTAGTAAATACTTCTAAGCAAACTGCCTCATTTTGCTAAAACTGTTAAAATACACAATGATAGTTTCCAAAAATGATTAAAAACATGGAAGAAACACTTCAAGTACACGTAAACAGATTCTTACTACATTTAATGTCGTATTCAATCACGGAGGTTTCCCGTGTAAAGCTGTGAAATGACGAAAATACTCTTAATTTTTACAAGTCCGGGTACTTCCGGTGGCGTTTTCACGGTTCTGTGCTTTCAATTATTAAGAGTTCATGTTTACAGAGCTCAGAATTGGTGTCTAAAGCCTTGGAATGGCGAGAATAGTGTTTATGTTTACAATTTAGGAGGTTTGGCTTTGGCGTGTTTTGTGTGAATCAGTTGAAATGGTGACGGTTCCGGTAAATACTTCTATACAAAATGTCTAATTTTGCTAAAAATGTTAAAATACACAATGAGAGTGCCCAGAATTGATTAAGAACGTGTAATAAACACCTCAAGTACACGTAAATAGATTCCTACTACATTTTCTGTCGAATTCAATCACAGAGGTTTCCCGTGGAAAGCTGTGAAATGACGAAAATACTGGTAATGTTTACAAGTTCGGGTACTTCCGGTGGCGTTTTTACGGTTCTGTGCTTTCAATTATTAAGAGTTCCTGTTTACAGAGCTCAGAATTGGTGTCTAAAGCCTTGGAATCACGAGAATAGTTTTTATGTTTACAATTTAGGAGGATTGGCTTTGGCGTTTTTTTTTTGTGAATCAGTTAAAATGGTGATGGTTTCAGTAAATACTTCTAAGCAAACTGTCTAATTTTGGTAAAACTGATAATACACAATGAGAGTTCCCAGAAATGATTAAAAACATGGAAGAAACACTTCAAGTACACGTAAACAGATTCTTACTACATTTAATGTCGTATTCAATTACGGAGGTTTACAGGGGAAAGCTGTGGAATGACGAAAATTCTCTTAATGTTTACAAGTCCGGGTACTTCGGGTGGCGTTTTCACGGTTCTGTGCTTTCAATTATTAAGAGTTCATGTTTACAGAGCTCAGAATTGGTGTCTAAAGCCTTGGAATGGCGAGAATAGTGTTTATGTTTACAATTTAGGAGGTTTGGCTTTAGCTTGTTTTGTGTGAATCAGTTGAAATGGTGACGGTTCCGGTAAATACTTTTATGCAAAATGTCTAATTTTGCTAAAAGTGTTAAAATACACAATGAGAGTGCCTAGAAATGATTAAGAACGTGTAATAAACACCTCAAGTACACGTAAATAGATTCTTACTACATTTACTGTCGAATTCAATCACAGAGGTTTCCCGTGGAAAGCTGTGAAATGACGAAAATACTCGTAATGTTTACAAGTCCGGGTACTTCCGGTGGCGTTATTATGGTTCTGTGCTTTCAATTATTAAGAGTTCCTGTTTACAGAGCTCAGAATTGGTGTCTAAAGCCTTGGAATGGCGAGAATAGTGTTTATGTTTACAATTTAGGAGGTTTGGCTTTGGCGTGTTTTGTGTGAATCAGTTAAAATGGTGAGGGTTCCGGTAAATACTTCTATGCAAAATGTCTAATTTTGCTAAAACTGTTAAAATACACAATGACAGTGCCCAGAAATGATTAAGAACGTGTAATAAACACCTCAAGTACACAAAAACAGATTTTAACTACATTTACTGTTGAATTCAATCCCAGAGGTTTCCCATGGAAAGCTGTGAAATGACGAAAATACTGGTAATGTTTACAAGTCCGGGTACTTCCGGTGGCGTTTTTACGGTTCTGTGCTTTCAATTATTAAGAGTTCCTGTTTACAGAGCTCAGAATTGGTGTGTAAAGCCTTGGAATGACGAGAATAGTGTTTATGTTTACAATTAAGGAGGATTGGGTTCGGCGTTTTTGTGTGTGAATCAGTTAAAATGGTGACGGTTCTAGTAAATACTTCTCAGCAAACTGCCTAATTTTGGTAAAACTGTTAAAATACACAATGAGAGTTCCCAAAAATGATTTAGAACGTGTAATAAACACCTCAAGTACACGTAAATAGATTCTTACTACATTTACTGTCGAATTCAATCACAGAGGTTTCCCGTGGAAAGCTGTGGAATGACGAAAATACTGGTAATGTTTACAAGTCCGGGTACTTCCGGTGGCGTTTTCATGGTTCTGTGCTTTCAATTATTAAGAGTTCATGTTTACAGAGCTCAGAATTGGTGTCTAAAGCCTTGGGTGACGAGAATAGTGTTTATGTTTACAATTAAGGAGGATTGGGTTCAGCGTTTTTTTTTTTTTTTTTAGTCAGTTAAAATGGTGACGGTTCTAGCAAATACTTCTAAGCAAACTGCCTAATTTTGGTAAAACTGTTAAAATACACAATGAGCCTTCCCAGAAATGATTAAGAACGTGTAATAAACACCTCAAGTACACGTAAATAGATTCTTACTACATATACTGTCGAATTCAATTACAGAGGTTTCCCGTGTAAAGCTGTGAAATGACGAAAATACTGGTAATGTTTATAAATCCGGGTACTTCGGGGGGCGTTTTCACGGGACTGTGCTTTCAATTATTAAGAGTTCATGTTTACAGAGCTCAGAATTGGTGTCTAAAGCCTTGGAATGACGAGAATAGTGTTTATGTTTCCAATTTAGGAGGTTTGGCTTTGGCTTGTTTGGTGTGAATCAGTTGAAATGGTGACGGTTCCGGTAAATACTTTTATGCAAAATGTCTAATTTTGCTAAAAATGTTAAAATACACAATGAGAGTGCCCAGAAATGATTAAGAACGTGTAATAAACACCTCAAGTACACGTAAATAGATTCTTACTACATTTACTGTCGAATTCAATCACAGAGGTTTCCCGTGGAAAGCTGTGAAATGACGAAAATACTGGTAATGTTTACAAGTCCGGGTACTTCCGGTGGCGTTTTTACGGTTCTGTGCTTTCAATTATTAAGAGTTCCTGTTTACAGAGCTCAGAATTGGTGTCTAAAGCCTTGGAATCACGAGAATAGTTTTTATGTTTACAATTTAGGAGGATTGGCTTTGGCGTTTTTTTTTTGTGAATCAGTTAAAATGGTGACGGTTTCAGTAAATACTTCTAAGCAAACTGTCTAATTTTGGTAAAACTGATAATACACAATGAGAGTTCCCAGAAATGATTAAAAACATGGAAGAAACACTTCAAGTACACGTAAACAGATTCTTACTACATTTAATGTCGTATTCAATTACGGAGGTTTATAGGGGAAAGCTGTGGAATGACGAAAATACTCTTAATGTTTACAAGTCCGGGTACTTCGGGTGGCGTTTTCACGGTTCTGTGCTTTCAATTATTAAGAGTTCATGTTTACAGAGCTCAGAATTGGTGTCTAAAGCCTTGGAATGGCGAGAATAGTGTTTATGTTTACAATTTAGGATGTTTGGCTTTAGCTTGTTTTGTGTGAATCAGTTGAAATGGTGACGGTTCCGGTAAATACTTTTATGCAAAATGTCTAATTTTGCTAAAAGTGTTAAAATACACAATGAGAGTGCCTAGAAATGATTAAGAACGTGTAATAAACACCTCAAGTACACGTAAATAGATTCTTACTACATTTACTGTCGAATTCAATCACAGAGGTTTCCCGTGGAAAGCTGTGAAATGACGAAAATACTCGTAATGTTTACAAGTCCGGGTACTTCCGGTGGCGTTATTATGGTTCTGTGCTTTCAATTATTAAGAGTTCCTGTTTACAGAGCTCAGAATTGGTGTCTAAAGCCTTGGAATGGCGAGAATAGTGTTTATGTTTACAATTTAGGAGGTTTGGCTTTGGCGTGTTTTGTGTGAATTAGTTAAAATGGTGAGGGTTCCGGTAAATACTTCTATGCAAAATGTCTAATTTTGCTAAAACTGTTAAAATACACAATGACAGTGCCCAGAAATGATTAAGAACGTGTAATAAACACCTCAAGTACACAAAAACAGATTTTAACTACATTTACTGTCGAATTCAATCCCAGAGGTTTCCCATGGAAAGCTGTGAAATGACGAAAATACTGGTAATGTTTACAAGTCCGGGTACTTCCGGTGGCGTTTTTACGGTTCTGTGCTTTCAATTATTAAGAGTTCCTGTTTACAGAGCTCAGAATTGGTGTCTAAAGCCTTGGAATCACGAGAATAGTGTTTATGTTTACAATTAAGGAGGATTGGCTTTGGCGTTTTTTTTTGTGAATCAGTTAAAATGGTGACGGTTTCAGTAAATACTTCTAAGCAAACTGTCTAATTTTGGTAAAACTGATAATGCACAATGAGATTTCCCAGAAATGATTAAAAACGTGGAAGAAACACTTCAAGTACACGTAAACAGATTTTAACTACATTTACTGTCGAATTCAATCACGGAGGTTTCCAGTGGAAAGCTTTGAAATGACGAAAATACTGGTAATGTTTACAAGTCCGGGTACTTCGGGTGGCGTTTTCACGGGACTGTGCTTTCAATTATTAAGAGTTCATGTTTACAGAGCTCAGAATTGGTGTGTAAAGCCTTGGAATGACGAGAATAGTGTTTATGTTTACAATTAAGGAGGATTGGGTTCGGCGTTTTTGTGTGTGAATCAGTTAAAATGGTGACGGTTCTAGTAAATACTTCTCAGCAAACTGCCTAATTTTGGTAAAACTGTTAAAATACACAATGAGAGTTCCCAGAAATGATTTAGAACGTGTAATAAACACCTCAAGTACACGTAAATAGATTCTTACTACATTTACTGTCGAATTCAATCACAGAGGTTTCCCGTGGAAAGCTGTGGAATGACGAAAATACTGGTAATGTTTACAAGTCCGGGTACTTCCGGTGGCGTTTTCATGGTTCTGTGCTTTCAATTATTAAGAGTTCATGTTTACAGAGCTCAGAATTGGTGTCTAAAGCCTTGGGTGACGAGAATAGTGTTTATGTTTACAATTAAGGAGGATTGGGTTCAGCGTTTTGTTTTTTTTTTTTAGTCAGTTAAAATGGTGACGGTTCTAGCAAATACTTCTAAGCAAACTGCCTAATTTTGGTAAAACTGTTAAAATACACAATGAGCCTTCCCAGAAATGATTAAGAACGTGTAATAAACACCTCAAGTACACGTAAATAGATTCTTACTACATATACTGTCGAATTCAATTACAGAGGTTTCCCGTGTAAAGCTGTGAAATGACGAAAATACTGGTAATGTTTATAAATCCGGGTACTTCGGGGGGCGTTTTCACGGGACTGTGCTTTCAATTATTAAGAGTTCATGTTTACAGAGCTCAGAATTGGTGTGTAAAGCCTTGGAATGACGAGAATAGTGTTTATGTTTACAATTAAGGAGGATTGGGTTCGGCGTTTTTGTGTGTGATTCAGTTAAAATGGTGTCGGTTCTAGTAAATACTTCTAAGCAAACTGCCTAATTTTGGTAAAACTGTTAAAATACACAATGAGAGTTCCCAGAAATGATTTAGAACGTGTAATAAACACCTCAAGTACACGTAAATAGATTCTTACTACATTTACTGTCGAATTCAATTACAGAGGTTTCCCGTGTAAAGCTGTGAAATGAGGAAAATACTGGTAATGTTTATAAATCCGGGTACTTCGGGTGGCGTTTTCACGGGACTGTGCTTTCAATTATTAAGAGTTCATGTTTACAGAGCTCAGAATTGGTGTCTAAAGCCTTGGAATGACGAGAATAGTGTTTATGTTTACAATTTAGGAGGTTTGGCTTTGGCTTGTTTTGTGTGAATCAGTTGAAATGGTGACGGTTCCGGTAAATACTTTTATGCAAAATGTCTAATTTTGCTAAAAATGTTAAAATACACAATGAGAGTGCCTAGAAATGATTAAGAACGTGTAATAAACACCTCAAGTACACGTAAATAGATTCTTACTACATTTACTGTCGAATTCAATCACAGAGGTTTCCCGTGGAAAGCTGTGAAATCACGAAAATACTGGTAATGTTTACAAGTCCGGGTACTTCCGGTGGCGTTTTTACGGTTCTGTGCTTTCAATTATTAAGAGTTCCTGTTTACAGAGCTCAGAATTGGTGTCTAAAGCCTTGGAATGGCGAGAATAGTGTTTATGTTTACAATTAAGGAGGATTGGCTTTGGCGTTTTTTTTTTGTGAATCAGTTAAAATGGTGACGGTTTCAGTAAATACTTCTAAGCAAACTGTCTAATTTTGGTAAAACTGATAATGCACAATGAGATTTCCCAGAAATGATTAAAAACGTGGAAGAAACACTTCAAGTACACGTAAACAGATTTTAACTACATTTACTGTCGAATTCAATCACGGAGGTTTCCAGTGGAAAGCTTTGAAATGACGAAAATACTGGTAATGTTTACAATTCCGGGTACTTCGGGTGGCGTTTTCACGGGACTGTGCTTTCAATTATTAAGAGTTCATGTTTACAGAGCTCAGAATTGGTGTGTAAAGCCTTGGAATGACGAGAATAGTGTTTATGTTTACAATTAAGGAGGATTGGGTTCGGCGTTTTTGTGTGTGAATCAGTTAAAATGGTGACGGTTCTAGTAAATACTTCTCAGCAAACTGCCTAATTTTGGTAAAACTGTTAAAATACACAATGAGAGTGCCCAGAAATGATTAAGAACGTGTAATAAACACCTCAAGTACACGTAAATAGATTCTTACTACATTTACTGTCGAATTCAATCACAGAGGTTTCCCGTGGAAAGCTGTGAAATGACGAAAATACTGGTAATGTTTACAAGTCCGGGTACTTCCGGTGGCGTTTTTACGGTTCTGTGCTTTCAATTATTAAGAGTTCCTGTTTACAGAGCTCAGAATTGGTGTCTAAAGCCTTGGAATCACGAGAATAGTTTTTATGTTTACAATTTAGGAGGATTGGCTTTGGCGTTTTTTTTTTGTGAATCAGTTAAAATGGTGACGGTTTCAGTAAATACTTCTAAGCAAACTGTCTAATTTTGGTAAAACTGATAATACACAATGAGAGTTCCCAGAAATGATTAAAAACATGGAAGAAACACTTCAAGTACACGTAAACAGATTCTTACTACATTTAATGTCGTATTCAATTACGGAGGTTTATAGGGGAAAGCTGTGGAATGACGAAAATACTCTTAATGTTTACAAGTCCGGGTACTTCGGGTGGCGTTTTCACGGTTCTGTGCTTTCAATTATTAAGAGTTCATGTTTACAGAGCTCAGAATTGGTGTCTAAAGCCTTGGAATGGCGAGAATAGTGTTTATGTTTACAATTTAGGATGTTTGGCTTTAGCTTGTTTTGTGTGAATCAGTTGAAATGGTGACGGTTCCGGTAAATACTTTTATGCAAAATGTCTAATTTTGCTAAAAGTGTTAAAATACACAATGAGAGTGCCTAGAAATGATTAAGAACGTGTAATAAACACCTCAAGTACACGTAAATAGATTCTTACTACATTTACTGTCGAATTCAATCACAGAGGTTTCCCGTGGAAAGCTGTGAAATGACGAAAATACTCGTAATGTTTACAAGTCCGGGTACTTCCGGTGGCGTTATTATGGTTCTGTGCTTTCAATTATTAAGAGTTCCTGTTTACAGAGCTCAGAATTGGTGTCTAAAGCCTTGGAATGGCGAGAATAGTGTTTATGTTTACAATTTAGGAGGTTTGGCTTTGGCGTGTTTTGTGTGAATCAGTTAAAATGGTGAGGGTTCCGGTAAATACTTCTATGCAAAATGTCTAATTTTGCTAAAACTGTTAAAATACACAATGACAGTGCCCAGAAATGATTAAGAACGTGTAATAAACACCTCAAGTACACAAAAACAGATTTTAACTACATTTACTGTCGAATTCAATCCCAGAGGTTTCCCATGGAAAGCTGTGAAATGACGAAAATACTGGTAATGTTTACAAGTCCGGGTACTTCCGGTGGCGTTTTTACGGTTCTGTGCTTTCAATTATTAAGAGTTCCTGTTTACAGAGCTCAGAATTGGTGTCTAAAGCCTTGGAATCACGAGAATAGTGTTTATGTTTACAATTAAGGAGGATTGGCTTTGGCGTTTTTTTTTGTGAATCAGTTAAAATGGTGACGGTTTCAGTAAATACTTCTAAGCAAACTGTCTAATTTTGGTAAAACTGATAATGCACAATGAGATTTCCCAGAAATGATTAAAAACGTGGAAGAAACACTTCAAGTACACGTAAACAGATTTTAACTACATTTACTGTCGAATTCAATCACGGAGGTTTCCAGTGGAAAGCTTTGAAATGACGAAAATACTGGTAATGTTTACAAGTCCGGGTACTTCGGGTGGCGTTTTCACGGGACTGTGCTTTCAATTATTAAGAGTTCATGTTTACAGAGCTCAGAATTGGTGTGTAAAGCCTTGGAATGACGAGAATAGTGTTTATGTTTACAATTAAGGAGGATTGGGTTCGGCGTTTTTGTGTGTGAATCAGTTAAAATGGTGACGGTTCTAGTAAATACTTCTCAGCAAACTGCCTAATTTTGGTAAAACTGTTAAAATACACAATGAGAGTTCCCAGAAATGATTTAGAACGTGTAATAAACACCTCAAGTACACGTAAATAGATTCTTACTACATTTACTGTCGAATTCAATCACAGAGGTTTCCCGTGGAAAGCTGTGGAATGACGAAAATACTGGTAATGTTTACAAGTCCGGGTACTTCCGGTGGCGTTTTCATGGTTCTGTGCTTTCAATTATTAAGAGTTCATGTTTACAGAGCTCAGAATTGGTGTCTAAAGCCTTGGGTGACGAGAATAGTGTTTATGTTTACAATTAAGGAGGATTGGGTTCAGCGTTTTGTTTTTTTTTTTTAGTCAGTTAAAATGGTGACGGTTCTAGCAAATACTTCTAAGCAAATGCCTAATTTTGGTAAAACTGTTAAAATACACAATGAGCCTTCCCAGAAATGATTAAGAACGTGTAATAAACACCTCAAGTACACGTAAATAGATTCTTACTACATATACTGTCGAATTCAATTACAGAGGTTTCCCGTGTAAAGCTGTGAAATGACGAAAATACTGGTAATGTTTATAAATCCGGGTACTTCGGGGGGCGTTTTCACGGGACTGTGCTTTCAATTATTAAGAGTTCATGTTTACAGAGCTCAGAATTGGTGTGTAAAGCCTTGGAATGACGAGAATAGTGTTTATGTTTACAATTAAGGAGGATTGGGTTCGGCGTTTTTGTGTGTGATTCAGTTAAAATGGTGTCGGTTCTAGTAAATACTTCTAAGCAAACTGCCTAATTTTGGTAAAACTGTTAAAATACACAATGAGAGTTCCCAGAAATGATTTAGAACGTGTAATAAACACCTCAAGTACACGTAAATAGATTCTTACTACATTTACTGTCGAATTCAATTACAGAGGTTTCCCGTGTAAAGCTGTGAAATGAGGAAAATACTGGTAATGTTTATAAATCCGGGTACTTCGGGTGGCGTTTTCACGGGACTGTGCTTTCAATTATTAAGAGTTCATGTTTACAGAGCTCAGAATTGGTGTCTAAAGCCTTGGAATGACGAGAATAGTGTTTATGTTTACAATTTAGGAGGTTTGGCTTTGGCTTGTTTTGTGTGAATCAGTTGAAATGGTGACGGTTCCGGTAAATACTTTTATGCAAAATGTCTAATTTTGCTAAAAATGTTAAAATACACAATGAGAGTGCCTAGAAATGATTAAGAACGTGTAATAAACACCTCAAGTACACGTAAATAGATTCTTACTACATTTACTGTCGAATTCAATCACAGAGGTTTCCCGTGGAAAGCTGTGAAATCACGAAAATACTGGTAATGTTTACAAGTCCGGGTACTTCCGGTGGCGTTTTTACGGTTCTGTGCTTTCAATTATTAAGAGTTCCTGTTTACAGAGCTCAGAATTGGTGTCTAAAGCCTTGGAATGGCGAGAATAGTGTTTATGTTTACAATTAAGGAGGATTGGCTTTGGCGTTTTTTTTTTGTGAATCAGTTAAAATGGTGACGGTTTCAGTAAATACTTCTAAGCAAACTGTCTAATTTTGGTAAAACTGATAATGCACAATGAGATTTCCCAGAAATGATTAAAAACGTGGAAGAAACACTTCAAGTACACGTAAACAGATTTTAACTACATTTACTGTCGAATTCAATCACGGAGGTTTCCAGTGGAAAGCTTTGAAATGACGAAAATACTGGTAATGTTTACAATTCCGGGTACTTCGGGTGGCGTTTTCACGGGACTGTGCTTTCAATTATTAAGAGTTCATGTTTACAGAGCTCAGAATTGGTGTGTAAAGCCTTGGAATGACGAGAATAGTGTTTATGTTTACAATTAAGGAGGATTGGGTTCGGCGTTTTTGTGTGTGAATCAGTTAAAATGGTGACGGTTCTAGTAAATACTTCTCAGCAAACTGCCTAATTTTGGTAAAACTGTTAAAATACACAATGAGAGTTCCCAGAAATGATTTAGAACGTGTAATAAACACCTCAAGTACACGTAAATAGATTCTTACTACATTTACTGTCGAATTCAATCACAGAGGTTTCCCGTGGAAAGCTGTCGAATGACGAAAATACTGGTAATGTTTACAAGTCCGGGTACTTCCGGTGGCGTTTTCATGGTTCTGTGCTTTCAATTATTAAGAGTTCATGTTTACAGAGCTCAGAATTGGTGTCTAAAGCCTTGGGTGACGAGAATAGTGTTTATGTTTACAATTAAGGAGGATTGGGTTCAGCGTTTTTTTTTTTTTTTTTAGTCAGTTAAAATGGTGACGGTTCTAGCAAATACTTCTAAGCAAACTGCCTAATTTTGGTAAAACTTTAAAATACACAATGAGCCTTCCCAGAAATGATTAAGAACGTGTAATAAACACCTCAAGTACACGTAAATAGATTCTTACTACATATACTGTCGAATTCAATTACAGAGGTTTCCCGTGTAAAGCTGTGAAATGACGAAAATACTGGTAATGTTTATAAATCCGGGTACTTCGGGGGGCGTTTTCACGGGACTGTGCTTTCAATTATTAAGAGTTCATGTTTACAGAGCTCAGAATTGGTGTGTAAAGCCTTGGAATGACGAGAATAGTGTTTATGTTTACAATTAAGGAGGATTGGGTTCGGCGTTTTTGTGTGTGATTCAGTTAAAATGGTGTCGGTTCTAGTAAATACTTCTAAGCAAACTGCCTAATTTTGGTAAAACTGTTAAAATACACAATGAGAGTTCCCAGAAATGATTTAGAACGTGTAATAAACACCTCAAGTACACGTAAATAGATTCTTACTACATTTACTGTCTAATTCAATTACAGAGGTTTCCCGTGTAAAGCTGTGAAATGAGGAAAATACTGGTAATGTTTATAATTCCGGGTACTTCGGGAGGCGTTTTCACGGGACTGTGCTTTCAATTATTAAGAGTTCATGTTTACAGAGCTCAGAGTAGGTGTCTAAAGCCTTGGAATGACGAGAATAGTGTTTATATTTACAATTTAGGAGGATTGGTTTCGGCGTTTTTTTTTTGTGATTCAGTTAAAATGGTGACGGTTCTAGTAAATACTTCTAAGCAAACTGCCTCATTTTGCTAAAACTGATAAAATACACAATGATAGTTTCCAGAAATGATTAAAAACATGGAAGAAACACTTCAAGTACACGTAAATAGATTCTTACTACATTTACTGTCGAATTCAATCACAGAGGTTTCCCGTGGAAAGCTGTGGAATGACGAAAATACTGGTAATGTTTACAAGTCCGGGTACTTCCGGTGGCGTTTTCACGGGACTGTGCTTTCAATTATTAAGAGTTCATGTTTACAGAGCACAGAATTGGTGTCTAAAGCCTTGGAATGACGAGAATAGTGTTTATGTTTACAATATAGGAGGATTGCGTTCGGCGTGTTTTTTTGTGTGATTCAGATAGAATGGTGACGGTTCTAGTAAATACTTCTAAGCAAACTGCCTCATTTTGCAAAAACTGTTAAAATACACAATGATAGTTTCCAAAAATGATTAAAAACATGGAAGAAACACTTCAAGTACACGTAAACAGATTCTTACTACATTTAATGTCATATTCAATCACGGAGGTTTCCCGTGTAAAGCTGTGGAATGACGAAAATACTCTTAATGTTTACAAGTCCGGGTACTTCCGGTGGCGTTTTCAGGGGACTGTGCTTTCAATTATTAAGAGTTCATGTTTACAGAGCTCAGAATTGGTGTGTAAAGCCTTGGAATGACGAGAATAGTGTTTATGTTTACAATTAAGGAGGATTGGGTTCGGCGTTTTTGTGTGTGATTCAGTTAAAATGGTGACGGTTCTAGTAAATACTTCTAAGCAAACTGCCTAATTTTGGTAAAACTGTTAAAATACACAATGAGAGTTCCCAGAAATGATTAAGAACGTGTAATAAACACCTCAAGTACACGTAAATAGATTCTTACTACATATACTGTCGAATTCAATTACAGAGGTTTCCCGTGTAAAGCTGTGAAATGACGAAAATACTGGTAATGTTTATAAATCCGGGTACTTCGGGTGGCGTTTTCACGGGACTGTGCTTTCAATTATTAAGAGTTCATGTTTACAGAGCTCAGAATTGGTCTCTAAAGTCTTGGAATGACGAGAATAGTGTTTATGTTTACAATTTAGGAGGTTTGGCTTTGGCTTGTTTTGTGTGAATCAGTTGAAATGGTGACGGTTCCGGTAAATACTTTTATGCAAAATGTCTAATTTCGCTAAAAATGTTAAAATACACAATGAGAGTGCCTAGAAATGATTAAGAACGTGTAATAAACACCTCAAGTACACGTAAATAGATTCTTACTACATTTACTGTCGAATTCAATCACAGAGGTTTCCCGTGTAAAGCTGTGAAATGACAAAAATACTGCTAATGTTTACAAGTCCGGGTACTTCCGGTGGCGTTTTTACGGTTCTGTGCTTTCAATTATTAAGAGTTCCTGTTTACAGAGCTCAGAATTGGTGTCTAAAGCCTTGGAATCACGAGAATAGTTTTTATGTTTACAATTTAGGAGGATTGGCTTTCGCGTTTTTTTTTTGTGAATCACTTAAAATGGTGACGGTTTCAGTAAATATTTCTAAGAAAACTGTCTAATTTTGGTAAAACTGATAATACACAATGAGAGTTCCCAGAAATGATTAAAAACGTGGAAGAAACACTTCAAGTACACATAAACAGATTTTAACTACATTTACTGTCGAATTCATCACGGCGGTTTCCAGGGGAAAGCTGTGGAATGACGAAAATACTCTTAATGTTTACAAGTCCGGGTACTTCCGGTGGCGTTTTCAGGGGACTGTGCTTTCAATTATTAAGAGTTCATGTTTACAGAGCTCAGAATTGGTGTGTAAAGCCTTGGAATGACGAGAATAGTGTTTATGTTTACAATTAAGGAGGATTGGATTCGGCGTTTTTGTGTGTGATTCAGTTAAAATGGTGACGGTTCTAGTAAATACTTCTAAGCAAACTGCCTAATTTTGGTAAAACTGTTAAAATACACAATGAGAGTTCCCAGAAATGATTAAGAACGTGTAATAAACACCTCAAGTACACGTAAATAGATTCTTACTACATATACTGTCGAATTCAATTACAGAGGTTTCCCGTGTAAAGCTGTGAAATGACGAAAATACTGGTAATGTTTATAAATCCGGGTACTTCGGGTGGCGTTTTCACGGGACTGTGCTTTCAATTATTAAGAGTTCATGTTTACAGAGCTCAGAATTGGTGTCTAAAGCCTTGGAATGACGAGAATAGTGTTTATGTTTACAATTTAGGAGGTTTGGCTTTGGCTTGTTTTGTGTGAATCAGTTGAAATGGTGACGGTTCCGGTAAATACTTTTATGCAAAATGTCTAATTTTGCTAAAAATGTTAAAATACACAATGAGAGTGCCTAGAAATGATTAAGAACGTGTAATAAACACCTCAAGTACACGTAAATAGATTCTTACTACATTTACTGTCGAATTCAATCACAGAGGTTTCCCGTGGAAAGCTGTGAAATGACGAAAATACTCGTAATGTTTACAAGTCCGGGTACTTCCGGTGGCGTTTTTACGGTTCTGTGCTTTCAATTATTAAGAGTTCCTGTTTACAGAGCTCAGAATTGGTGTCTAAAGCCTTGGAATGGCGAGAATAGTGTTTATGTTTACAATTTAGGAGGTTTGGCTTTGGCGTGTTTTGTGTGAATCAGTTAAAATGGTGAGGGATCCGGTAAATACTTCTATGCAAAATGTCTAATTTTGCTAAAACTGTTAAAATACACAATGACAGTGCCCAGAAATGATTAAGAACGTGTAATAAACACCTCAAGTACACGAAAACAGATTTTAACTACATTTACTGTCGAATTCAATCCCAGAGGTTTCCCGTGGAAAGCTGTGAAATGACGAAAATACTGGTAATGTTTACAAGTCCGGGTACTTCCGGTGGCGTTTTCATGGTTCTGTGCTTTCAATTATTAAGAGTTCATGTTTACAGAGCTCAGAATTGGTGTCTAAAGCCTTGGAATGACGAGAATAGTGTTTATGTTTACAATATAGGAGGATTGGGTTCGGCGTGTTTTTTTGTGTGATTCAGGTAGAATGGTGACGGTTCTAGTAAATACTTCTAAGCAAACTGCCTCATTTTGCTAAAACTGTTAAAATACACAATGATAGTTTCCAAAAATGATTAAAAACATGGAAGAAACACTTCAAGTACACGTAAACAGATTCTTACTACATTTAATGTCGAATTCAATCACGGAGGTTTTCCGTGTAAAGCTGTGAAATGACGAAAATACTCTTAATGTTTACAAGTCCGGGTACTTCCGGTGGCGTTTTCACGGTTCTGTGCTTTCAATTATTAAGAGTTCATGTTTACAGAGCTCAGAATTGGTGTCTAAAGCCTTGGAATGACGAGAATAGTGTTTATGTTTACAATTTAGGAGGTTTGGCTTTGGCGTGTTTTGTGTGAATCAGTTGAAATGGTGACGGTTCCGGTAAATACTTCTATGCAAAGTGTCTAATTTTGCTAAAAATGTTAAAATACACAATGAGAGTGCCCAGAATTGATTAAGAACGTGTAATAAACACCTCAAGTACACGTAAATAGATTCTTACTACATTTACTGTCGAATTCAATCACAGAGGTTTCCCGTGTAAAGCTATGAAATGACAAAAATACTGCTAATGTTTACAAGTCCGGGTACTTCCGGTGGCGTTTTTACGGTTCTGTGCTTTCAATTATTAAGAGTTCCTGTTTACAGAGCTCAGAATTGGTGTCTAAAGCCTTGGGATCATGAGAATAGTTTTTATGTTTACAATTTAGGAGGATTGGCTTTGGCGTTTTTTTTTGTGAATCACTTAAAATGGTGACGGTTTCAGTAAATATTTCTAAGCAAACTGTCTAATTTTGGTAAAACTGATAATACACAATGAGAGTTCCCAGAAATGATTAAAAACGTGGAAGAAACACTTCAAGTACACATAAACAGATTCTTACTACATTTACTGTCGAATTCAATCACGGAGGTTTCCAGGGGAAAGCTGTGGAATGACGAAAATACTCTTAATGTTTACAAGTCCGGGTACTTCCGGTGGCGTTTTCAGGGGAATGTGCTTTCAATTATTAAGAGTTCATGTTTACAGAGCTCAGAATTGTTGTGTAAAGCCTTGGAATGACGAGAATAGTGTTTATGTTTACAATTAAGAAGGATTGGGTTCGGCGTTTTTGTGTGTGATTCAGTTAAAATGGTGACGGTTCTAGTAAATACTTCTAAGCAAACTGCCTAATTTTGGTAAAACTGTTAAAATACACAATGAGAGTTCCCAGAAATGATTAAGAACGTGAAATAAACACCTCAAGTACACGTAAATAGATTCTTACTACATTTACTGTCGAATTCAATCACGGAGGTTTCCAGGGGAAAGCTGTGGAATGACGAAAATACTCTTAATGTTTACAAGTCCGGGTACTTCGGGTGGCGTTTTCACGGGACTGTGCTTTCAATTATTAAGAGTTCATGTTTACAGAGCTCAGAATTGGTGTCTAAAGCCTTGGAATGACGAGAATAGTGTTTATGTTTACAATTTAGGAGGTTTGGCTTTGGCTTGTTTTGTGTGAATCAGTTGAAATGGTGACGGTTCCGGTAAATACTTTTATGCAAAATGTCTAATTTTGCTAAAAATGTTAAAATACACAATGAGAGTTCCCAGAAATGATTAAAAACGTGGAAGAAACACTTCAAGTACACATAAACAGATTTTAACTACATTTACTGTCGAATTCATCACGGCGGTTTCCAGGGGAAAGCTGTGGAATGACGAAAATACTCTTAATGTTTACAAGTCCGGGTACTTCCGGTGGCGTTTTCAGGGGACTGTGCTTTCAATTATTAAGAGTTCATGTTTACAGAGCTCAGAATTGGTGTGTAAAGCCTTGGAATGACGAGAATAGTGTTTATGTTTACAATTAAGGAGGATTGGATTCGGCGTTTTTGTGTGTGATTCAGTTAAAATGGTGACGGTTCTAGTAAATACTTCTAAGCAAACTGCCTAATTTTGGTAAAACTGTTAAAATACACAATGAGAGTTCCCAGAAATGATTAAGAACGTGTAATAAACACCTCAAGTACACGTAAATAGATTCTTACTACATATACTGTCGAATTCAATTACAGAGGTTTCCCGTGTAAAGCTGTGAAATGACGAAAATACTGGTAATGTTTATAAATCCGGGTACTTCGGGTGGCGTTTTCACGGGACTGTGCTTTCAATTATTAAGAGTTCATGTTTACAGAGCTCAGAATTGGTGTCTAAAGCCTTGGAATGACGAGAATAGTGTTTATGTTTACAATTTAGGAGGTTTGGCTTTGGCTTGTTTTGTGTGAATCAGTTGAAATGGTGACGGTTCCGGTAAATACTTTTATGCAAAATGTCTAATTTTGCTAAAAATGTTAAAATACACAATGAGAGTGCCTAGAAATGATTAAGAACGTGTAATAAACACCTCAAGTACACGTAAATAGATTCTTACTACATTTACTGTCGAATTCAATCACAGAGGTTTCCCGTGGAAAGCTGTGAAATGACGAAAATACTCGTAATGTTTACAAGTCCGGGTACTTCCGGTGGCGTTTTTACGGTTCTGTGCTTTCAATTATTAAGAGTTCCTGTTTACAGAGCTCAGAATTGGTGTCTAAAGCCTTGGAATGGCGAGAATAGTGTTTATGTTTACAATTTAGGAGGTTTGGCTTTGGCGTGTTTTGTGTGAATCAGTTAAAATGGTGAGGGATCCGGTAAATACTTCTATGCAAAATGTCTAATTTTGCTAAAACTGTTAAAATACACAATGACAGTGCCCAGAAATGATTAAGAACGTGTAATAAACACCTCAAGTACACGTAAATAGATTCTTACTACATTTACTGTCGAATTCAATCACAGAGGTTTCCCGTGTAAAGCTGTGAAATGACGAAAATACTGGTAATGTTTATAAATCCGGGTACTTCGGGGGGCGTTTTCACGGGACTGTGCTTTCAATTATTAAGAGTTCATGTTTACAGAGCTCAGAATTGGTGTGTAAAGCCTTGGAATGACGAGAATAGTGTTTATGTTTACAATTAAGGAGGATTGGGTTCGGCGTTTTTGTGTGTGATTCAGTTAAAATGGTGTCGGTTCTAGTAAATACTTCTAAGCAAACTGCCTAATTTTGGTAAAACTGTTAAAATACACAATGAGAGTTCCCAGAAATGATTTAGAACGTGTAATAAACACCTCAAGTACACGTAAATAGATTCTTACTACATTTACTGTCTAATTCAATTACAGAGGTTTCCCGTGTAAAGCTGTGAAATGAGGAAAATACTGGTAATGTTTATAATTCCGGGTACTTCGGGAGGCGTTTTCACGGGACTGTGCTTTCAATTATTAAGAGTTCATGTTTACAGAGCTCAGAGTAGGTGTCTAAAGCCTTGGAATGACGAGAATAGTGTTTATATTTACAATTTAGGAGGATTGGTTTCGGCGTTTTTTTTTTGTGATTCAGTTAAAATGGTGACGGTTCTAGTAAATACTTCTAAGCAAACTGCCTCATTTTGCTAAAACTGATAAAATACACAATGATAGTTTCCAGAAATGATTAAAAACATGGAAGAAACACTTCAAGTACACGTAAATAGATTCTTACTACATTTACTGTCGAATTCAATCACAGAGGTTTCCCGTGGAAAGCTGTGGAATGACGAAAATACTGGTAATGTTTACAAGTCCGGGTACTTCCGGTGGCGTTTTCACGGGACTGTGCTTTCAATTATTAAGAGTTCATGTTTACAGAGCACAGAATTGGTGTCTAAAGCCTTGGAATGACGAGAATAGTGTTTATGTTTACAATATAGGAGGATTGCGTTCGGCGTGTTTTTTTGTGTGATTCAGATAGAATGGTGACGGTTCTAGTAAATACTTCTAAGCAAACTGCCTCATTTTGCAAAAACTGTTAAAATACACAATGATAGTTTCCAAAAATGATTAAAAACATGGAAGAAACACTTCAAGTACACGTAAACAGATTCTTACTACATTTAATGTCATATTCAATCACGGAGGTTTCCCGTGTAAAGCTGTGGAATGACGAAAATACTCTTAATGTTTACAAGTCCGGGTACTTCCGGTGGCGTTTTCAGGGGACTGTGCTTTCAATTATTAAGAGTTCATGTTTACAGAGCTCAGAATTGGTGTGTAAAGCCTTGGAATGACGAGAATAGTGTTTATGTTTACAATTAAGGAGGATTGGGTTCGGCGTTTTTGTGTGTGATTCAGTTAAAATGGTGACGGTTCTAGTAAATACTTCTAAGCAAACTGCCTAATTTTGGTAAAACTGTTAAAATACACAATGAGAGTTCCCAGAAATGATTAAGAACGTGTAATAAACACCTCAAGTACACGTAAATAGATTCTTACTACATATACTGTCGAATTCAATTACAGAGGTTTCCCGTGTAAAGCTGTGAAATGACGAAAATACTGGTAATGTTTATAAATCCGGGTACTTCGGGTGGCGTTTTCACGGGACTGTGCTTTCAATTATTAAGAGTTCATGTTTACAGAGCTCAGAATTGGTCTCTAAAGTCTTGGAATGACGAGAATAGTGTTTATGTTTACAATTTAGGAGGTTTGGCTTTGGCTTGTTTTGTGTGAATCAGTTGAAATGGTGACGGTTCCGGTAAATACTTTTATGCAAAATGTCTAATTTTGCTAAAAATGTTAAAATACACAATGAGAGTGCCTAGAAATGATTAAGAACGTGTAATAAACACCTCAAGTACACGTAAATAGATTCTTACTACATTTACTGTCGAATTCAATCACAGAGGTTTCCCGTGTAAAGCTGTGAAATGACAAAAATACTGCTAATGTTTACAAGTCCGGGTACTTCCGGTGGCGTTTTTACGGTTCTGTGCTTTCAATTATTAAGAGTTCCTGTTTACAGAGCTCAGAATTGGTGTCTAAAGCCTTGGAATCACGAGAATAGTTTTTATGTTTACAATTTAGGAGGAATGGCTTTCGCGTTTTTTTTTTTGTGAATCACTTAAAATGGTGACGGTTTCAGTAAATATTTCTAAGAAAACTGTCTAATTTTGGTAAAACTGATAATACACAATGAGAGTTCCCAGAAATGATTAAAAACGTGGAAGAAACACTTCAAGTACACATAAACAGATTTTAACTACATTTACTGTCGAATTCATCACGGCGGTTTCCAGGGGAAAGCTGTGGAATGACGAAAATACTCTTAATGTTTACAAGTCCGGGTACTTCCGGTGGCGTTTTCAGGGGACTGTGCTTTCAATTATTAAGAGTTCATGTTTACAGAGCTCAGAATTGGTGTGTAAAGCCTTGGAATGACGAGAATAGTGTTTATGTTTACAATTAAGGAGGATTGGATTCGGCGTTTTTGTGTGTGATTCAGTTAAAATGGTGACGGTTCTAGTAAATACTTCTAAGCAAACTGCCTAATTTTGGTAAAACTGTTAAAATACACAATGAGAGTTCCCAGAAATGATTAAGAACGTGTAATAAACACCTCAAGTACACGTAAATAGATTCTTACTACATATACTGTCGAATTCAATTACAGAGGTTTCCCGTGTAAAGCTGTGAAATGACGAAAATACTGGTAATGTTTATAAATCCGGGTACTTCGGGTGGCGTTTTCACGGGACTGTGCTTTCAATTATTAAGAGTTCATGTTTACAGAGCTCAGAATTGGTGTCTAAAGCCTTGGAATGACGAGAATAGTGTTTATGTTTACAATTTAGGAGGTTTGGCTTTGGCTTGTTTTGTGTGAATCAGTTGAAATGGTGACGGTTCCGGTAAATACTTTTATGCAAAATGTCTAATTTTGCTAAAAATGTTAAAATACACAATGAGAGTGCCTAGAAATGATTAAGAACGTGTAATAAACACCTCAAGTACACGTAAATAGATTCTTACTACATTTACTGTCGAATTCAATCACAGAGGTTTCCCGTGGAAAGCTGTGAAATGACGAAAATACTCGTAATGTTTACAAGTCCGGGTACTTCCGGTGGCGTTTTTACGGTTCTGTGCTTTCAATTATTAAGAGTTCCTGTTTACAGAGCTCAGAATTGGTGTCTAAAGCCTTGGAATGGCGAGAATAGTGTTTATGTTTACAATTTAGGAGGTTTGGCTTTGGCGTGTTTTGTGTGAATCAGTTAAAATGGTGAGGGATCCGGTAAATACTTCTATGCAAAATGTCTAATTTTGCTAAAACTGTTAAAATACACAATGACAGTGCCCAGAAATGATTAAGAACGTGTAATAAACACCTCAAGTACACGTAAATAGATTCTTACTACATTTACTGTCGAATTCAATCACAGAGGTTTCCCGTGTAAAGCTGTGAAATGACGAAAATACTGGTAATGTTTATAAATCCGGGTACTTCGGGGGGCGTTTTCACGGGACTGTGCTTTCAATTATTAAGAGTTCATGTTTACAGAGCTCAGAATTGGTGTGTAAAGCCTTGGAATGACGAGAATAGTGTTTATGTTTACAATTAAGGAGGATTGGGTTCGGCGTTTTTGTGTGTGATTCAGTTAAAATGGTGTCGGTTCTAGTAAATACTTCTAAGCAAACTGCCTAATTTTGGTAAAACTGTTAAAATACACAATGAGAGTTCCCAGAAATGATTTAGAACGTGTAATAAACACCTCAAGTACACGTAAATAGATTCTTACTACATTTACTGTCTAATTCAATTACAGAGGTTTCCCGTGTAAAGCTGTGAAATGAGGAAAATACTGGTAATGTTTATAATTCCGGGTACTTCGGGAGGCGTTTTCACGGGACTGTGCTTTCAATTATTAAGAGTTCATGTTTACAGAGCTCAGAGTAGGTGTCTAAAGCCTTGGAATGACGAGAATAGTGTTTATATTTACAATTTAGGAGGATTGGTTTCGGCGTTTTTTTTTTGTGATTCAGTTAAAATGGTGACGGTTCTAGTAAATACTTCTAAGCAAACTGCCTCATTTTGCTAAAACTGATAAAATACACAATGATAGTTTCCAGAAATGATTAAAAACATGGAAGAAACACTTCAAGTACACGTAAATAGATTCTTACTACATTTACTGTCGAATTCAATCACAGAGGTTTCCCGTGGAAAGCTGTGGAATGACGAAAATACTGGTAATGTTTACAAGTCCGGGTACTTCCGGTGGCGTTTTCACGGGACTGTGCTTTCAATTATTAAGAGTTCATGTTTACAGAGCACAGAATTGGTGTCTAAAGCCTTGGAATGACGAGAATAGTGTTTATGTTTACAATATAGGAGGATTGCGTTCGGCGTGTTTTTTTGTGTGATTCAGATAGAATGGTGACGGTTCTAGTAAATACTTCTAAGCAAACTGCCTCATTTTGCAAAAACTGTTAAAATACACAATGATAGTTTCCAAAAATGATTAAAAACATGGAAGAAACACTTCAAGTACACGTAAACAGATTCTTACTACATTTAATGTCATATTCAATCACGGAGGTTTCCCGTGTAAAGCTGTGGAATGACGAAAATACTCTTAATGTTTACAAGTCCGGGTACTTCCGGTGGCGTTTTCAGGGGACTGTGCTTTCAATTATTAAGAGTTCATGTTTACAGAGCTCAGAATTGGTGTGTAAAGCCTTGGAATGACGAGAATAGTGTTTATGTTTACAATTAAGGAGGATTGGGTTCGGCGTTTTTGTGTGTGATTCAGTTAAAATGGTGACGGTTCTAGTAAATACTTCTAAGCAAACTGCCTAATTTTGGTAAAACTGTTAAAATACACAATGAGAGTTCCCAGAAATGATTAAGAACGTGTAATAAACACCTCAAGTACACGTAAATAGATTCTTACTACATATACTGTCGAATTCAATTACAGAGGTTTCCCGTGTAAAGCTGTGAAATGACGAAAATACTGGTAATGTTTATAAATCCGGGTACTTCGGGTGGCGTTTTCACGGGACTGTGCTTTCAATTATTAAGAGTTCATGTTTACAGAGCTCAGAATTGGTCTCTAAAGTCTTGGAATGACGAGAATAGTGTTTATGTTTACAATTTAGGAGGTTTGGCTTTGGCTTGTTTTGTGTGAATCAGTTGAAATGGTGACGGTTCCGGTAAATACTTTTATGCAAAATGTCTAATTTTGCTAAAAATGTTAAAATACACAATGAGAGTGCCTAGAAATGATTAAGAACGTGTAATAAACACCTCAAGTACACGTAAATAGATTCTTACTACATTTACTGTCGAATTCAATCACAGAGGTTTCCCGTGTAAAGCTGTGAAATGACAAAAATACTGCTAATGTTTACAAGTCCGGGTACTTCCGGTGGCGTTTTTACGGTTCTGTGCTTTCAATTATTAAGAGTTCCTGTTTACAGAGCTCAGAATTGGTGTCTAAAGCCTTGGAATCACGAGAATAGTTTTTATGTTTACAATTTAGGAGGAATGGCTTTCGCGTTTTTTTTTTTGTGAATCACTTAAAATGGTGACGGTTTCAGTAAATATTTCTAAGAAAACTGTCTAATTTTGGTAAAACTGATAATACACAATGAGAGTTCCCAGAAATGATTAAAAACGTGGAAGAAACACTTCAAGTACACATAAACAGATTTTAACTACATTTACTGTCGAATTCATCACGGCGGTTTCCAGGGGAAAGCTGTGGAATGACGAAAATACTCTTAATGTTTACAAGTCCGGGTACTTCCGGTGGCGTTTTCAGGGGACTGTGCTTTCAATTATTAAGAGTTC
This sequence comes from Myotis daubentonii, assembly GCF_963259705.1. NCBI lineage: Eukaryota > Metazoa > Chordata > Mammalia > Chiroptera > Vespertilionidae > Myotis > Myotis daubentonii. The sequence continues at coordinate 851,638 of NW_026775479.1, read as the reverse complement.
ATGTTTACAGAGCTCAGAATTGGTGTGTAAAGCCTTGGAATGACGAGAATAGTGTTTATGTTTACAATTAAGGAGGATTGGATTCGGCGTTTTTGTGTGTGATTCAGTTAAAATGGTGACGGTTCTAGTAAATACTTCTAAGCAAACTGCCTAATTTTGGTAAAACTGTTAAAATACACAATGAGAGTTCCCAGAAATGATTAAGAACGTGTAATAAACACCTCAAGTACACGTAAATAGATTCTTACTACATATACTGTCGAATTCAATTACAGAGGTTTCCCGTGTAAAGCTGTGAAATGACGAAAATACTGGTAATGTTTATAAATCCGGGTACTTCGGGTGGCGTTTTCACGGGACTGTGCTTTCAATTATTAAGAGTTCATGTTTACAGAGCTCAGAATTGGTGTCTAAAGCCTTGGAATGACGAGAATAGTGTTTATGTTTACAATTTAGGAGGTTTGGCTTTGGCTTGTTTTGTGTGAATCAGTTGAAATGGTGACGGTTCCGGTAAATACTTTTATGCAAAATGTCTAATTTTGCTAAAAATGTTAAAATACACAATGAGAGTGCCTAGAAATGATTAAGAACGTGTAATAAACACCTCAAGTACACGTAAATAGATTCTTACTACATTTACTGTCGAATTCAATCACAGAGGTTTCCCGTGGAAAGCTGTGAAATGACGAAAATACTCGTAATGTTTACAAGTCCGGGTACTTCCGGTGGCGTTTTTACGGTTCTGTGCTTTCAATTATTAAGAGTTCCTGTTTACAGAGCTCAGAATTGGTGTCTAAAGCCTTGGAATGGCGAGAATAGTGTTTATGTTTACAATTTAGGAGGTTTGGCTTTGGCGTGTTTTGTGTGAATCAGTTAAAATGGTGAGGGATCCGGTAAATACTTCTATGCAAAATGTCTAATTTTGCTAAAACTGTTAAAATACACAATGACAGTGCCCAGAAATGATTAAGAACGTGTAATAAACACCTCAAGTACACGAAAACAGATTTTAACTACATTTACTGTCGAATTCAATCCCAGAGGTTTCCCGTGGAAAGCTGTGAAATGACGAAAATACTGGTAATGTTTACAAGTCCGGGTACTTCCGGTGGCGTTTTCATGGTTCTGTGCTTTCAATTATTAAGAGTTCATGTTTACAGAGCTCAGAATTGGTGTCTAAAGCCTTGGAATGACGAGAATAGTGTTTATGTTTACAATATAGGAGGATTGGGTTCGGCGTGTTTTTTTGTGTGATTCAGGTAGAATGGTGACGGTTCTAGTAAATACTTCTAAGCAAACTGCCTCATTTTGCTAAAACTGTTAAAATACACAATGATAGTTTCCAAAAATGATTAAAAACATGGAAGAAACACTTCAAGTACACGTAAACAGATTCTTACTACATTTAATGTCGAATTCAATCACGGAGGTTTTCCGTGTAAAGCTGTGAAATGACGAAAATACTCTTAATGTTTACAAGTCCGGGTACTTCCGGTGGCGTTTTCACGGTTCTGTGCTTTCAATTATTAAGAGTTCATGTTTACAGAGCTCAGAATTGGTGTCTAAAGCCTTGGAATGGCGAGAATAGTGTTTATGTTTACAATTTAGGAGGTTTGGCTTTGGCGTGTTTTGTGTGAATCAGTTGAAATGGTGACGGTTCCGGTAAATACTTCTATGCAAAGTGTCTAATTTTGCTAAAAATGTTAAAATACACAATGAGAGTGCCCAGAATTGATTAAGAACGTGTAATAAACACCTCAAGTACACGTAAATAGATTCTTACTACATTTACTGTCGAATTCAATCACAGAGGTTTCCCGTGTAAAGCTATGAAATGACAAAAATACTGCTAATGTTTACAAGTCCGGGTACTTCCGGTGGCGTTTTTACGGTTCTGTGCTTTCAATTATTAAGAGTTCCTGTTTACAGAGCTCAGAATTGGTGTCTAAAGCCTTGGGATCATGAGAATAGTTTTTATGTTTACAATTTAGGAGGATTGGCTTTGGCGTTTTTTTTTGTGAATCACTTAAAATGGTGACGGTTTCAGTAAATATTTCTAAGCAAACTGTCTAATTTTGGTAAAACTGATAATACACAATGAGAGTTCCCAGAAATGATTAAAAACGTGGAAGAAACACTTCAAGTACACATAAACAGATTCTTACTACATTTACTGTCGAATTCAATCACGGAGGTTTCCAGGGGAAAGCTGTGGAATGACGAAAATACTCTTAATGTTTACAAGTCCGGGTACTTCCGGTGGCGTTTTCAGGGGAATGTGCTTTCAATTATTAAGAGTTCATGTTTACAGAGCTCAGAATTGTTGTGTAAAGCCTTGGAATGACGAGAATAGTGTTTATGTTTACAATTAAGAAGGATTGGGTTCGGCGTTTTTGTGTGTGATTCAGTTAAAATGGTGACGGTTCTAGTAAATACTTCTAAGCAAACTGCCTAATTTTGGTAAAACTGTTAAAATACACAATGAGAGTTCCCAGAAATGATTAAGAACGTGAAATAAACACCTCAAGTACACGTAAATAGATTCTTACTACATTTACTGTCGAATTCAATCACGGAGGTTTCCAGGGGAAAGCTGTGGAATGACGAAAATACTCTTAATGTTTACAAGTCCGGGTACTTCGGGTGGCGTTTTCACGGGACTGTGCTTTCAATTATTAAGAGTTCATGTTTACAGAGCTCAGAATTGGTGTCTAAAGCCTTGGAATGACGAGAATAGTGTTTATGTTTACAATTTAGGAGGTTTGGCTTTGGCTTGTTTTGTGTGAATCAGTTGAAATGGTGACGGTTCCGGTAAATACTTTTATGCAAAATGTCTAATTTTGCTAAAAATGTTAAAATACACAATGAGAGTTCCCAGAAATGATTAAAAACGTGGAAGAAACACTTCAAGTACACATAAACAGATTTTAACTACATTTACTGTCGAATTCATCACGGCGGTTTCCAGGGGAAAGCTGTGGAATGACGAAAATACTCTTAATGTTTACAAGTCCGGGTACTTCCGGTGGCGTTTTCAGGGGACTGTGCTTTCAATTATTAAGAGTTCATGTTTACAGAGCTCAGAATTGGTGTGTAAAGCCTTGGAATGACGAGAATAGTGTTTATGTTTACAATTAAGGAGGATTGGATTCGGCGTTTTTGTGTGTGATTCAGTTAAAATGGTGACGGTTCTAGTAAATACTTCTAAGCAAACTGCCTAATTTTGGTAAAACTGTTAAAATACACAATGAGAGTTCCCAGAAATGATTAAGAACGTGTAATAAACACCTCAAGTACACGTAAATAGATTCTTACTACATATACTGTCGAATTCAATTACAGAGGTTTCCCGTGTAAAGCTGTGAAATGACGAAAATACTGGTAATGTTTATAAATCCGGGTACTTCGGGTGGCGTTTTCACGGGACTGTGCTTTCAATTATTAAGAGTTCATGTTTACAGAGCTCAGAATTGGTGTCTAAAGCCTTGGAATGACGAGAATAGTGTTTATGTTTACAATTTAGGAGGTTTGGCTTTGGCTTGTTTTGTGTGAATCAGTTGAAATGGTGACGGTTCCGGTAAATACTTTTATGCAAAATGTCTAATTTTGCTAAAAATGTTAAAATACACAATGAGAGTGCCTAGAAATGATTAAGAACGTGTAATAAACACCTCAAGTACACGTAAATAGATTCTTACTACATTTACTGTCGAATTCAATCACAGAGGTTTCCCGTGGAAAGCTGTGAAATGACGAAAATACTCGTAATGTTTACAAGTCCGGGTACTTCCGGTGGCGTTTTTACGGTTCTGTGCTTTCAATTATTAAGAGTTCCTGTTTACAGAGCTCAGAATTGGTGTCTAAAGCCTTGGAATGGCGAGAATAGTGTTTATGTTTACAATTTAGGAGGTTTGGCTTTGGCGTGTTTTGTGTGAATCAGTTAAAATGGTGAGGGATCCGGTAAATACTTCTATGCAAAATGTCTAATTTTGCTAAAACTGTTAAAATACACAATGACAGTGCCCAGAAATGATTAAGAACGTGTAATAAACACCTCAAGTACACGTAAATAGATTCTTACTACATTTACTGTCGAATTCAATCACAGAGGTTTCCCGTGTAAAGCTGTGAAATGACGAAAATACTGGTAATGTTTATAAATCCGGGTACTTCGGGGGGCGTTTTCACGGGACTGTGCTTTCAATTATTAAGAGTTCATGTTTACAGAGCTCAGAATTGGTGTGTAAAGCCTTGGAATGACGAGAATAGTGTTTATGTTTACAATTAAGGAGGATTGGGTTCGGCGTTTTTGTGTGTGATTCAGTTAAAATGGTGTCGGTTCTAGTAAATACTTCTAAGCAAACTGCCTAATTTTGGTAAAACTGTTAAAATACACAATGAGAGTTCCCAGAAATGATTTAGAACGTGTAATAAACACCTCAAGTACACGTAAATAGATTCTTACTACATTTACTGTCTAATTCAATTACAGAGGTTTCCCGTGTAAAGCTGTGAAATGAGGAAAATACTGGTAATGTTTATAATTCCGGGTACTTCGGGAGGCGTTTTCACGGGACTGTGCTTTCAATTATTAAGAGTTCATGTTTACAGAGCTCAGAGTAGGTGTCTAAAGCCTTGGAATGACGAGAATAGTGTTTATATTTACAATTTAGGAGGATTGGTTTCGGCGTTTTTTTTTTGTGATTCAGTTAAAATGGTGACGGTTCTAGTAAATACTTCTAAGCAAACTGCCTCATTTTGCTAAAACTGATAAAATACACAATGATAGTTTCCAGAAATGATTAAAAACATGGAAGAAACACTTCAAGTACACGTAAATAGATTCTTACTACATTTACTGTCGAATTCAATCACAGAGGTTTCCCGTGGAAAGCTGTGGAATGACGAAAATACTGGTAATGTTTACAAGTCCGGGTACTTCCGGTGGCGTTTTCACGGGACTGTGCTTTCAATTATTAAGAGTTCATGTTTACAGAGCACAGAATTGGTGTCTAAAGCCTTGGAATGACGAGAATAGTGTTTATGTTTACAATATAGGAGGATTGCGTTCGGCGTGTTTTTTTGTGTGATTCAGATAGAATGGTGACGGTTCTAGTAAATACTTCTAAGCAAACTGCCTCATTTTGCAAAAACTGTTAAAATACACAATGATAGTTTCCAAAAATGATTAAAAACATGGAAGAAACACTTCAAGTACACGTAAACAGATTCTTACTACATTTAATGTCATATTCAATCACGGAGGTTTCCCGTGTAAAGCTGTGGAATGACGAAAATACTCTTAATGTTTACAAGTCCGGGTACTTCCGGTGGCGTTTTCAGGGGACTGTGCTTTCAATTATTAAGAGTTCATGTTTACAGAGCTCAGAATTGGTGTGTAAAGCCTTGGAATGACGAGAATAGTGTTTATGTTTACAATTAAGGAGGATTGGGTTCGGCGTTTTTGTGTGTGATTCAGTTAAAATGGTGACGGTTCTAGTAAATACTTCTAAGCAAACTGCCTAATTTTGGTAAAACTGTTAAAATACACAATGAGAGTTCCCAGAAATGATTAAGAACGTGTAATAAACACCTCAAGTACACGTAAATAGATTCTTACTACATTTACTGTCGAATTCAATCACGGAGGTTTCCAGGGGAAAGCTGTGGAATGACGAAAATACTCTTAATGTTTACAAGTCCGGGTACTTCCGGTGGCGTTTTCAGGGGAATGTGCTTTCAATTATTAAGAGTTCATGTTTACAGAGCTCAGAATTGTTGTGTAAAGCCTTAGAATGACGAGAATAGTGTTTATGTTTACAATTAAGAAGGATTGGGTTCGGCGTTTTTGTGTGTGATTCAGTTAAAATGGTGACGGTTCTAGTAAATACTTCTAAGCAAACTGCCTAATTTTGGTAAAACTGTTAAAATACACAATGAGAGTTCCCAGAAATGATTAAGAACGTGTAATAAACACCTCAAGTACACGTAAATAGATTCTTACTACATTTACTGTCGAATTCAATCACGGAGGTTTCCAGGGGAAAGCTGTGGAATGACGAAAATACTCTTAATGTTTACAAGTCCGGGTACTTCCGGTGGCGTTTTCACGGTTCTGTGCTTTCAATTATTAAGAGTTCCTGTTTACAGAGCTCAGAATTGGTCTCTAAAGTCTTGGAATGACGAGAATAGTGTTTATGTTTACAATTTAGGAGGTTTGGCTTTGGCTTGTTTTGTGTGAATCAGTTGAAATGGTGACGGTTCCGGTAAATACTTTTATGCAAAATGTCTAATTTTGCTAAAAATGTTAAAATACACAATGAGAGTGCCTAGAAATGATTAAGAACGTGTAATAAACACCTCAAGTACACGTAAATAGATTCTTACTACATTTACTGTCGAATTCAATCACAGAGGTTTCCCGTGTAAAGCTGTGAAATGACAAAAATACTGCTAATGTTTACAAGTCCGGGTACTTCCGGTGGCGTTTTTACGGTTCTGTGCTTTCAATTATTAAGAGTTCCTGTTTACAGAGCTCAGAATTGGTGTCTAAAGCCTTGGAATCACGAGAATAGTTTTTATGTTTACAATTTAGGAGGTTTGGCTTTGGCGTGTTTTGTGTGAATCAGTTAAAATGGTGAGGGATCCGGTAAATACTTCTATGCAAAATGTCTAATTTTGCTAAAACTGTTAAAATACACAATGACAGTGCCCAGAAATGATTAAGAACGTGTAATAAACACCTCAAGTACACGTAAATAGATTCTTACTACATTTACTGTCGAATTCAATCACAGAGGTTTCCCGTGTAAAGCTGTGAAATGACGAAAATACTGGTAATGTTTATAAATCCGGGTACTTCGGGGGGCGTTTTCACGGGACTGTGCTTTCAATTATTAAGAGTTCATGTTTACAGAGCTCAGAATTGGTGTGTAAAGCCTTGGAATGACGAGAATAGTGTTTATGTTTACAATTAAGGAGGATTGGGTTCGGCGTTTTTGTGTGTGATTCAGTTAAAATGGTGTCGGTTCTAGTAAATACTTCTAAGCAAACTGCCTAATTGTGGTAAAACTGTTAAAATACACAATGAGAGTTCCCAGAAATGATTTAGAACGTGTAATAAACACCTCAAGTACACGTAAATAGATTCTTACTACATTTACTGTCTAATTCAATTACAGAGGTTTCCCGTGTAAAGCTGTGAAATGAGGAAAATACTGGTAATGTTTATAATTCCGGGTACTTCGGGAGGCGTTTTCACGGGACTGTGCTTTCAATTATTAAGAGTTCATGTTTACAGAGCTCAGAGTAGGTGTCTAAAGCCTTGGAATGACGAGAATAGTGTTTATATTTACAATTTAGGAGGATTGGTTTCGGCGTTTTTTTTTTGTGATTCAGTTAAAATGGTGACGGTTCTAGTAAATACTTCTAAGCAAACTGCCACATTTTGCTAAAACTGATAAAATACACAATGATAGTTTCCAGAAATGATTAAAAACATGGAAGAAACACTTCAAGTACACGTAAATAGATTCTTACTACATTTACTGTCGAATTCAATCACAGAGGTTTCCCGTGGAAAGCTGTGGAATGACGAAAATACTGGTAATATTTACAAGTCCGGGTACTTCCGGTGGCGTTTTCACGGGACTGTGCTTTCAATTATTAAGAGTTCATGTTTACAGAGCACAGAATTGGTGTCTAAAGCCTTGGAATGACGAGAATAGTGTTTATGTTTACAATATAGGAGGATTGCGTTCGGCGTGTTTTTTTGTGTGATTCAGATAGAATGGTGACGGTTCTAGTAAATACTTCTAAGCAAACTGCCTCATTTTGCAAAAACTGTTAAAATACACAATGATAGTTTCCAAAAATGATTAAAAACATGGAAGAAACACTTCAAGTACACGTAAACAGATTCTTACTACATTTAATGTCATATTCAATCACGGAGGTTTCCCGTGTAAAGCTGTGGAATGACGAAAATACTCTTAATGTTTACAAGTCCGGGTACTTCCGGTGGCGTTTTCAGGGGACTGTGCTTTCAATTATTAAGAGTTCATGTTTACAGAGCTCAGAATTGGTGTGTAAAGCCTTGGAATGACGAGAATAGTGTTTATGTTTACAATTAAGGAGGATTGGGTTCGGCGTTTTTGTGTGTGATTCAGTTAAAATGGTGACGGTTCTAGTAAATACTTCTAAGCAAACTGCCTAATTTTGGTAAAACTGTTAAAATACACAATGAGAGTTCCCAGAAATGATTAAGAACGTGTAATAAACACCTCAAGTACACGTAAATAGATTCTTACTACATATACTGTCGAATTCAATTACAGAGGTTTCCCGTGTAAAGCTGTGAAATGACGAAAATACTGGTAATGTTTATAAATCCGGGTACTTCGGGTGGCGTTTTCACGGGACTGTGCTTTCAATTATTAAGAGTTCATGTTTACAGAGCTCAGAATTGGTCTCTAAAGTCTTGGAATGACGAGAATAGTGTTTATGTTTACAATTTAGGAGGTTTGGCTTTGGCTTGTTTTGTGTGAATCAGTTGAAATGGTGACGGTTCCGGTAAATACTTTTATGCAAAATGTCTAATTTTGCTAAAAATGTTAAAATACACAATGAGAGTGCCTAGAAATGATTAAGAACGTGTAATAAACACCTCAAGTACACGTAAATAGATTCTTACTACATTTACTGTCGAATTCAATCACAGAGGTTTCCCGTGTAAAGCTGTGAAATGACAAAAATACTGCTAATGTTTACAAGTCCGGGTACTTCCGGTGGCGTTTTTACGGTTCTGTGCTTTCAATTATTAAGAGTTCCTGTTTACAGAGCTCAGAATTGGTGTCTAAAGCCTTGGAATCACGAGAATAGTTTTTATGTTTACAATTTAGGAGGAATGGCTTTCGCGTTTTTTTTTTTGTGAATCACTTAAAATGGTGACGGTTTCAGTAAATATTTCTAAGAAAACTGTCTAATTTTGGTAAAACTGATAATACACAATGAGAGTTCCCAGAAATGATTAAAAACGTGGAAGAAACACTTCAAGTACACATAAACAGATTTTAACTACATTTACTGTCGAATTCATCACGGCGGTTTCCAGGGGAAAGCTGTGGAATGACGAAAATACTCTTAATGTTTACAAGTCCGGGTACTTCCGGTGGCGTTTTCAGGGGACTGTGCTTTCAATTATTAAGAGTTCATGTTTACAGAGCTCAGAATTGGTGTGTAAAGCCTTGGAATGACGAGAATAGTGTTTATGTTTACAATTAAGGAGGATTGGATTCGGCGTTTTTGTGTGTGATTCAGTTAAAATGGTGACGGTTCTAGTAAATACTTCTAAGCAAACTGCCTAATTTTGGTAAAACTGTTAAAATACACAATGAGAGTTCCCAGAAATGATTAAGAACGTGTAATAAACACCTCAAGTACACGTAAATAGATTCTTACTACATATACTGTCGAATTCAATTACAGAGGTTTCCCGTGTAAAGCTGTGAAATGACGAAAATACTGGTAATGTTTATAAATCCGGGTACTTCGGGTGGCGTTTTCACGGGACTGTGCTTTCAATTATTAAGAGTTCATGTTTACAGAGCTCAGAATTGGTGTCTAAAGCCTTGGAATGACGAGAATAGTGTTTATGTTTACAATTTAGGAGGTTTGGCTTTGGCTTGTTTTGTGTGAATCAGTTGAAATGGTGACGGTTCCGGTAAATACTTTTATGCAAAATGTCTAATTTTGCTAAAAATGTTAAAATACACAATGAGAGTGCCTAGAAATGATTAAGAACGTGTAATAAACACCTCAAGTACACGTAAATAGATTCTTACTACATTTACTGTCGAATTCAATCACAGAGGTTTCCCGTGGAAAGCTGTGAAATGACGAAAATACTCGTAATGTTTACAAGTCCGGGTACTTCCGGTGGCGTTTTTACGGTTCTGTGCTTTCAATTATTAAGAGTTCCTGTTTACAGAGCTCAGAATTGGTGTCTAAAGCCTTGGAATGGCGAGAATAGTGTTTATGTTTACAATTTAGGAGGTTTGGCTTTGGCGTGTTTTGTGTGAATCAGTTAAAATGGTGAGGGATCCGGTAAATACTTCTATGCAAAATGTCTAATTTTGCTAAAACTGTTAAAATACACAATGACAGTGCCCAGAAATGATTAAGAACGTGTAATAAACACCTCAAGTACACGAAAACAGATTTTAACTACATTTACTGTCGAATTCAATCCCAGAGGTTTCCCGTGGAAAGCTGTGAAATGACGAAAATACTGGTAATGTTTACAAGTCCGGGTACTTCCGGTGGCGTTTTCATGGTTCTGTGCTTTCAATTATTAAGAGTTCATGTTTACAGAGCTCAGAATTGGTGTCTAAAGCCTTGGAATGACGAGAATAGTGTTTATGTTTACAATATAGGAGGATTGGGTTCGGCGTGTTTTTTTGTGTGATTCAGGTAGAATGGTGACGGTTCTAGTAAATACTTCTAAGCAAACTGCCTCATTTTGCTAAAACTGTTAAAATACACAATGATAGTTTCCAAAAATGATTAAAAACATGGAAGAAACACTTCAAGTACACGTAAACAGATTCTTACTACATTTAATGTCGAATTCAATCACGGAGGTTTTCCGTGTAAAGCTGTGAAATGACGAAAATACTCTTAATGTTTACAAGTCCGGGTACTTCCGGTGGCGTTTTCACGGTTCTGTGCTTTCAATTATTAAGAGTTCATGTTTACAGAGCTCAGAATTGGTGTCTAAAGCCTTGGAATGGCGAGAATAGTGTTTATGTTTACAATTTAGGAGGTTTGGCTTTGGCGTGTTTTGTGTGAATCAGTTGAAATGGTGACGGTTCCGGTAAATACTTCTATGCAAAGTGTCTAATTTTGCTAAAAATGTTAAAATACACAATGAGAGTGCCCAGAATTGATTAAGAACGTGTAATAAACACCTCAAGTACACGTAAATAGATTCTTACTACATTTACTGTCGAATTCAATCACAGAGGTTTCCCGTGTAAAGCTATGAAATGACAAAAATACTGCTAATGTTTACAAGTCCGGGTACTTCCGGTGGCGTTTTTACGGTTCTGTGCTTTCAATTATTAAGAGTTCCTGTTTACAGAGCTCAGAATTGGTGTCTAAAGCCTTGGGATCATGAGAATAGTTTTTATGTTTACAATTTAGGAGGATTGGCTTTGGCGTTTTTTTTTGTGAATCACTTAAAATGGTGACGGTTTCAGTAAATATTTCTAAGCAAACTGTCTAATTTTGGTAAAACTGATAATACACAATGAGAGTTCCCAGAAATGATTAAAAACGTGGAAGAAACACTTCAAGTACACATAAACAGATTCTTACTACATTTACTGTCGAATTCAATCACGGAGGTTTCCAGGGGAAAGCTGTGGAATGACGAAAATACTCTTAATGTTTACAAGTCCGGGTACTTCCGGTGGCGTTTTCAGGGGAATGTGCTTTCAATTATTAAGAGTTCATGTTTACAGAGCTCAGAATTGTTGTGTAAAGCCTTGGAATGACGAGAATAGTGTTTATGTTTACAATTAAGAAGGATTGGGTTCGGCGTTTTTGTGTGTGATTCAGTTAAAATGGTGACGGTTCTAGTAAATACTTCTAAGCAAACTGCCTAATTTTGGTAAAACTGTTAAAATACACAATGAGAGTTCCCAGAAATGATTAAGAACGTGAAATAAACACCTCAAGTACACGTAAATAGATTCTTACTACATTTACTGTCGAATTCAATCACGGAGGTTTCCAGGGGAAAGCTGTGGAATGACGAAAATACTCTTAATGTTTACAAGTCCGGGTACTTCGGGTGGCGTTTTCACGGGACTGTGCTTTCAATTATTAAGAGTTCATGTTTACAGAGCTCAGAATTGGTGTCTAAAGCCTTGGAATGACGAGAATAGTGTTTATGTTTACAATTTAGGAGGTTTGGCTTTGGCTTGTTTTGTGTGAATCAGTTGAAATGGTGACGGTTCCGGTAAATACTTTTATGCAAAATGTCTAATTTTGCTAAAAATGTTAAAATACACAATGAGAGTTCCCAGAAATGATTAAAAACGTGGAAGAAACACTTCAAGTACACATAAACAGATTTTAACTACATTTACTGTCGAATTCATCACGGCGGTTTCCAGGGGAAAGCTGTGGAATGACGAAAATACTCTTAATGTTTACAAGTCCGGGTACTTCCGGTGGCGTTTTCAGGGGACTGTGCTTTCAATTATTAAGAGTTCATGTTTACAGAGCTCAGAATTGGTGTGTAAAGCCTTGGAATGACGAGAATAGTGTTTATGTTTACAATTAAGGAGGATTGGATTCGGCGTTTTTGTGTGTGATTCAGTTAAAATGGTGACGGTTCTAGTAAATACTTCTAAGCAAACTGCCTAATTTTGGTAAAACTGTTAAAATACACAATGAGAGTTCCCAGAAATGATTAAGAACGTGTAATAAACACCTCAAGTACACGTAAATAGATTCTTACTACATATACTGTCGAATTCAATTACAGAGGTTTCCCGTGTAAAGCTGTGAAATGACGAAAATACTGGTAATGTTTATAAATCCGGGTACTTCGGGTGGCGTTTTCACGGGACTGTGCTTTCAATTATTAAGAGTTCATGTTTACAGAGCTCAGAATTGGTGTCTAAAGCCTTGGAATGACGAGAATAGTGTTTATGTTTACAATTTAGGAGGTTTGGCTTTGGCTTGTTTTGTGTGAATCAGTTGAAATGGTGACGGTTCCGGTAAATACTTTTATGCAAAATGTCTAATTTTGCTAAAAATGTTAAAATACACAATGAGAGTGCCTAGAAATGATTAAGAACGTGTAATAAACACCTCAAGTACACGTAAATAGATTCTTACTACATTTACTGTCGAATTCAATCACAGAGGTTTCCCGTGGAAAGCTGTGAAATGACGAAAATACTCGTAATGTTTACAAGTCCGGGTACTTCCGGTGGCGTTTTTACGGTTCTGTGCTTTCAATTATTAAGAGTTCCTGTTTACAGAGCTCAGAATTGGTGTCTAAAGCCTTGGAATGGCGAGAATAGTGTTTATGTTTACAATTTAGGAGGTTTGGCTTTGGCGTGTTTTGTGTGAATCAGTTAAAATGGTGAGGGATCCGGTAAATACTTCTATGCAAAATGTCTAATTTTGCTAAAACTGTTAAAATACACAATGACAGTGCCCAGAAATGATTAAGAACGTGTAATAAACACCTCAAGTACACGTAAATAGATTCTTACTACATTTACTGTCGAATTCAATCACAGAGGTTTCCCGTGTAAAGCTGTGAAATGACGAAAATACTGGTAATGTTTATAAATCCGGGTACTTCGGGGGGCGTTTTCACGGGACTGTGCTTTCAATTATTAAGAGTTCATGTTTACAGAGCTCAGAATTGGTGTGTAAAGCCTTGGAATGACGAGAATAGTGTTTATGTTTACAATTAAGGAGGATTGGGTTCGGCGTTTTTGTGTGTGATTCAGTTAAAATGGTGTCGGTTCTAGTAAATACTTCTAAGCAAACTGCCTAATTTTGGTAAAACTGTTAAAATACACAATGAGAGTTCCCAGAAATGATTTAGAACGTGTAATAAACACCTCAAGTACACGTAAATAGATTCTTACTACATTTACTGTCTAATTCAATTACAGAGGTTTCCCGTGTAAAGCTGTGAAATGAGGAAAATACTGGTAATGTTTATAATTCCGGGTACTTCGGGAGGCGTTTTCACGGGACTGTGCTTTCAATTATTAAGAGTTCATGTTTACAGAGCTCAGAGTAGGTGTCTAAAGCCTTGGAATGACGAGAATAGTGTTTATATTTACAATTTAGGAGGATTGGTTTCGGCGTTTTTTTTTTGTGATTCAGTTAAAATGGTGACGGTTCTAGTAAATACTTCTAAGCAAACTGCCTCATTTTGCTAAAACTGATAAAATACACAATGATAGTTTCCAGAAATGATTAAAAACATGGAAGAAACACTTCAAGTACACGTAAATAGATTCTTACTACATTTACTGTCGAATTCAATCACAGAGGTTTCCCGTGGAAAGCTGTGGAATGACGAAAATACTGGTAATGTTTACAAGTCCGGGTACTTCCGGTGGCGTTTTCACGGGACTGTGCTTTCAATTATTAAGAGTTCATGTTTACAGAGCACAGAATTGGTGTCTAAAGCCTTGGAATGACGAGAATAGTGTTTATGTTTACAATATAGGAGGATTGCGTTCGGCGTGTTTTTTTGTGTGATTCAGATAGAATGGTGACGGTTCTAGTAAATACTTCTAAGCAAACTGCCTCATTTTGCAAAAACTGTTAAAATACACAATGATAGTTTCCAAAAATGATTAAAAACATGGAAGAAACACTTCAAGTACACGTAAACAGATTCTTACTACATTTAATGTCATATTCAATCACGGAGGTTTCCCGTGTAAAGCTGTGGAATGACGAAAATACTCTTAATGTTTACAAGTCCGGGTACTTCCGGTGGCGTTTTCAGGGGACTGTGCTTTCAATTATTAAGAGTTCATGTTTACAGAGCTCAGAATTGGTGTGTAAAGCCTTGGAATGACGAGAATAGTGTTTATGTTTACAATTAAGGAGGATTGGGTTCGGCGTTTTTGTGTGTGATTCAGTTAAAATGGTGACGGTTCTAGTAAATACTTCTAAGCAAACTGCCTAATTTTGGTAAAACTGTTAAAATACACAATGAGAGTTCCCAGAAATGATTAAGAACGTGTAATAAACACCTCAAGTACACGTAAATAGATTCTTACTACATATACTGTCGAATTCAATTACAGAGGTTTCCCGTGTAAAGCTGTGAAATGACGAAAATACTGGTAATGTTTATAAATCCGGGTACTTCGGGTGGCGTTTTCACGGGACTGTGCTTTCAATTATTAAGAGTTCATGTTTACAGAGCTCAGAATTGGTCTCTAAAGTCTTGGAATGACGAGAATAGTGTTTATGTTTACAATTTAGGAGGTTTGGCTTTGGCTTGTTTTGTGTGAATCAGTTGAAATGGTGACGGTTCCGGTAAATACTTTTATGCAAAATGTCTAATTTTGCTAAAAATGTTAAAATACACAATGAGAGTGCCTAGAAATGATTAAGAACGTGTAATAAACACCTCAAGTACACGTAAATAGATTCTTACTACATTTACTGTCGAATTCAATCACAGAGGTTTCCCGTGTAAAGCTGTGAAATGACAAAAATACTGCTAATGTTTACAAGTCCGGGTACTTCCGGTGGCGTTTTTACGGTTCTGTGCTTTCAATTATTAAGAGTTCCTGTTTACAGAGCTCAGAATTGGTGTCTAAAGCCTTGGAATCACGAGAATAGTTTTTATGTTTACAATTTAGGAGGAATGGCTTTCGCGTTTTTTTTTTTGTGAATCACTTAAAATGGTGACGGTTTCAGTAAATATTTCTAAGAAAACTGTCTAATTTTGGTAAAACTGATAATACACAATGAGAGTTCCCAGAAATGATTAAAAACGTGGAAGAAACACTTCAAGTACACATAAACAGATTTTAACTACATTTACTGTCGAATTCATCACGGCGGTTTCCAGGGGAAAGCTGTGGAATGACGAAAATACTCTTAATGTTTACAAGTCCGGGTACTTCCGGTGGCGTTTTCAGGGGACTGTGCTTTCAATTATTAAGAGTTCATGTTTACAGAGCTCAGAATTGGTGTGTAAAGCCTTGGAATGACGAGAATAGTGTTTATGTTTACAATTAAGGAGGATTGGATTCGGCGTTTTTGTGTGTGATTCAGTTAAAATGGTGACGGTTCTAGTAAATACTTCTAAGCAAACTGCCTAATTTTGGTAAAACTGTTAAAATACACAATGAGAGTTCCCAGAAATGATTAAGAACGTGTAATAAACACCTCAAGTACACGTAAATAGATTCTTACTACATATACTGTCGAATTCAATTACAGAGGTTTCCCGTGTAAAGCTGTGAAATGACGAAAATACTGGTAATGTTTATAAATCCGGGTACTTCGGGTGGCGTTTTCACGGGACTGTGCTTTCAATTATTAAGAGTTCATGTTTACAGAGCTCAGAATTGGTGTCTAAAGCCTTGGAATGACGAGAATAGTGTTTATGTTTACAATTTAGGAGGTTTGGCTTTGGCTTGTTTTGTGTGAATCAGTTGAAATGGTGACGGTTCCGGTAAATACTTTTATGCAAAATGTCTAATTTTGCTAAAAATGTTAAAATACACAATGAGAGTGCCTAGAAATGATTAAGAACGTGTAATAAACACCTCAAGTACACGTAAATAGATTCTTACTACATTTACTGTCGAATTCAATCACAGAGGTTTCCCGTGGAAAGCTGTGAAATGACGAAAATACTCGTAATGTTTACAAGTCCGGGTACTTCCGGTGGCGTTTTTACGGTTCTGTGCTTTCAATTATTAAGAGTTCCTGTTTACAGAGCTCAGAATTGGTGTCTAAAGCCTTGGAATGGCGAGAATAGTGTTTATGTTTACAATTTAGGAGGTTTGGCTTTGGCGTGTTTTGTGTGAATCAGTTAAAATGGTGAGGGATCCGGTAAATACTTCTATGCAAAATGTCTAATTTTGCTAAAACTGTTAAAATACACAATGACAGTGCCCAGAAATGATTAAGAACGTGTAATAAACACCTCAAGTACACGAAAACAGATTTTAACTACATTTACTGTCGAATTCAATCCCAGAGGTTTCCCGTGGAAAGCTGTGAAATGACGAAAATACTGGTAATGTTTACAAGTCCGGGTACTTCCGGTGGCGTTTTCATGGTTCTGTGCTTTCAATTATTAAGAGTTCATGTTTACAGAGCTCAGAATTGGTGTCTAAAGCCTTGGAATGACGAGAATAGTGTTTATGTTTACAATATAGGAGGATTGGGTTCGGCGTGTTTTTTTGTGTGATTCAGGTAGAATGGTGACGGTTCTAGTAAATACTTCTAAGCAAACTGCCTCATTTTGCTAAAACTGTTAAAATACACAATGATAGTTTCCAAAAATGATTAAAAACATGGAAGAAACACTTCAAGTACACGTAAACAGATTCTTACTACATTTAATGTCGAATTCAATCACGGAGGTTTTCCGTGTAAAGCTGTGAAATGACGAAAATACTCTTAATGTTTACAAGTCCGGGTACTTCCGGTGGCGTTTTCACGGTTCTGTGCTTTCAATTATTAAGAGTTCATGTTTACAGAGCTCAGAATTGGTGTCTAAAGCCTTGGAATGGCGAGAATAGTGTTTATGTTTACAATTTAGGAGGTTTGGCTTTGGCGTGTTTTGTGTGAATCAGTTGAAATGGTGACGGTTCCGGTAAATACTTCTATGCAAAGTGTCTAATTTTGCTAAAAATGTTAAAATACACAATGAGAGTGCCCAGAATTGATTAAGAACGTGTAATAAACACCTCAAGTACACGTAAATAGATTCTTACTACATTTACTGTCGAATTCAATCACAGAGGTTTCCCGTGTAAAGCTATGAAATGACAAAAATACTGCTAATGTTTACAAGTCCGGGTACTTCCGGTGGCGTTTTTACGGTTCTGTGCTTTCAATTATTAAGAGTTCCTGTTTACAGAGCTCAGAATTGGTGTCTAAAGCCTTGGGATCATGAGAATAGTTTTTATGTTTACAATTTAGGAGGATTGGCTTTGGCGTTTTTTTTTGTGAATCACTTAAAATGGTGACGGTTTCAGTAAATATTTCTAAGCAAACTGTCTAATTTTGGTAAAACTGATAATACACAATGAGAGTTCCCAGAAATGATTAAAAACGTGGAAGAAACACTTCAAGTACACATAAACAGATTCTTACTACATTTACTGTCGAATTCAATCACGGAGGTTTCCAGGGGAAAGCTGTGGAATGACGAAAATACTCTTAATGTTTACAAGTCCGGGTACTTCCGGTGGCGTTTTCAGGGGAATGTGCTTTCAATTATTAAGAGTTCATGTTTACAGAGCTCAGAATTGTTGTGTAAAGCCTTGGAATGACGAGAATAGTGTTTATGTTTACAATTAAGAAGGATTGGGTTCGGCGTTTTTGTGTGTGATTCAGTTAAAATGGTGACGGTTCTAGTAAATACTTCTAAGCAAACTGCCTAATTTTGGTAAAACTGTTAAAATACACAATGAGAGTTCCCAGAAATGATTAAGAACGTGAAATAAACACCTCAAGTACACGTAAATAGATTCTTACTACATTTACTGTCGAATTCAATCACGGAGGTTTCCAGGGGAAAGCTGTGGAATGACGAAAATACTCTTAATGTTTACAAGTCCGGGTACTTCGGGTGGCGTTTTCACGGGACTGTGCTTTCAATTATTAAGAGTTCATGTTTACAGAGCTCAGAATTGGTGTCTAAAGCCTTGGAATGACGAGAATAGTGTTTATGTTTACAATTTAGGAGGTTTGGCTTTGGCTTGTTTTGTGTGAATCAGTTGAAATGGTGACGGTTCCGGTAAATACTTTTATGCAAAATGTCTAATTTTGCTAAAAATGTTAAAATACACAATGAGAGTTCCCAGAAATGATTAAAAACGTGGAAGAAACACTTCAAGTACACATAAACAGATTTTAACTACATTTACTGTCGAATTCATCACGGCGGTTTCCAGGGGAAAGCTGTGGAATGACGAAAATACTCTTAATGTTTACAAGTCCGGGTACTTCCGGTGGCGTTTTCAGGGGACTGTGCTTTCAATTATTAAGAGTTCATGTTTACAGAGCTCAGAATTGGTGTGTAAAGCCTTGGAATGACGAGAATAGTGTTTATGTTTACAATTAAGGAGGATTGGATTCGGCGTTTTTGTGTGTGATTCAGTTAAAATGGTGACGGTTCTAGTAAATACTTCTAAGCAAACTGCCTAATTTTGGTAAAACTGTTAAAATACACAATGAGAGTTCCCAGAAATGATTAAGAACGTGTAATAAACACCTCAAGTACACGTAAATAGATTCTTACTACATATACTGTCGAATTCAATTACAGAGGTTTCCCGTGTAAAGCTGTGAAATGACGAAAATACTGGTAATGTTTATAAATCCGGGTACTTCGGGTGGCGTTTTCACGGGACTGTGCTTTCAATTATTAAGAGTTCATGTTTACAGAGCTCAGAATTGGTGTCTAAAGCCTTGGAATGACGAGAATAGTGTTTATGTTTACAATTTAGGAGGTTTGGCTTTGGCTTGTTTTGTGTGAATCAGTTGAAATGGTGACGGTTCCGGTAAATACTTTTATGCAAAATGTCTAATTTTGCTAAAAATGTTAAAATACACAATGAGAGTGCCTAGAAATGATTAAGAACGTGTAATAAACACCTCAAGTACACGTAAATAGATTCTTACTACATTTACTGTCGAATTCAATCACAGAGGTTTCCCGTGGAAAGCTGTGAAATGACGAAAATACTCGTAATGTTTACAAGTCCGGGTACTTCCGGTGGCGTTTTTACGGTTCTGTGCTTTCAATTATTAAGAGTTCCTGTTTACAGAGCTCAGAATTGGTGTCTAAAGCCTTGGAATGGCGAGAATAGTGTTTATGTTTACAATTTAGGAGGTTTGGCTTTGGCGTGTTTTGTGTGAATCAGTTAAAATGGTGAGGGATCCGGTAAATACTTCTATGCAAAATGTCTAATTTTGCTAAAACTGTTAAAATACACAATGACAGTGCCCAGAAATGATTAAGAACGTGTAATAAACACCTCAAGTACACGTAAATAGATTCTTACTACATTTACTGTCGAATTCAATCACAGAGGTTTCCCGTGTAAAGCTGTGAAATGACGAAAATACTGGTAATGTTTATAAATCCGGGTACTTCGGGGGGCGTTTTCACGGGACTGTGCTTTCAATTATTAAGAGTTCATGTTTACAGAGCTCAGAATTGGTGTGTAAAGCCTTGGAATGACGAGAATAGTGTTTATGTTTACAATTAAGGAGGATTGGGTTCGGCGTTTTTGTGTGTGATTCAGTTAAAATGGTGTCGGTTCTAGTAAATACTTCTAAGCAAACTGCCTAATTTTGGTAAAACTGTTAAAATACACAATGAGAGTTCCCAGAAATGATTTAGAACGTGTAATAAACACCTCAAGTACACGTAAATAGATTCTTACTACATTTACTGTCTAATTCAATTACAGAGGTTTCCCGTGTAAAGCTGTGAAATGAGGAAAATACTGGTAATGTTTATAATTCCGGGTACTTCGGGAGGCGTTTTCACGGGACTGTGCTTTCAATTATTAAGAGTTCATGTTTACAGAGCTCAGAGTAGGTGTCTAAAGCCTTGGAATGACGAGAATAGTGTTTATATTTACAATTTAGGAGGATTGGTTTCGGCGTTTTTTTTTTGTGATTCAGTTAAAATGGTGACGGTTCTAGTAAATACTTCTAAGCAAACTGCCTCATTTTGCTAAAACTGATAAAATACACAATGATAGTTTCCAGAAATGATTAAAAACATGGAAGAAACACTTCAAGTACACGTAAATAGATTCTTACTACATTTACTGTCGAATTCAATCACAGAGGTTTCCCGTGGAAAGCTGTGGAATGACGAAAATACTGGTAATGTTTACAAGTCCGGGTACTTCCGGTGGCGTTTTCACGGGACTGTGCTTTCAATTATTAAGAGTTCATGTTTACAGAGCACAGAATTGGTGTCTAAAGCCTTGGAATGACGAGAATAGTGTTTATGTTTACAATATAGGAGGATTGCGTTCGGCGTGTTTTTTTGTGTGATTCAGATAGAATGGTGACGGTTCTAGTAAATACTTCTAAGCAAACTGCCTCATTTTGCAAAAACTGTTAAAATACACAATGATAGTTTCCAAAAATGATTAAAAACATGGAAGAAACACTTCAAGTACACGTAAACAGATTCTTACTACATTTAATGTCATATTCAATCACGGAGGTTTCCCGTGTAAAGCTGTGGAATGACGAAAATACTCTTAATGTTTACAAGTCCGGGTACTTCCGGTGGCGTTTTCAGGGGACTGTGCTTTCAATTATTAAGAGTTCATGTTTACAGAGCTCAGAATTGGTGTGTAAAGCCTTGGAATGACGAGAATAGTGTTTATGTTTACAATTAAGGAGGATTGGGTTCGGCGTTTTTGTGTGTGATTCAGTTAAAATGGTGACGGTTCTAGTAAATACTTCTAAGCAAACTGCCTAATTTTGGTAAAACTGTTAAAATACACAATGAGAGTTCCCAGAAATGATTAAGAACGTGTAATAAACACCTCAAGTACACGTAAATAGATTCTTACTACATTTACTGTCGAATTCAATCACGGAGGTTTCCAGGGGAAAGCTGTGGAAT
This sequence comes from Myotis daubentonii, assembly GCF_963259705.1. NCBI lineage: Eukaryota > Metazoa > Chordata > Mammalia > Chiroptera > Vespertilionidae > Myotis > Myotis daubentonii. The sequence goes on along the minus strand of NW_026775479.1, from coordinate 830,232 downwards.
GACGAAAATACTCTTAATGTTTACAAGTCCGGGTACTTCCGGTGGCGTTTTCAGGGGAATGTGCTTTCAATTATTAAGAGTTCATGTTTACAGAGCTCAGAATTGTTGTGTAAAGCCTTAGAATGACGAGAATAGTGTTTATGTTTACAATTAAGAAGGATTGGGTTCGGCGTTTTTGTGTGTGATTCAGTTAAAATGGTGACGGTTCTAGTAAATACTTCTAAGCAAACTGCCTAATTTTGGTAAAACTGTTAAAATACACAATGAGAGTTCCCAGAAATGATTAAGAACGTGTAATAAACACCTCAAGTACACGTAAATAGATTCTTACTACATTTACTGTCGAATTCAATCACGGAGGTTTCCAGGGGAAAGCTGTGGAATGACGAAAATACTCTTAATGTTTACAAGTCCGGGTACTTCCGGTGGCGTTTTCACGGTTCTGTGCTTTCAATTATTAAGAGTTCCTGTTTACAGAGCTCAGAATTGGTCTCTAAAGTCTTGGAATGACGAGAATAGTGTTTATGTTTACAATTTAGGAGGTTTGGCTTTGGCTTGTTTTGTGTGAATCAGTTGAAATGGTGACGGTTCCGGTAAATACTTTTATGCAAAATGTCTAATTTTGCTAAAAATGTTAAAATACACAATGAGAGTGCCTAGAAATGATTAAGAACGTGTAATAAACACCTCAAGTACACGTAAATAGATTCTTACTACATTTACTGTCGAATTCAATCACAGAGGTTTCCCGTGTAAAGCTGTGAAATGACAAAAATACTGCTAATGTTTACAAGTCCGGGTACTTCCGGTGGCGTTTTTACGGTTCTGTGCTTTCAATTATTAAGAGTTCCTGTTTACAGAGCTCAGAATTGGTGTCTAAAGCCTTGGAATCACGAGAATAGTTTTTATGTTTACAATTTAGGAGGTTTGGCTTTGGCGTGTTTTGTGTGAATCAGTTAAAATGGTGAGGGATCCGGTAAATACTTCTATGCAAAATGTCTAATTTTGCTAAAACTGTTAAAATACACAATGACAGTGCCCAGAAATGATTAAGAACGTGTAATAAACACCTCAAGTACACGTAAATAGATTCTTACTACATTTACTGTCGAATTCAATCACAGAGGTTTCCCGTGTAAAGCTGTGAAATGACGAAAATACTGGTAATGTTTATAAATCCGGGTACTTCGGGGGGCGTTTTCACGGGACTGTGCTTTCAATTATTAAGAGTTCATGTTTACAGAGCTCAGAATTGGTGTGTAAAGCCTTGGAATGACGAGAATAGTGTTTATGTTTACAATTAAGGAGGATTGGGTTCGGCGTTTTTGTGTGTGATTCAGTTAAAATGGTGTCGGTTCTAGTAAATACTTCTAAGCAAACTGCCTAATTGTGGTAAAACTGTTAAAATACACAATGAGAGTTCCCAGAAATGATTTAGAACGTGTAATAAACACCTCAAGTACACGTAAATAGATTCTTACTACATTTACTGTCTAATTCAATTACAGAGGTTTCCCGTGTAAAGCTGTGAAATGAGGAAAATACTGGTAATGTTTATAATTCCGGGTACTTCGGGAGGCGTTTTCACGGGACTGTGCTTTCAATTATTAAGAGTTCATGTTTACAGAGCTCAGAGTAGGTGTCTAAAGCCTTGGAATGACGAGAATAGTGTTTATATTTACAATTTAGGAGGATTGGTTTCGGCGTTTTTTTTTTGTGATTCAGTTAAAATGGTGACGGTTCTAGTAAATACTTCTAAGCAAACTGCCACATTTTGCTAAAACTGATAAAATACACAATGATAGTTTCCAGAAATGATTAAAAACATGGAAGAAACACTTCAAGTACACGTAAATAGATTCTTACTACATTTACTGTCGAATTCAATCACAGAGGTTTCCCGTGGAAAGCTGTGGAATGACGAAAATACTGGTAATATTTACAAGTCCGGGTACTTCCGGTGGCGTTTTCACGGGACTGTGCTTTCAATTATTAAGAGTTCATGTTTACAGAGCACAGAATTGGTGTCTAAAGCCTTGGAATGACGAGAATAGTGTTTATGTTTACAATATAGGAGGATTGCGTTCGGCGTGTTTTTTTGTGTGATTCAGATAGAATGGTGACGGTTCTAGTAAATACTTCTAAGCAAACTGCCTCATTTTGCAAAAACTGTTAAAATACACAATGATAGTTTCCAAAAATGATTAAAAACATGGAAGAAACACTTCAAGTACACGTAAACAGATTCTTACTACATTTAATGTCATATTCAATCACGGAGGTTTCCCGTGTAAAGCTGTGGAATGACGAAAATACTCTTAATGTTTACAAGTCCGGGTACTTCCGGTGGCGTTTTCAGGGGACTGTGCTTTCAATTATTAAGAGTTCATGTTTACAGAGCTCAGAATTGGTGTGTAAAGCCTTGGAATGACGAGAATAGTGTTTATGTTTACAATTAAGGAGGATTGGGTTCGGCGTTTTTGTGTGTGATTCAGTTAAAATGGTGACGGTTCTAGTAAATACTTCTAAGCAAACTGCCTAATTTTGGTAAAACTGTTAAAATACACAATGAGAGTTCCCAGAAATGATTAAGAACGTGTAATAAACACCTCAAGTACACGTAAATAGATTCTTACTACATATACTGTCGAATTCAATTACAGAGGTTTCCCGTGTAAAGCTGTGAAATGACGAAAATACTGGTAATGTTTATAAATCCGGGTACTTCGGGTGGCGTTTTCACGGGACTGTGCTTTCAATTATTAAGAGTTCATGTTTACAGAGCTCAGAATTGGTGTCTAAAGCCTTGGAATCACGAGAATAGTTTTTATGTTTACAATTTAGGAGGTTTGGCTTTGGCGTGTTTTGTGTGAATCAGTTAAAATGGTGAGGGATCCGGTAAATACTTCTATGCAAAATGTCTAATTTTGCTAAAACTGTTAAAATACACAATGACAGTGCCCAGAAATGATTAAGAACGTGTAATAAACACCTCAAGTACACGTAAATAGATTCTTACTACATTTACTGTCGAATTCAATCACAGAGGTTTCCCGTGTAAAGCTGTGAAATGACGAAAATACTGGTAATGTTTATAAATCCGGGTACTTCGGGGGGCGTTTTCACGGGACTGTGCTTTCAATTATTAAGAGTTCATGTTTACAGAGCTCAGAATTGGTGTGTAAAGCCTTGGAATGACGAGAATAGTGTTTATGTTTACAATTAAGGAGGATTGGGTTCGGCGTTTTTGTGTGTGATTCAGTTAAAATGGTGTCGGTTCTAGTAAATACTTCTAAGCAAACTGCCTAATTGTGGTAAAACTGTTAAAATACACAATGAGAGTTCCCAGAAATGATTTAGAACGTGTAATAAACACCTCAAGTACACGTAAATAGATTCTTACTACATTTACTGTCTAATTCAATTACAGAGGTTTCCCGTGTAAAGCTGTGAAATGAGGAAAATACTGGTAATGTTTATAATTCCGGGTACTTCGGGAGGCGTTTTCACGGGACTGTGCTTTCAATTATTAAGAGTTCATGTTTACAGAGCTCAGAGTAGGTGTCTAAAGCCTTGGAATGACGAGAATAGTGTTTATATTTACAATTTAGGAGGATTGGTTTCGGCGTTTTTTTTTTGTGATTCAGTTAAAATGGTGACGGTTCTAGTAAATACTTCTAAGCAAACTGCCACATTTTGCTAAAACTGATAAAATACACAATGATAGTTTCCAGAAATGATTAAAAACATGGAAGAAACACTTCAAGTACACGTAAATAGATTCTTACTACATTTACTGTCGAATTCAATCACAGAGGTTTCCCGTGGAAAGCTGTGGAATGACGAAAATACTGGTAATATTTACAAGTCCGGGTACTTCCGGTGGCGTTTTCACGGGACTGTGCTTTCAATTATTAAGAGTTCATGTTTACAGAGCACAGAATTGGTGTCTAAAGCCTTGGAATGACGAGAATAGTGTTTATGTTTACAATATAGGAGGATTGCGTTCGGCGTGTTTTTTTGTGTGATTCAGATAGAATGGTGACGGTTCTAGTAAATACTTCTAAGCAAACTGCCTCATTTTGCAAAAACTGTTAAAATACACAATGATAGTTTCCAAAAATGATTAAAAACATGGAAGAAACACTTCAAGTACACGTAAACAGATTCTTACTACATTTAATGTCATATTCAATCACGGAGGTTTCCCGTGTAAAGCTGTGGAATGACGAAAATACTCTTAATGTTTACAAGTCCGGGTACTTCCGGTGGCGTTTTCAGGGGACTGTGCTTTCAATTATTAAGAGTTCATGTTTACAGAGCTCAGAATTGGTGTGTAAAGCCTTGGAATGACGAGAATAGTGTTTATGTTTACAATTAAGGAGGATTGGGTTCGGCGTTTTTGTGTGTGATTCAGTTAAAATGGTGACGGTTCTAGTAAATACTTCTAAGCAAACTGCCTAATTTTGGTAAAACTGTTAAAATACACAATGAGAGTTCCCAGAAATGATTAAGAACGTGTAATAAACACCTCAAGTACACGTAAATAGATTCTTACTACATATACTGTCGAATTCAATTACAGAGGTTTCCCGTGTAAAGCTGTGAAATGACGAAAATACTGGTAATGTTTATAAATCCGGGTACTTCGGGTGGCGTTTTCACGGGACTGTGCTTTCAATTATTAAGAGTTCATGTTTACAGAGCTCAGAATTGGTCTCTAAAGTCTTGGAATGACGAGAATAGTGTTTATGTTTACAATTTAGGAGGTTTGGCTTTGGCTTGTTTTGTGTGAATCAGTTGAAATGGTGACGGTTCCGGTAAATACTTTTATGCAAAATGTCTAATTTTGCTAAAAATGTTAAAATACACAATGAGAGTGCCTAGAAATGATTAAGAACGTGTAATAAACACCTCAAGTACACGTAAATAGATTCTTACTACATTTACTGTCGAATTCAATCACAGAGGTTTCCCGTGTAAAGCTGTGAAATGACAAAAATACTGCTAATGTTTACAAGTCCGGGTACTTCCGGTGGCGTTTTTACGGTTCTGTGCTTTCAATTATTAAGAGTTCCTGTTTACAGAGCTCAGAATTGGTGTCTAAAGCCTTGGAATCACGAGAATAGTTTTTATGTTTACAATTTAGGAGGATTGGCTTTGGCGTTTTTTTTTTGTGAATCACTTAAAATGGTGACGGTTTCAATAAATATTTCTAAGAAAACTGTCTAATTTTGGTAAAACTGATAATACACAATGAGAGTTCCCAGAAATGATTAAAAACGTGGAAGAAACACTTCAAGTACACATAAACAGATTTTAACTACATTTACTGTCGAATTCATCATGGCGGTTTCCAGGGGAAAGCTGTGGAATGACGAAAATACTCTTAATGTTTACAAGTCCGGGTACTTCCGGTGGCGTTTTCAGGGGACTGTGCTTTCAATTATTAAGAGTTCATGTTTACAGAGCTCAGAATTGGTGTGTAAAGCCTTGGAATGACGAGAATAGTGTTTATGTTTACAATTAAGGAGGATTGGATTCGGCGTTTTTGTGTGTGATTCAGTTAAAATGGTGACGGTTCTAGTAAATACTTCTAAGCAAACTGCCTAATTTTGGTAAAACTGTTAAAATACACAATGAGAGTTCCCAGAAATGATTAAGAACGTGTAATAAACACCTCAAGTACACGTAAATAGATTCTTACTACATATACTGTCGAATTCAATTACAGAGGTTTCCCGTGGAAAGCTGTGAAATGACGAAAATACTCGTAATGTTTACAAGTCCGGGTACTTCCGGTGGCGTTTTTACGGTTCTGTGCTTTCAATTATTAAGAGTTCCTGTTTACAGAGCTCAGAATTGGTGTCTAAAGCCTTGGAATGGCGAGAATAGTGTTTATGTTTACAATTTAGGAGGTTTGGCTTTGGCGTGTTTTGTGTGAATCAGTTAAAATGGTGAGGGATCCGGTAAATACTTCTATGCAAAATGTCTAATTTTGCTAAAACTGTTAAAATACACAATGACAGTGCCCAGAAATGATTAAGAACGTGTAATAAACACCTCAAGTACACGAAAACAGATTTTAACTACATTTACTGTCGAATTCAATCCCAGAGGTTTCCCGTGGAAAGCTGTGAAATGACGAAAATACTGGTAATGTTTACAAGTCCGGGTACTTCCGGTGGCGTTTTCATGGTTCTGTGCTTTCAATTATTAAGAGTTCATGTTTACAGAGCTCAGAATTGGTGTCTAAAGCCTTGGAATGACGAGAATAGTGTTTATGTTTACAATATAGGAGGATTGGGTTCGGCGTGTTTTTTTGTGTGATTCAGGTAGAATGGTGACGGTTCTAGTAAATACTTCTAAGCAAACTGCCTCATTTTGCTAAAACTGTTAAAATACACAATGATAGTTTCCAAAAATGATTAAAAACATGGAAGAAACACTTCAAGTACACGTAAACAGATTCTTACTACATTTAATGTCGAATTCAATCACGGAGGTTTTCCGTGTAAAGCTGTGAAATGACGAAAATACTCTTAATGTTTACAAGTCCGGGTACTTCCGGTGGCGTTTTCACGGTTCTGTGCTTTCAATTATTAAGAGTTCATGTTTACAGAGCTCAGAATTGGTGTCTAAAGCCTTGGAATGGCGAGAATAGTGTTTATGTTTACAATTTAGGAGGTTTGGCTTTGGCGTGTTTTGTGTGAATCAGTTGAAATGGTGACGGTTCCGGTAAATACTTCTATGCAAAGTGTCTAATTTTGCTAAAAATGTTAAAATACACAATGAGAGTGCCCAGAATTGATTAAGAACGTGTAATAAACACCTCAAGTACACGTAAATAGATTCTTACTACATTTACTGTCGAATTCAATCACAGAGGTTTCCCGTGTAAAGCTATGAAATGACAAAAATACTGCTAATGTTTACAAGTCCGGGTACTTCCGGTGGCGTTTTTACGGTTCTGTGCTTTCAATTATTAAGAGTTCCTGTTTACAGAGCTCAGAATTGGTGTCTAAAGCCTTGGGATCATGAGAATAGTTTTTATGTTTACAATTTAGGAGGATTGGCTTTGGCGTTTTTTTTTGTGAATCACTTAAAATGGTGACGGTTTCAGTAAATATTTCTAAGCAAACTGTCTAATTTTGGTAAAACTGATAATACACAATGAGAGTTCCCAGAAATGATTAAAAACGTGGAAGAAACACTTCAAGTACACATAAACAGATTCTTACTACATTTACTGTCGAATTCAATCACGGAGGTTTCCAGGGGAAAGCTGTGGAATGACGAAAATACTCTTAATGTTTACAAGTCCGGGTACTTCCGGTGGCGTTTTCAGGGGAATGTGCTTTCAATTATTAAGAGTTCATGTTTACAGAGCTCAGAATTGTTGTGTAAAGCCTTGGAATGACGAGAATAGTGTTTATGTTTACAATTAAGAAGGATTGGGTTCGGCGTTTTTGTGTGTGATTCAGTTAAAATGGTGACGGTTCTAGTAAATACTTCTAAGCAAACTGCCTAATTTTGGTAAAACTGTTAAAATACACAATGAGAGTTCCCAGAAATGATTAAGAACGTGTAATAAACACCTCAAGTACACGTAAATAGATTCTTACTACATTTACTGTCGAATTCAATCACAGAGGTTTCCCGTGTAAAGCTGTGAAATGACAAAAATACTGCTAATGTTTACAAGTCCGGGTACTTCCGGTGGCGTTTTTACGGTTCTGTGCTTTCAATTATTAAGAGTTCCTGTTTACAGAGCTCAGAATTGGTGTCTAAAGCCTTGGAATGACGAGAATAGTGTTTATGTTTACAATTTAGGAGGTTTGGCTTTGGCTTGTTTTGTGTGAATCAGTTGAAATGGTGACGGTTCCGGTAAATACTTTTATGCAAAATGTCTAATTTTGCTAAAAATGTTAAAATACACAATGAGAGTGCCTAGAAATGATTAAGAACGTGTAATAAACACCTCAAGTACACGTAAATAGATTCTTACTACATTTACTGTCGAATTCAATCACAGAGGTTTCCCGTGGAAAGCTGTGAAATGACGAAAATACTCGTAATGTTTACAAGTCCGGGTACTTCCGGTGGCGTTTTTACGGTTCTGTGCTTTCAATTATTAAGAGTTCCTGTTTACAGAGCTCAGAATTGGTGTCTAAAGCCTTGGAATGGCGAGAATAGTGTTTATGTTTACAATTTAGGAGGTTTGGCTTTGGCGTGTTTTGTGTGAATCAGTTAAAATGGTGAGGGATCCGGTAAATACTTCTATGCAAAATGTCTAATTTTGCTAAAACTGTTAAAATACACAATGACAGTGCCCAGAAATGATTAAGAACGTGTAATAAACACCTCAAGTACACGAAAACAGATTTTAACTACATTTACTGTCGAATTCAATCCCAGAGGTTTCCCGTGGAAAGCTGTGAAATGACGAAAATACTGGTAATGTTTACAAGTCCGGGTACTTCCGGTGGCGTTTTCATGGTTCTGTGCTTTCAATTATTAAGAGTTCATGTTTACAGAGCTCAGAATTGGTGTCTAAAGCCTTGGAATGACGAGAATAGTGTTTATGTTTACAATATAGGAGGATTGGGTTCGGCGTGTTTTTTTGTGTGATTCAGGTAGAATGGTGACGGTTCTAGTAAATACTTCTAAGCAAACTGCCTCATTTTGCTAAAACTGTTAAAATACACAATGATAGTTTCCAAAAATGATTAAAAACATGGAAGAAACACTTCAAGTACACGTAAACAGATTCTTACTACATTTAATGTCGAATTCAATCACGGAGGTTTTCCGTGTAAAGCTGTGAAATGACGAAAATACTCTTAATGTTTACAAGTCCGGGTACTTCCGGTGGCGTTTTCACGGTTCTGTGCTTTCAATTATTAAGAGTTCATGTTTACAGAGCTCAGAATTGGTGTCTAAAGCCTTGGAATGGCGAGAATAGTGTTTATGTTTACAATTTAGGAGGTTTGGCTTTGGCGTGTTTTGTGTGAATCAGTTGAAATGGTGACGGTTCCGGTAAATACTTCTATGCAAAGTGTCTAATTTTGCTAAAAATGTTAAAATACACAATGAGAGTGCCCAGAATTGATTAAGAACGTGTAATAAACACCTCAAGTACACGTAAATAGATTCTTACTACATTTACTGTCGAATTCAATCACAGAGGTTTCCCGTGTAAAGCTATGAAATGACAAAAATACTGCTAATGTTTACAAGTCCGGGTACTTCCGGTGGCGTTTTTACGGTTCTGTGCTTTCAATTATTAAGAGTTCCTGTTTACAGAGCTCAGAATTGGTGTCTAAAGCCTTGGTATCATGAGAATAGTTTTTATGTTTACAATTTAGGAGGATTGGCTTTGGCGTTTTTTTTTGTGAATCACTTAAAATGGTGACGGTTTCAGTAAATATTTCTAAGCAAACTGTCTAATTTTGGTAAAACTGATAATACACAATGAGAGTTCCCAGAAATGATTAAAAACGTGGAAGAAACACTTCAAGTACACATAAACAGATTCTTACTACATTTACTGTCGAATTCAATCACGGAGGTTTCCAGGGGAAAGCTGTGGAATGACGAAAATACTCTTAATGTTTACAAGTCCGGGTACTTCCGGTGGCGTTTTCAGGGGAATGTGCTTTCAATTATTAAGAGTTCATGTTTACAGAGCTCAGAATTGTTGTGTAAAGCCTTGGAATGACGAGAATAGTGTTTATGTTTACAATTAAGAAGGATTGGGTTCGGCGTTTTTGTGTGTGATTCAGTTAAAATGGTGACGGTTCTAGTAAATACTTCTAAGCAAACTGCCTAATTTTGGTAAAACTGTTAAAATACACAATGAGAGTTCCCAGAAATGATTAAGAACGTGTAATAAACACCTCAAGTACACGTAAATAGATTCTTACTACATATACTGTCGAATTCAATTACAGAGGTTTCCCGTGTAAACCTGTGAAATGACGAAAATACTGGTAATGTTTATAAATCCGGGTATTTCGGTGGCGTTTTCACGGGACTGTGCTTTAAATTATTAAGAGTTCATGTTTACAGAGCTCAGAATTGGTGTCTAAAGCCTTGGAATGACGAGAATAGTGTTTATGTTTACAATTTAGGAGGTTTGGCTTTGGCTTGTTTTGTGTGAATCAGTTGAAATGGTGACGGTTCCGGTAAATACTTTTATGCAAAATGTCTAATTTTGCTAAAAATGTTAAAATACACAATGAGAGTGCCCAGAAATGATTAAGAACGTGTAATAAACACCTCAAGTACACGTAAATAGATTCTTACTACATTTACTGTCGAATTCAATCACAGAGGTTTCCCGTGTAAAGCTGTGAAATGAGGAAAATACTGGTAATGTTTACAAGTCCGGGTACTTCGGGTGGCGTTTTCACGGGACTGTGCTTTCAATTATTAAGAGTTCATGTTTACAGAGCTCAGAATTGGTGTCTAAAGCCTTGGAATGACGAGAATAGTGTTTATGTTTACAATATAGGAGGATTGAGTTCGGCGTGTTTTTTTGTGTGATTCAGGTAGAATGGTGACGGTTCTAGTAAATACTTCTAAGCAAACTGCCTCATTTTGCTAAAACTGTTAAAATACACAATGATAGTTTCCAAAAATGATTAAAAACATGGAAGAAACACTTCAAGTACACGTAAACAGATTCTTACTACATTTAATGTCGAATTCAATCACGGAGGTTTTCCGTGTAAAGCTGTGAAATGACGAAAATACTCTTAATGTTACAAGTCCGGGTACTTCCGGTGGCGTTTTCACGGTTCTGTGCTTTCAATTATTAAGAGTTCATGTTTACAGAGCTCAGAATTGGTGTCTAAAGCCTTGGAATGGCGAGAATAGTGTTTATGTTTACAATTTAGGAGGTTTGGCTTTGGCGTGTTTTGTGTGAATCAGTTGAAATGGTGACGGTTCCGGTAAATACTTCTATGCAAAATGTCTAATTTTGCTAAAAATGTTAAAATACACAATGAGAGTGCCCAGAATTGATTAAGAACGTGTAATAAACACCTCAAGTACACGTAAATAGATTCTTACTACATTTACTGTCGAATTCAATCACAGAGGTTTCCCGTGGAAAGCTGTGAAATGACAAAAATACTGCTAATGTTTACAAGTCCGGGTACTTCCGGTGGCGTTTTTACGGTTCTGTGCTTTCAATTATTAAGAGTTCCTGTTTACAGAGCTCAGAATTGGTGTCTAAAGCCTTGGTATCATGAGAATAGTTTTTATGTTTACAATTTAGGAGGATTGGCTTTGGCGTTTTTTTTTGTGAATCACTTAAAATGGTGACGGTTTCAGTAAATATTTCTAAGCAAACTGTCTAATTTTGGTAAAACTGATAATACACAATGAGAGTTCCCAGAAATGATTAAAAACGTGGAAGAAACACTTCAAGTACACATAAACAGATTCTTACTACATTTACTGTCGAATTCAATCACGGAGGTTTCCAGGGGAAAGCTGTGGAATGACGAAAATACTCTTAATGTTTACAAGTCCGGGTACTTCGGGTGGCGTTTTCAGGGGAATGTGCTTTCAATTATTAAGAGTTCATGTTTACAGAGCTCAGAATTGTTGTGTAAAGCCTTGGAATGACGAGAATAGTGTTTATGTTTACAATTAAGAAGGATTGGGTTTGGCGTTTTTGTGTGTGATTCAGTTAAAATGGTGACGGTTCTAGTAAATACTTCTAAGCAAACTGCCTAATTTTGGTAAAACTGTTAAAATACACAATGAGAGTTCCCAGAAATGATTAAGAACGTGTAATAAACACCTCAAGTACACGTAAATAGATTCTTACTACATTTACTGTCGAATTCAATCACAGAGGTTTCCCGTGTAAAGCTGTGAAATGAGGAAAATACTGGTAATGTTTACAAGTCCGGGTACTTCGGGTGGCGTTTTCACGGGACTGTGCTTTCAATTATTAAGAGTTCATGTTTACAGAGCTCAGAATTGGTGTCTAAAGCCTTGGAATGACGAGAATAGTGTTTATGTTTACAATATAGGAGGATTGAGTTCGGCGTGTTTTTTTGTGTGATTCAGGTAGAATGGTGACGGTTCTAGTAAATACTTCTAAGCAAACTGCCTCATTTTGCTAAAACTGTTAAAATACACAATGATAGTTTCCAAAAATGATTAAAAACATGGAAGAAACACTTCAAGTACACGTAAACAGATTCTTACTACATTTAATGTCGAATTCAATCACGGAGGTTTTCCGTGTAAAGCTGTGAAATGACGAAAATACTCTTAATGTTACAAGTCCGGGTACTTCCGGTGGCGTTTTCACGGTTCTGTGCTTTCAATTATTAAGAGTTCATGTTTACAGAGCTCAGAATTGGTGTCTAAAGCCTTGGAATGGCGAGAATAGTGTTTATGTTTACAATTTAGGAGGTTTGGCTTTGGCGTGTTTTGTGTGAATCAGTTGAAATGGTGACGGTTCCGGTAAATACTTCTATGCAAAATGTCTAATTTTGCTAAAAATGTTAAAATACACAATGAGAGTGCCCAGAATTGATTAAGAACGTGTAATAAACACCTCAAGTACACGAAAACAGATTTTAACTACATTTACTGTCGAATTCAATCCCAGAGGTTTCCCGTGGAAAGCTGTGAAATGACGAAAATACTGGTAATGTTTACAAGTCCGGGTACTTCCGGTGGCGTTTTCATGGTTCTGTGCTTTCAATTATTAAGAGTTCATGTTTACAGAGCTCAGAATTGGTGTCTAAAGCCTTGGAATGACGAGAATAGTGTTTATGTTTACAATATAGGAGGATTGGGTTCGGCGTGTTTTTTTGTGTGATTCAGGTAGAATGGTGACGGTTCTAGTAAATACTTCTAAGCAAACTGCCTCATTTTGCTAAAACTGTTAAAATACACAATGATAGTTTCCAAAAATGATTAAAAACATGGAAGAAACACTTCAAGTTCACGTAAACAGATTCTTACTACATTTAATGTCGAATTCAATCACGGAGGTTTTCCGTGTAAAGCTGTGAAATGACGAAAATACTCTTAATGTTTACAAGTCCGGGTACTTCCGGTGGCGTTTTCACGGTTCTGTGCTTTCAATTATTAAGAGTTCATGTTTACAGAGCTCAGAATTGGTGTCTAAAGCCTTGGAATGGCGAGAATAGTGTTTATGTTTACAATTTAGGAGGTTTGGCTTTGGCGTGTTTTGTGTGAATCAGTTGAAATGGTGACGGTTCCGGTAAATACTTCTATGCAAAGTGTCTAATTTTGCTAAAAATGTTAAAATACACAATGAGAGTGCCCAGAATTGATTAAGAACGTGTAATAAACACCTCAAGTACACGTAAATAGATTCTTACTACATTTACTGTCGAATTCAATCACAGAGGTTTCCCGTGTAAAGCTATGAAATGACAAAAATACTGCTAATGTTTACAAGTCCGGGTACTTCCGGTGGCGTTTTTACGGTTCTGTGCTTTCAATTATTAAGAGTTCCTGTTTACAGAGCTCAGAATTGGTGTCTAAAGCCTTGGGATCACGAGAATAGTTTTTATGTTTACAATTTAGGAGGATTGGCTTTGGCGTTTTTTTTTGTGAATCACTTAAAATGGTGACGGTTTCAGTAAATATTTCTAAGCAAACTGTCTAATTTTGGTAAAACTGATAATACACAATGAGAGTTCCCAGAAATGATTAAAAACGTGGAAGAAACACTTCAACTACACATAAACAGATTTTAACTACATTTACTGTCGAATTCAATCACGGAGGTTTCCAGGGGAAAGCTGTGGAATGACGAAAATACTCTTAATGTTTACAAGTCCGGGTACTTCCGGTGGCGTTTTCAGGGGACTGTGCTTTCAATTATTAAGAGTTCATGTTTACAGAGCTCAGAATTGTTGTGTAAAGCCTTGGAATGACGAGAATAGTGTTTATGTTTACAATTAAGAAGGATTGGGTTCGGCGTTTTTGTGTGTGATTCAGTTAAAATGGTGACGGTTCTAGTAAATACTTCTAAGCAAACTGCCTAATTTTGGTAAAACTGTTAAAATACACAATGAGAGTTCCCAGAAATGATTAAGAACGTGTAATAAACACCTCAAGTACACGTAAATAGATTCTTACTACATATACTGTCGAATTCAATTACAGAGGTTTCCCGTGTAAACCTGTGAAATGACGAAAATACTGGTAATGTTTATAAATCCGGGTACTTCGGGTGGCGTTTTCACGGGACTGTGCTTTCAATTATTAAGAGTTCATGTTTACAGAGCTCAGAATTGGTTTCTAAAGCCTTGGAATGACGAGAATAGTGTTTATGTTTAAAATTTAGGAGGTTTGGCTTTGGCTTGTTTTGTGTGAATCAGTTGAAATGGTGACGGTTCCGGTAAATACTTTTATGCAAAATGTCTAATTTTGCTAAAAATGTTAAAATACACAATGAGAGTGCCCAGAAATGATTAAGAACGTGTAATAAACACCTCAAGTACACGTAAATAGATTCTTACTACATTTACTGTCGAATTCAATCACAGAGGTTTCCCGTGGAAAGCTGTGAAATGACGAAAATACTCGTAATGTGTACAAGTCCGGGTACTTCCGGTGGCGTTTTTACGGTTCTGTGCTTTCAATTATTAAGAGTTCCTGTTTACAGAGCTCAGAATTGGTGTCTAAAGCCTTGGAATGGCGAGAATAGTGTTTATGTTTACAATTTAGGAGGTTTGGCTTTGGCGTGTTTTGTGTGAATCAGTTAAAATGGTGAGGGATCCGGTAAATACTTCTATGCAAAATGTCTAATTTTGCTAAAACTGTTAAAATACACAATGACAGAGCCCAGAAATGATTAAGAACGTGTAATAAACACCTCAAGTACACGAAAACAGATTTTAACTACATTTACTGTCGAATTCAATCCCAGAGGTTTCCCGTGGAAAGCTGTGAAATGACGAAAATACTGGTAATGTTTACAAGTCCGGGTACTTCCGGTGGCGTTTTCATGGTTCTGTGCTTTCAATTATTAAGAGTTCATGTTTACAGAGCTCAGAATTGGTGTCTAAAGCCTTGGAATGACGAGAATAGTGTTTATGTTTACAATATAGGAGGATTGGGTTCGGCGTGTTTTTTTGTGTGATTCAGGTAGAATGGTGACGGTTCTAGTAAATACTTCTAAGCAAACTGCCTCATTTTGCTAAAACTGTTAAAATACACAATGATAGTTTCCAAAAATGATTAAAAACATGGAAGAAACACTTCAAGTACACGTAAACAGATTCTTACTACATTTAATGTCGAATTTAATCACGGAGGTTTCCCGTGGAAAGCTGTGAAATGACGAAAATACTGGTAATGTTTACAAGTCCGGGTACTTCCGGTGGCGTTTTCACGGTTCTGTGCTTTCAATTATTAAGAGTTCATGTTTACAGAGCTCAGAATTGGTGTCTAAAGCCTTGGAATGGCGAGAATAGTGTTTATGTTTACAATTTAGGAGGTTTGGCTTTGGCGTGTTTTGTGTGAATCAGTTGAAATGGTGACGGTTCCGGTAAATACTTCTATGCAAAATGTCTAATTTTGCTAAAAATGTTAAAATACACAATGAGAGTGCCCAGAATTGATTAAGAACGTGTAATAAACACCTCAAGTACACGTAAATAGATTCTTACTACATTTACTGTCGAATTCAATCACAGAGGTTTCCCGTGTAAATCTGTGAAATGACAAAAATACTGCTAATGTTTACAAGTCCGGGTACTTCCAGTGGCGTTTTTACGGTTCTGTGCTTTCAATTATTAAGAGTTCCTGTTTACAGAGCTCAGAATTGGTGTCTAAAGCCTTGGGATCACGAGAATAGTTTTTATGTTTACAATTTAGGAGGATTGGCTTTGGCGTTTTTTTTTGTGAATCACTTAAAATGGTGACGGTTTCAGTAAATATTTCTAAGCAAACTGTCTAATTTTGGTAAAACTGATAATACACAATGAGAGTTCCCAGAAATGATTAAAAACGTGGAAGAAACACTTCAAGTACACATAAACAGATTTTAACTACATTTACTGTCGAATTCAATCACGGAGGTTTCCAGGGGAAAGCTGTGGAATGACGAAAATACTCTTAATGTTTACAAGTCCGGGTACTTCCGGTGGCGTTTTCAGGGGACTGTGCTTTCAATTATTAAGAGTTCATATTTACAGAGCTCAGAATTGTTGTGTAAAGCCTTGGAATGACGAGAATAGTGTTTATGTTTACAATTAAGAAGGATGGGGTTCGGCGTTTTTGTGTGTGATTCAGTTAAAATGGTGACGGTTCTAGTAAATACTTCTAAGCAAACTGCCTAATTTTGGTAAAACTGTTAAAATACACAATGAGAGTTCCCAGAAATGATTAAGAACGTGTAATAAACACCTCAAGTACACGTAAATAGATTCTTACTACATATACTGTCGAATTCAATTACAGAGGTTTCCCGTGTAAACCTGTGAAATGACGAAAATACTAGTAATGTTTATAAATCCGGGTACTTCGGGTGGCGTTTTCACGGGACTGTGCTTTCAATTATTAAGAGTTCATGTTTACAGAGCTCAGAATTGGTGTCTAAAGCCTTGGAATGACGAGAATAGTGTTTATGTTTACAATTTAGGAGGTTTGGCTTTGGCTTGTTTTGTGTGAATCAGTTGAAATGGTGACGGTTCCGGTAAATACTTTTATGCAAAATGTCTAATTTTGCTAAAAATGTTAAAATACACAATGAGAGTGCCCAGAAATGATTAAGAACGTGTAATAAACACCTCAAGTACACGTAAATAGATTCTTACTACATTTACTGTCGAATTCAATCACAGAGGTTTCCCGTGGAAAGCTGTGAAATGATGAAAATACTGGTAATGTTTACAAGTCCGGGTACTTCCGGTGGCGTTTTTACGGTTCTGTGCTTTCAATTATTAAGAGTTCCTGTTTACAGAGCTCAGAATTGGTGTCTAAAGCCTTGGAATCACGAGAATAGTGTTTATGTTTACAATTAAGGAGGATTGGCTTTGGCGTTTTTTTTTGTGAATCAGTTAAAATGGTGACGGTTTCAGTAAATACTTCTAAGCAAACTGTCTAATTTTGGTAAAACTGATAATGCACAATGAGATTTCCCAGAAATGATTAAAAACGTGGAAGAAACACTTCAAGTACACGTAAACAGATTTTAACTACATTTACTGTCGAATTCAATCACGGAGGTTTTCAGTGGAAAGCTTTGAAATGATGAAAATACTGGTAATGTTTACAAGTCCGGGTACTTCGGGTGGCGTTTTCACGGGACTGCGCTTTCAATTATTAAGAGTTCATGTTTACAGAGCTCAGAATTGGTGTGTAAAGCCTTGGAATGACGAGAATAGTGTTTATGTTTACAATTAAGGAGGATTGGGTTCGGCGTTTTTGTGTGTGAATCAGTTAAAATGGTGACGGTTCTAGTAAATACTTCTCAGCAAACTGCCTAATTTTGGTAAAACTGTTAAAATACACAATGAGAGTTCCCAGAAATGATTAAGAACGTGGAATAAACACCTCAAGTACACGTAAATAGATTCTTACTACATTTACTGTCGAATTCAATCACAGAGGTTTCCGGTGGAAAGCTGTGGAATGACGAAAATACTGGTAATGTTTACAAGTCCGGGTACTTCCGGTGGCGTTTTCATGGTTCTGTGCTTTCAATTATTAAGAGTTCATGTTTACAGAGCTCAGAATTGGTGTCTAAAGCCTTGGGTGACGAGAATAGTGTTTATGTTTACAATTAAGGAGGATTGGGTTCGGCGTTTTTGTGTGTGAATCAGTTAAAATGGTGACGGTTCTAGTAAATACTTCTCAGCAAACTGCCTAATTTTGGTAAAACTGTTAAAATACACAATGAGAGTTCCCAGAAATGATTAAGAACGTGGAATAAACACCTCAAGTACACGTAAATAGATTCTTACTACATTTACTGTCGAATTCAATTACAGAGGTTTCCCGTGTAAAGCTGTGAAATGACGAAAATACTGGTAATGTTTATAAATCCGGGTACTTCGGGGGGCGTTTTCACGGGACTGTGCTTTCAATTATTACGAGTTCATGTTTACAGAGCTCAGAATTGGTGTGTAAAGCCTTGGAATGACGAGAATAGTGTTTATGTTTACAATTAAGGATGATTGGGTTCGACGTTTTTGTGTGTGATTCAGTTAAAATGGTGTCGGTTCTAGTAAATACTTCTAAGCAAACTGCCTAATTTTGGTAAAACTGTTAAAATACACAATGAGAGTTCCCAGAAATGATTTAGAACGTGGAATAAACACCTCAAGTACAAGTAAATAGATTCTTACTACATTTACTGTCGAATTCAATCACAGAGGTTTCCCGTGGAAAGCTGTGGAATGACGAAAATACTGGTAATGTTTACAAGTCCGGGTACTTCCGGTGGCGTTTTCACGGGACTGCTTTCAATTATTAAGAGTTCATGTTTACAGAGCACAGAATTGGTGTCTAAAGCCTTGGAATGACGAGAATAGTGTTTATGTTTACAATATAGGAGGATTGGGTTCGGCGTTTTTTTTTGTGTGATTCAGATAGAATGGTGACGGTTCTAGTAAATACTTCTAAGCAAACTGCCTCATTTTGCTAAAACTGTTAAAATACACAATGATAGTTTCCAAAAATGATTAAAAACATGGAAGAAACACTTCAAGTACACGTAAACAGATTCTTACTACATTTAATGTCGTATTCAATCACGGAGGTTTCCCGTGTAAAGCTGTGAAATGACGAAAATACTCTTAATGTTTACAAGTCCGGGTACTTCCGGTGGCGTTTTCACGGTTCTGTGCTTTCAATTATTAAGAGTTCATGTTTACAGAGCTCAGAATTGGTGTCTAAAGCCTTGGAATGGCGAGAATAGTGTTTATGTTTACAATTTAGGAGGTTTGGCTTTGGCGTGTTTTGTGTGAATCAGTTGAAATGGTGACGGTTCCGGTAAATACTTTTATGCAAAATGTCTAATTTTGCTAAAAATGTTAAAATACACAATGAGAGTGCCTAGAAATGATTAAGAACGTGTAATAAACACCTCAAGTACACGTAAATAGATTCTTACTACATTTACTGTCGAATTCAATCACAGAGGTTTCCCGTGGAAAGCTGTGAAATGACGAAAATACTCGTAATGTTTACAAGACCAGGTACTTCCGGTGGCGTTTTCACGGTTCTGTGCTTTCAATTATTAAGAGTTCATGTTTACAGAGCTCAGAATTGGTGTCTAAAGCCTTGGAATGGCGAGAATAGTGTTTATGTTTACAATTTAGGAGGTTTGGCTTTGGCGTGTTTTGTGTGAATCAGTTGAAATGGTGACGGTTCCGGTAAATACTTTTATGCAAAATGTCTAATTTTGCTAAAAATGTTAAAATACACAATGAGAGTGCCTAGAAATGATTAAGAACGTGTAATAAACACCTCAAGTACACGTAAATGGATTCTTACTACATTTACTGTCGAATTCAATCACAGAGGTTTCCCGTGGAAAGCTGTGAAATGACGAAAATACTCGTAATGTTTACAAGACCAGGTACTTCCGGTGGCGTTTTTACGGTTCTGTGCTTTCAATTATTAAGAGTTCCTGTTTACAGAGCTCAGAATTGGTGTCTAAAGCCTTGGAATGGCGAGAATAGTGTTTATGTTTACAATTTAGGAGGTTTGGCTTTGGCGTGTTTTGTGTGAATCAGTTAAAATGGTGAGGGATCCGGTAAATACTTCTATGCAAAATGTCTAATTTTGCTAAAACTGTTAAAATACACAATGACAGTGCCCAGAAATGATTAAGAACGTGTAATAAACACCTCAAGTACACGAAAACAGATTTTAACTACATTTACTGTCGAATTCAATCCCAGAGGTTTCCCGTGGAAAGCTGTGAAATGACGAAAATACTGGTAATGTTTACAAGTCCGGGTACTTCCGGTGGCGTTTTCACGGTTCTGTGCTTTCAATTATTAAGAGTTCATGTTTACAGAGCTCAGAATTGGTGTCTAAAGCCTTGGAATGGCGAGAATAGTGTTTATGATTACAATTTAGGAGGTTTGGCTTTGGCGTGTTTTGTGTGAATCAGTTCAAATGGTGACGGTTCCGGTAAATACTTCTATGCAAAATGTCTAATTTTGCTAAAAATGTTAAAATACACAATGAGAGTGCCCAGAATTGATTAAGAACGTGTAATAAACACCTCAAGTACACGTAAAAAGATTCTTACTACATTTACTGTCGAATTCAATCACAGAGGTTTCCCGTGTAAAGCTGTGAAATGACAAAAATACTGCTAATGTTTACAAGTCCGGGTACTTCCGGTGGCGTTTTTACGGTTCTGTGCTTTCAATTATTAAGAGTTCCTGTTTACAGAGCTCAGAATTGGTGTCTAAAGCCTTGGAATCACGAGAATAGTTTTTATGTTTACAATTTAGGAGGTTTGGCTTTGGCGTGTTTTGTGTGAATCAGTTAAAATGGTGAGGGTTCCGGTAAATACTTCTATGCAAAATGTCTAATTTTGCTAAAACTGTTAAAATACACAATGACAGTGCCCAGAAATGATTAAGAACGTGTAATGAACACCTCAAGTACACAAAAACAGATTTTAACTACATTTACTGTCGAATTCAATCCCAGAGGTTTCCCGTGGAAAGCTGTGAAATGACGAAAATACTGGTAATGTTTACAAGTCCGGGTACTTCCGGTGGCGTTTTTACGGTTCTGTGCTTTCAATTATTAAGAGTTCCTGTTTACAGAGCTCAGAATTGGTGTCTAAAGCCTTGGAATCACGAGAATAGTGTTTATGTTTACAATTAAGGAGGATTGGCTTTGGCGTTTTTTTTTGTGAATCAGTTAAAATGGTGACGGTTTCAGTAAATACTTCTAAGCAAACTGTCTAATTTTGGTAAAACTGATAATGCACAATGAGATTTCCCAGAAATGATTAAAAACGTGGAAGAAACACTTCAAGTACACGTAAACAGATTTTAACAACATTTACTGTCGAATTCAATCACGGAGGTTTCCAGTGGAAAGCTTTGAAATGCCGAAAATACTGGTAATGTTTACAAGTCCGGGTACTTCGGGTGGCGTTTTCACGGGACTGTGCTTTCAATTATTAAGAGTTCATGTTTAGAGAGCTCAGAATTGGTGTGTAAAGCCTTGGAATGACGAGAATAGTGTTTATGTTTACAATTAAGGAGGATTGGGTTCGGCGTTTTTGTGTGTGAATCAGTTAAAATGGTCACGGTTCTAGTGAATACTTCTCAGCAAACTGCCTAATTTTGGTAAAACTGTTAAAATACACAATGAGAGTTCCCAGAAATGATTAAGAACGTGGAATAAACACCTCAAGTACACGTAAATAGATTCTTACTACATTTACTGTCGAATTCAATCACAGAGGTTTCCCGTGGAAAGCTGTGGAATGACGAAAATACTGGTAATGTTTACAAGTCCGGGTACTTCCGGTGGCGTTTTCATGGTTCTGTGCTTTCAATTATTAAGAGTTCATGTTTACAGAGCTCAGAATTGGTGTCTAAAGCCTTGGGTGACGAGAATAGTGTTTATGTTTACAATTAAGGAGGATTGGGTTCAGCGTTTTTTGTTTTTTTTTTTAGTCAGTTAAAATGGTGACGGTTCTAGCAAATACTTCTAAGCAAACTGCCTAATTTTGGTAAAACTGTTAAAATACACAATGAGCCTTCCCAGAAATGATTAAGAACGTGTACTAAACACCTCAAGTACACGTAAATAGATTCTTACTACATTTACTGTCGAATTCAATTACAGAGGTTTCCCGTGTAAAGCTGTGAAATGACGAAAATACTGGTAATGTTTATAAATCCGGGTACTTCGGGGGGCGTTTTCACGGGACTGTGCTTTCAATTATTAAGAGTTCATGTTTACAGAGCTCAGAATTGGTGTGTAAAGCCTTGGAATGACGAGAATAGTGTTTATGTTTACAATTAAGGATGATTGGGTTCGACGTTTTTGTGTGTGATTCAGTTAAAATGGTGTCGGTTCTAGTAAATACTTCTAAGCAAACTGCCTAATTTTGGTAAAACTGTTAAAATACACAATGAGAGTTCCCAGAAATGATTTAGAACGTGTAATAAACACCTCAAGTACACGTAAATAGATTCTTACTACATTTACTGTCGAATTCAGTTACAGAGGTTTCCCGTGTAAAGCTGTGAAATGAGGAAAATACTGGTAATGTTTATAAATCCGGGTACTTCGGGTGGCGTTTTCATGGGACTGTGCTTTCAATTATTAAGAGTTCATGTTTACAGAGCACAGAATTGGTGTCTAAAGCCTTGGAATGACGAGAATAGTGTTTATGTTTACAATATAGGAGGATTGGGTTCGGCGTGTTTTTTTGTGTGATTCAGATAGAATGGTGACGGTTCTAGTAAATACTTCTAATCAAACTGCCTCATTTTGCTAAAACTGTTAAAATACACAATGATAGTTTCCAAAAATGATTAAAAACATGGAAGAAACACTTCAAGTACACGTAAACAGATTCTTACTACATTTAATGTCGTATTCAATCACGGAGGTTTCCCGTGTAAAGCTGTGAAATGACGAAAATACTCTTAATGTTTACAAGTCCGGGTACTTCCGGTGGCGTTTTCACGGTTCTGTGCTTTCAATTATTAAGAGTTCATGTTTACAGAGCTCAGAATTGGTGTCTAAAGCCTTGGAATGGCGAGAATAGTGTTTATGTTTACAATTTAGGAGGTTTGGCTTTGGCGTGTTTTGTGTGAATCAGTTGAAATGGTGACGGTTCCGGTAAATACTTTTATGCAAAATGTCTAATTTTGCTAAAAATGTTAAAATACACAATGAGAGTGCCTAGAAATGATTAAGAACGTGTAATAAACACCTCAAGTACACGTAAATAGATTCTTACTACATTTACTGTCGAATTCAATCACAGAGGTTTCCCGTGGAAAGCTGTGAAATGACGAAAATACTCGTAATGTTTACAAGACCAGGTACTTCCGGTGGCGTTTTTACGGTTCTGTGCTTTCAATTATTAAGAGTTCCTGTTTACAGAGCTCAGAATTGGTGTCTAAAGCCTTGGAATGGCGAGAATAGTGTTTATGTTTACAATTTAGGAGGTTTGGCTTTGGCGTGTTTTGTGTGAATCAGTTAAAATGGTGAGGGATCCGGTAAATACTTCTATGCAAAATGTCTAATTTTGCTAAAACTGTTAAAATACACAATGACAGTGCCCAGAAATGATTAAGAACGTGTAATAAACACCTCAAGTACACGAAAACAGATTTTAACTACATTTACTGTCGAATTCAATCCCAGAGGTTTCCCGTGGAAAGCTGTGAAATGACGAAAATACTCGTAATGTTTACAAGTCCGGGTACTTCCGGTGGCGTTTTCACGGTTCTGTGCTTTCAATTATTAAGAGTTCATGTTTACAGAGCTCAGAATTGGTGTCTAAAGCCTTGGAATGGCGAGAATAGTGTTTATGATTACAATTTAGGAGGTTTGGCTTTGGCGTGTTTTGTGTGAATCAGTTGAAATGGTGACGGTTCCGGTAAATACTTCTATGCAAAATGTCTAATTTTGCTAAAAATGTTAAAATACACAATGAGAGTGCCCAGAATTGATTAAGAACGTGTAATAAACACCTCAAGTACACGTAAAAAGATTCTTACTACATTTACTGTCGAATTCAATCACAGAGGTTTCCCGTGTAAAGCTGTGAAATGACAAAAATACTGCTAATGTTTACAAGTCCGGGTACTTCCGGTGGCGTTTTTACGGTTCTGTGCTTTCAATTATTAAGAGTTCCTGTTTACAGAGCTCAGAATTGGTGTCTAAAGCCTTGGAATCACGAGAATAGTTTTTATGTTTACAATTTAGGAGGTTTGGATTTGGCGTGTTTTGTGTGAATCAGTTAAAATGGTGAGGGTTCCGGTAAATACTTCTATGCAAAATGTCTAATTTTGCTAAAACTGTTAAAATACACAATGACAGTGCCCAGAAATGATTAAGAACGTGTAATGAACACCTCAAGTACACAAAAACAGATTTTAACTACATTTACTGTCGAATTCAATCCCAGAGGTTTCCCGTGGAAAGCTGTGAAATGACGAAAATACTGGTAATGTTTACAAGTCCGGGTACTTCCGGTGGCGTTTTTACGGTTCTGTGCTTTCAATTATTAAGAGTTCCTCTTTACAGAGCTCAGAATTGGTGTCTAAAGCCTTGGAATCACGAGAATAGTGTTTATGTTTACAATTAAGGAGGATTGGCTTTGGCGTTTTTTTTTGTGAATCAGTTAAAATGGTGACGGTTTCAGTAAATACTTCTAAGCAAACTGTCTAATTTTGGTAAAACTGATAATGCACAATGAGATTTCCCAGAAATGATTAAAAACGTGGAAGAAACACTTCAAGTACACGAAAACAGATTTTAACTACATTTACTGTCGAATTCAATCACGGAGGTTTCCAGTGGAAAGCTTTGAAATGCCGAAAATACTGGTAATGTTTACAAGTCCGGGTACTTCGGGTGGCGTTTTCACGGGACTGTGCTTTCAATTATTAAGAGTTCATGTTTAGAGAGCTCAGAATTGGTGTGTAAAGCCTTGGAATGACGAGAATAGTGTTTATGTTTACAATTTAGGAGGATTGGGTTCGGCGTTTTTGTGTGTGAATCAGTTAAAATGGTGACGGTTCTAGTAAATACTTCTCAGCAAACTGCCTAATTTTGGTAAAACTGTTAAAATACACAATGAGAGTTCCCAGAAATGATTAAGAACGTGGAATAAACACCTCAAGTACACGTAAATAGATTCTTACTACATTTACTGTCGAATTCAATCACAGAGGTTTCCCGTGGAAAGCTGTGGAATGACGAAAATACTGGTAATGTTTACAAGTCCGGGTACTTCCGGTGGCGTTTTCATGGTTCTGTGCTTTCAATTATTAAGAGTTCATGTTTACAGAGCTCAGAATTGGTGTCTAAAGCCTTGGAATGACGAGAATAGTGTTTATGTTTACAATTAAGGAGGATTGGGTTCGGCGTTTTTTTGGTTTTTTTTTTTAGTCAGTTAAAATGGTGACGGTTCTAGTAAATACTTCTAAGCAAACTGCATAATTTTGGTAAAACTGTTAAAATACACCAAGAGAGTTCCCAGAAATGATTAAGAACGTGTAATAAACACCTCAAGTACACGTAAATAGATTCTTACTACATATACTGTCGAATTCAATTACAGAGGTTTCCCCTTTAAAGCTGTGAAATGACGAAAATACTGGTAATGTTTATAAATCCGGGTACTTCGGGTGGCGTTTTCACGGGACTGTGCTTTCAATTATTAAGAGTTCATGTTTACAGAGCTCAGAATTGGTGTGTAAAGCCTTGGAATGACGAGAATAGTGTTTATGTTTACAATATAGGAGGATTGGGTTCGGCGTTTTTGTGTGTGAATCCGTTAAAATGGTGACGGTTTCAGTAAATACTTCTAAGCAAACTGTCTAATTTTGGTAAAACTGATAAAATACACAATGAGAGTTCCCAGAAATGATTAAAAACGTGGAGGAAACACTTCAAGTACACGTAAACAGATTTTAACTACATTTACTGTCGAATTCAATCACGGAGGTTTCCAGTGGAAAGCTGTGAAATGACGAAAATACTGGTAATGTTTGCAAATACGGGTACTTCCGGTGGCGTTTTCATAGTTCTGTGCTTTCAATTATTAAGAGTTCATGTTTACAGAGCTCAGAATTGGTGTGTAAAGCATTGGAATGACGAGAATAGTGTTTATGTTTACAATTAAGGAGGATTGGGTTCGGCGTTTTTGTGTGTGATTCAGTTAAAATGGTGACGGTTCTAGTAAATACTTCTAAGCAAACTGCCTAATTTTGGTAAAACTGTTAAAATACACAATGAGAGTTCCCAGAAATGATTAAGAACGTGTAATAAACACCTCAAGTACACGTAAATACATTCTTACTACATTTACTGTCGAATTCAATTACAGAGGTTTCCCGTGTAAAGCTGTGAAATGACGAAAATACTGGTAATGTTTATAAATCCGGGTACTTCGGGTGGCGTTTTCACGGGACTGTGCTTTCAATTATTAAGAGTTCATGTTTACAGAGCTCAGAATTGGTGTGTAAAGCCTTGGAATGACGAGAATAGTGTTTATGTTTACAATTAAGGAGGATTGGGTTCGGCGTTTTTGTGTGTGAATCAGTTAAAATGGTGACGGTTCTAGTAAATACTTCTCAGCAAACTGCCTAATTTTGGTAAAACTGTTAAAATACACAATGAGAGTTCCCAGAAATGATTAAGAACGTGTAATAAACACCTCAAGTACACGTAAATAGATTCTTACTACATTTACTGTCGAATTCAATCACAGAGGTTTCCCGTGGAAAGCTGTGGAATGACGAAAATACTGGTAATGTTTACAAGTCCGGGTACTTCCGGTGGCGTTTTCATGGTTCTGTGCTTTCAATTATTAAGAGTTCATGTTTACAGAGCTCAGAATTGGTGTCTAAAGCCTTGGAATGACGAGAATAGTGTTTATGTTTACAATTAAGGAGGATTGGGTTCGGCGTTTTTTTGGTTTTTTTTTTTAGTCAGTTAAAATGGTGACGGTTCTAGTAAATACTTCTAAGCAAACTGTATAATTTTGGTAAAACTGTTAAAATACACCAAGAGAGTTCCCAGAAATGATTAAGAACGTGTAATAAACACCTCAAGTACACGTAAATAGATTCTTACTACATATACTGTCGAATTCAATTACAGAGGTTTCCCCTTTAAAGCTGTGAAATGACGAAAATACTGGTAATGTTTATAAATCCGGGTACTTCGGGTGGCGTTTTCACGGGACTGTGCTTTCAATTATTAAGAGTTCATGTTTACAGAGCTCAGAATTGGTGTGTAAAGCCTTGGAATGACGAGAATAGTGTTTATGTTTACAATATAGGAGGATTGGGTTCGGCGTTTTTTTGTGTGAATCCGTTAAAATGGTGACGGTTTCAGTAAATACTTCTAAGCAAACTGTCTAATTTTGGTAAAACTGATAAAATACACAATGAGAGTTCCCAGAAATGATTAAAAACGTGGAAGAAACACTTCAAGTACACGTAAACAGATTTTAACTACATTTACTGTCGAATTCAATCACGGAGGTTTCCAGTGGAAAGCTGTGAAATGACGAAAATACTGGTAATGTTTGCAAATACGGATACTTCCGGTGGCGTTTTCACGGGACTGTGCTTTCAATTATTAAGAGTTCATGGTTACAGAGCTCAGAATTGGTGTGTAAAGCCTTGGAATGACGAGAATAGTGTTTATGTTTACAATTAAGGAGGATTGGGTTCGGCGTTTTTGTGTGTGAATCAGTTAAAATGGTGACGGTTCTAGTAAATACTTCTAAGCAAACTGCCTAATTTTGTTAAAACTGTTAAAATACACAATGAGAGTTCCCAGGAATGATTAAGAACGTGTAATAAACACCTCAAGTACACGTAAATAGATTCTAATTACATTTACTGTCGAATTCAATCACAGAGGTTTCCCATGGAAAGCTGTGGAATGACGAAAATACAGATAATGTTTACAAGTCCGGGTACTTCCGGTGGCGTTTTCATGGTTCTGTGCTTTCAATTATTAAGAGTTCATGTTTACAGAGCTCAGAATTGGTGTGTAAAGCATTGGAATGACGAGAATAGTGTTTATGTTTACAATTAAGGAGGATTGGGTTCGGCGTTTTTGTGTGTGATTCAGTTAAAATGGTGACGGTTCTTGTAAATACTTCTAAGCAAACTGCCTAATTTTGGTAAAACTGTTAAAATACACAATGAGAGTTCCCAGAAATGATTAAGAACGTGTAATAAACACCTCAAGTACACGTAAATACATTCTTACTACATTTACTGTCGAATTCAATTACAGAGGTTTCCCGTGTAAACCTGTGAAATGACGAAAATACTGGTAATGTTTATAAATCCGGGTACTTCGGATGGCGTTTTCACGGGACTGTGCTTTCAATTATTAAGAGTTCATGTTTACAGAGCTCAGAGTAGGTGTCTAAAGCCTTGGAATGACGAGAATAGTGTTTATGTTTACAATTTAGGAGGTTTGGCTTTGGCGTGTTTTGTGTGAATCAGTTGAAATGGTGACGGTTCCGGTAAATACTACTATGCAAAATGTCTAATTTTGCTAAAAATGTTAAAATACACAATGAGAGTGCCCAGAAATGATTAAGAAGGTGTAATAAACACCTCAAGTACACGTAAATAGATTCTTACTACATTTATTGTCGAATTCAATCACAGAGGTTTCCCGTGGAAAGCTGTGAAATGACGAAAATACTGGTAATGTTTACAACTCCGGGTACTTGAGGTGGCGTTTTCACGGGACTGTGCTTTCAATTATTAAGAGTTCATGTTTACAGAGCTCAGAATTGGTGTGTAAAGCCTTGGAATGACGAGAATAGTGTTTATGTTTACAATTAAGGAGGATTGGGTTCGGCGTTTTTGTGTGTGATTCAGTTAAAATGGTGACGGTTCTAGTAAATACTTCTAAGCAAACTGCCTAATTTTGGTAAAACTGTTAAAATACACAATGAGAGTTCCCAGAAATGATTAAGAACGTGTAATAAACACCTCAAGTACACGTAAATAGATTCTTACTACATTTACTGTCGAATTCAATCACAGAGGTTTCCCGTGGAAAGCTGTGGAATGACGAAAATACTGGTAATGTTTACAAGTCCGGGTACTTCCGGTGGCGTTTTCATGGTTCTGTGCTTTCAATTATTAAGAGTTCATGTTTACAGAGCTCAGAATTGGTTTCTAAAGCCTTGGAATGACGAGAATAGTGTTTATGTTTACAATTAAGGAGGATTGGGTTCGGCGTTTTTTTGGTTTTTTTTTTTAGTCAGTTAAAATGGTGACGGTTCTAGTAAATACTTCTAAGCAAACTGCATAATTTTGGTAAAACTGTTAAAATACACCAAGAGAGTTCCCAGAAATGATTAAGAACGTGTAATAAACACCTCAAGTACACGTAAATAGATTCTTACTACATATACTGTCGAATTCAATTACAGAGGTTTCCCCTTTAAAGCTGTGAAATGACGAAAATACTGGTAATGTTTATAAATCCGGGTACTTCGGGTGGCGTTTTCACGGGACTGTGCTTTCAATTATTAAGAGTTCATGTTTACAGAGCTCAGAATTGGTGTGTAAAGCCTTGGAATGACGAGAATAGTGTTTATGTTTACAATATAGGAGGATTGGGTTCGGCGTTTTTGTGTGTGAATCCGTTAAAATGGTGACGGTTTCAGTAAATACTTCTAAGCAAACTGTCTAATTTTGGTAAAACTGATAAAATACACAATGAGAGTTCCCAGAAATGATTAAAAACGTGGAAGAAACACTTCAAGTACACGTAAACAGATTTTAACTACATTTACTGTCGAATTCAATCACGGAGGTTTCCAGTGGAAATCTGTGAAATGACGAAAATACTGGTAATGTTTGCAAATACGGGTACTTCCGGTGGCGTTTTCATAGTTCTGTGCTTTCAATTATTAAGAGTTCATGTTTACAGAGCTCAGAATTGGTGTGTAAAGCATTGGAATGACGAGAATAGTGTTTATGTTTACAATTAAGGAGGATTGGGTTCGGCGTTTTTGTGTGTGATTCAGTTAAAATGGTGACGGTTCTAGTAAATACTTCTAAGCAAACTGCCTAATTTTGGTAAAACTGTTAAAATACACAATGAGAGTTCCCAGAAATGATTAAGAACGTGTAATAAACACCTCAAGTACACGTAAATACATTCTTACTACATTTACTGTCGAATTCAATTACAGAGGTTTCCCGTGTAAAGCTGTGAAATGACGAAAATACTGGTAATGTTTATAAATCCGGGTACTTCGGGTGGCGTTTTCACGGGACTGTGCTTTCAATTATTAAGAGTTCATGTTTACAGAGCTCAGAGTAGGTGTCTAAAGCCTTGGAATGACGAGAATAGTGTTTATGTTTACAATTTAGGAGGTTTGGCTTTGGCGTGTTTTGTGTGAATCAGTTGAAATGGTGACGGTTCCGGTAAATACTACTATGCAAAATGTCTAATTTTGCTAAAAATGTTAAAATACACAATGAGAGTGCCCAGAAATGATTAAGAAGGTGTAATAAACACCTCAAGTACACGTAAATAGATTCTAACTACATTTACTGTCGAATTCAATCACAGAGGTTTCCCATGGAAAGGTGTGGAATGACGAAAATACAGATAATGTTTACAAGTCCGGGTACTTCCGGTGGCGTTTTCACGATTCTGTGCTTTCAATTATTAAGAGTTCATGTTTACAGAGCTCAGAATTGGTGTGTAAAGCATTGGAATGACGAGAATAGTGTTTATGTTTACAATAAAGGAGGATTGGCTTTGGCGTTTTTTTTTGTGAATCACTTAAAATGGTGACGGTTTCAGTAAATACTTCTAAGCAAACTGTCTAATTTTGGTAAAACTGATAATACACAATGAGAGTTCCCAGAAATGATTAAAAACGTGGAAGAAACACTTCAAGTACACATAAACAGATTTTAACTACATTTACTGTCGAATTCAATCACGGAGTTTTCCAGTGGAAAGCTGTGAAATGACGAAAATACTGGTAATGTTTACAAGTCCGGGTACTTCGGGTGGCGTTTTCACGGGACTGTGCTTTCAATTATTAAGAGTTCATGTTTACAGAGCTCAGAATTGGTGTGTAAAGCCTTGGAATGACGAGAATAGTGTTTATGTTTACAATTAAGGAGGATTGGGTTCGGCGTTTTTGTGTGTGAATCAGTTAAAATGGTGACGGTTCTAGTAAATACTTCTCAGCAAACTGCCTAATTTTGGTAAAACTGTTAAAATACACAATGAGAGTTCCCAGAAATGATTAAGAACGTGTAATAAACACCTCAAGTACACGTAAATAGATTCTTACTACATTTACTGTCGAATTCAATCACAGAGGTTTCCCGTGGAAAGCTGTGGAATGACGAAAATACTGGTAATGTTTACAAGTCCGGGTACTTCCGGTGGCGTTTTCATGGTTCTGTGCTTTCAATTATTAAGAGTTCATGTTTACAGAGCTCAGAATTGGTGTCTAAAGCCTTGGAATGACGAGAATAGTGTTTATGTTTACAATTAAGGAGGATTGGGTTCGGCGTTTTTTTGGTTTTTTTTTTTAGTCAGTTAAAATGGTGACGGTTCTAGTAAATACTTCTAAGCAAACTGTATAATTTTGGTAAAACTGTTAAAATACACCAAGAGAGTTCCCAGAAATGATTAAGAACGTGTAATAAACACCTCAAGTACACGTAAATAGATTCTTACTACATATACTGTCGAATTCAATTACAGAGGTTTCCCCTTTAAAGCTGTGAAATGACGAAAATACTGGTAATGTTTATAAATCCGGGTACTTCGGGTGGCGTTTTCACGGGACTGTGCTTTCAATTATTAAGAGTTCATGTTTACAGAGCTCAGAATTGGTGTGTAAAGCCTTGGAATGACGAGAATAGTGTTTATGTTTACAATATAGGAGGATTGGGTTCGGCGTTTTTTTGTGTGAATCCGTTAAAATGGTGACGGTTTCAGTAAATACTTCTAAGCAAACTGTCTAATTTTGGTAAAACTGATAAAATACACAATGAGAGTTCCCAGAAATGATTAAAAACGTGGAAGAAACACTTCAAGTACACGTAAACAGATTTTAACTACATTTACTGTCGAATTCAATCACGGAGGTTTCCAGTGGAAAGCTGTGAAATGACGAAAATACTGGTAATGTTTGCAAATACGGATACTTCCGGTGGCGTTTTCACGGGACTGTGCTTTCAATTATTAAGAGTTCATGGTTACAGAGCTCAGAATTGGTGTGTAAAGCCTTGGAATGACGAGAATAGTGTTTATGTTTACAATTAAGGAGGATTGGGTTCAGCGTTTTTGTGTGTGAATCAGTTAAAATGGTGACGGTTCTAGTAAATACTTCTAAGCAAACTGCCTAATTTTGTTAAAACTGTTAAAATACACAATGAGAGTTCCCAGGAATGATTAAGAACGTGTAATAAACACCTCAAGTACACGTAAATAGATTCTAATTACATTTACTGTCGAATTCAATCACAGAGGTTTCCCATGGAAAGCTGTGGAATGACGAAAATACAGATAATGTTTACAAGTCCTGGTACTTCCGGTGGCGTTTTCATGGTTCTGTGCTTTCAATTATTAAGAGTTCATGTTTACAGAGCTCAGAATTGGTGTGTAAAGCATTGGAATGACGAGAATAGTGTTTATGTTTACAATTAAGGAGGATTGGGTTCGGCGTTTTTGTGTGTGATTCAGTTAAAATGGTGACGGTTCTTGTAAATACTTCTAAGCAAACTGCCTAATTTTGGTAAAACTGTTAAAATACACAATGAGAGTTCCCAGAAATGATTAAGAACGTGTAATAAACACCTCAAGTACACGTAAATACATTCTAATTACATTTACTGTCGAATTCAATCACAGAGGTTTCCCGTGTAAAGCTGTGAAATGACGAAAATACTCTTAATGTTTACAAGTCCGGGTACTTCCGGTGGCGTTTTCACGGTTCTGTGCTTTCAATTATTAAGAGTTCATGTTTACAGAGCTCAGAATTGGTGTCTAAAGCCTTGGAATGGCGAGAATAGTGTTTATGTTTACAATATAGGAGGATTGGGTTCGGCGTTTTTTTTTTTGTGATTCAGTTAAAATGGTGACGGTTCTAGTAAATACTTCTAAGCAAACTGCCTCATTTTGCTAAAACTGTTAAAATACACAATGATAGTTTCCAGAAATGATTAAAAACATGGAAGAAACACTTCAAGTACACGTAAACAGATTCTTACTACATTTAATGTCGTATTCAATCACGGAGGTTTCCAGGGGAAAGCTGTGGAATGACGAAAATACTCTTAATGTTTACAAGTCCGGGTACTTCCGGTGGCGTTTTCACGGTTCTGTGCTTTCAATTATTAAGAGTTCATGTTTACAGAGCTCAGAATTGGTGTCTAAAGCCTTGGAATGTCGAGAATAGTGTTTATGTTTACAATTTAGGAGGTTTGGCTTTGGCGTGTTTTGTGTGAATCAGTTGAAATGGTGACGGTTCCGGTAAATACTTCTATGCAAAATGTCTAATTTTGCTAAAAATGTTAAAATACACAATGAGAGTGCCCAGAAATGATTAAGAACGTGTAATAAACACCTCAAGTACACGTAAATAGATTCTTACTACATTTACTGTCGAATTCAATCACAGAGGTTTCCCGTGGAAAGCTGTGAAATGACGAAAATACTGGTAATGTTTACAAGTCCGGGTACTTCCGGTGGCGTTTTTACAGTTCTGTGCTCTCAATTATTAAGAGTTCCTGTTTACAGAGCTCAGAATTGGTGTCTAAAGCCTTGGTATCACGAGAATAGTTTTTATGTTTACAATTTAGGAGGATTGGCTTTGGCGTTTTTTTTTTGTGTATCATTTAAAATGGTGACGGTTTCAGTAAATACTTCTAAGCAAACTGTCTAATTTTGGTAAAACTGATAATACACAATGAGAGTTCCCAGAAATGATTAAGAACGTGTAATAAACACCTCAAGTACACGTAAATAGATTCTTACTAAATTAACTGTCGAATTCAATCATGGAGGTTTCCTGTGGAAAGCCATGAAATGATGAAAATACTGGTAATATTTACAACTCCGGGTACTTGAGGTGGCGTTTTCACGGGACTGTGCTTTCAATTATTAAGAGTTCATGTTTACAGAGCTCAGAATTGGTGTGTAAAGCCTTGGAATGACGAGAATAGTGTTTATGTTTACAATTAAGGAGGATTGGGTTCGGCGTTTTTGTGTGTGATTCAGTTAAAATGGTGACGGTTCTAGTAAATACTTCTAAGCAAACTGCCTAATTTTGGTAAAACTGTTAAAATACACAATGAGAGTTCCCAGAAATGATTAAGAACGTGGAATAAACACCTCAAGTACACGTAAATAGATTCTTACTAAATTACCTGTCGAATTCAATCATGGAGGTTTCCCGTGGAAAGCCATGAAATGACGAAAATACTGGTAATATTTACAACTCCGGGTACTTGAGGTGGCGTTTTCACGGGACTGTGCTTTCAATTATTAAGAGTTCATGTTTACGGAGCTCAGAATTGGTGTGTAAAGCCTTGGAATGACGAGAATAGTGTTTATGTTTACAATTAAGGAGGATTGGGTTCGGCGTTTTTGTGTGTGATTCAGTTAAAATGGTGATGGTTCTAGTGAATACTTCTAAGCAAACTGCCTAATTTTGGTAAAACTGTTAAAATACACAATGAGAGTTCCCAGAAATGATTAAGAACGTGGAAGAAACACTTCAAGTACACGAAAATAGATTCTTACTACATTTACTGTCGAATTCAATCACAGAGGTTTCCCCTGGAAAGCTGTGGAATGACGAAAATACTGGTAATGTTTACAAGTCCGGGTACTTCCGGTGGCGTTTTCATGGTTCTGTGCTTTCAATTATTAAGAGTTCATGTTTACAGAGCTCAGAAGTGGTGTCTAAAGCCTTGGAATGACGAGAATAGTGTTTATGTTTACAATTAAGGAGGATTGGGTTCGGCGTTTTTTTTTTTTTTTTTAGTCAGTTAAAATGGTGATGGTTTCAGTAAATACTTCTAAGCAAACTGCCTAATTTTGGTAAAACTGTTAAAATACACAATGAGAGTTCCCAGAAATGATTACGAACGTGTAATAAACACCTCAAGTACACGTAAATAGATTCTTACTAAATTAACTGTCGAATTCAATCATGGAGGTTTCCCGTGGAAAGCCATGAAATGACGAAAATACTGGTAATATTTACAACTCCGGGTACTTGAGGTGGCGTTTTCACGGGACTGTGCTTTCAATTATTAAGAGTTCATGTTTACAGAGCTCAGAATTGGTGTGTAAAGCCTTGGAATGACGAGAATAGTGTTTATGTTTAAAATTAAGGAGGATTGGGTTCGGGGTTTTGTGTGTGATTCAGTTAAAATGGTGATGGTTCTAGTGAATACTTCTAAGCAAACTGCCTAATTTTGGTAAAACTGTTAAAATACACAATGAGAGTTCCCAGAAATGATTAAGAATGTGTAATAAACACCTCAAGTACACGTAAATAGATTCTTACTACATTTACTCTCGAATTCAATCACAGAGGTTTCCCGTGTAAAGCTGTGAAATGACGAAAATACTGGTAATGTTTAAAAATCCGGGTACTTCGGGTGGCGTTTTCACGGGACTGTGCTTTCGATTATTAAGAGTTCATGTTTACAGAGCTCAGAGTAGGTGTCTAAAGCCTTGGAATGACGAGAATAGTGTTTATGTTTACAATATAGGAGGATTGGGTTCGGCGTTTTTTTTTTTTGTGATTCAGTTAAAATGGTGACGGTTCTAGTAAATACTTCTAAGCAAACTGCCTCATTTTGCTAAAACTGTTAAAATACACAATGATAGTTTCCAGAAATGATTAAAAACATGGAAGAAACACTTCAAGTACACGTAAACAGATTCTTACTACATTTAATGTCGTATTCAATCACGGAGGTTTCCAGGGGAAAGCTGTGGAATGACGAAAATACTCTTAATGTTTACAAGTCCGGGTACTTCCGGTGGCGTTTTCACGGTTCTGTGCTTTCAATTATTAAGAGTTCATGTTTACAGAGCTCAGAATTGGTGTCTAAAGCCTTGGAATGGCGAGAATAGTGTTTATGTTTACAATTTAGGAGGTTTGGCTTTGGCGTGTTTTGTGTGAATCAGTTGAAATGGTGACGGTTCCGGTAAATACTTCTATGCAAAATGTCTAATTTTGCTAAAAATGTTAAAATACACAATGAGAGTGCCCGGAAATGATTAAGAACGTGTAATAAACACCTCAAGTACACGTAAATAGATTCTTACTACATTTACTGTCGAATTCAATCACAGAGGTTTCCCGTGGAAAGCTGTGAAATGACGAAAATACTGGTAATGTTTACAAGTCCGGGTACTTCCGCTGGCGTTTTTACGGTTCTGTGCTTTCAATTATTAAGAGTTCCTGTTTACAGAGCTCAGAATTGGTGTCTAAAGCCTTGGTATCACGAGAATAGTTTTTATGTTTACAATTTAGGAGGATTGGCTTTGGCGTTTTTTTTTGTGTGTATCATTTAAAATGGTGACGGTTTCAGTAAATACTTCTAAGCAAACTGTCTAATTTTGGTAAAACTGATAATACACAATGAGAGTTCCCAGAAATGATTAAGAACGTGTAATAAACACCTCAAGTACACGTAAATAGATTCTTACTAAATTAACTGTCGAATTCAATCATGGAGGTTTCCCGTGGAAAGCCATGAAATGACGAAAATACTGGTAATATTTACAACTCCGGGTACTTGAGGTGGCGTTTTCACGGGACTGTGCTTTCAATTATTAAGAGTTCATGTTTACAGAGCTCAGAATTGGTGTGTAAAGCCTTGGAATGACGAGAATAGTGTTTATGTTTAAAATTAAGGAGGATTGGGTTCGGGGTTTTGTGTGTGATTCAGTTAAAATGGTGACGGTTCTAGTAAATACTTCTAAGCAAACTGCCTAATTTTGGTAAAACTGTTAAAATACACAATGAGAGTTCCCAGAAATGATTAAGAACGTGTAATAAACACCTCAAGTACACGTAAATAGATTCTTACTAAATTACCTGTCGAATTCAATCATGGAGGTTTCCCGTGGAAAGCCATGAAATGACGAAAATACTGGTAATATTTACAACTCCGGGTACTTGAGGTGGCGTTTTCACGGGACTGTGCTTTCAATTATTAAGAGTTCCTGTTTACGGAGCTCAGAATTGGTGTGTAAAGCCTTGGAATGACGAGAATAGTGTTTATGTTTACAATTAAGGAGGATTGGGTTCGGCGTTTTTGTGTGTGATTCAGTTAAAATGGTGATGGTTCTAGTGAATACTTCTAAGCAAACTGCCTAATTTTGGTAAAACTGTTAAAATACACAATGAGAGTTCCCAGAAATGATTAAGAACGTGGAAGAAACACTTCAAGTACACGAAAATAGATTCTTACTACATTTACTGTCGAATTCAATCACAGAGGTTTCCCCTGGAAAGCTGTGGAATGACGAAAATACTGGTAATGTTTACAAGTCCGGGTACTTCCGGTGGCGTTTTCATGGTTCTGTGCTTTCAATTATTAAGAGTTCATGTTTACAGAGCTCAGAAGTGGTGTCTAAAGCCTTGGAATGACGAGAATAGTGTTTATGTTTACAATTAAGGAGGATTGGGTTCGGCGTTTTTTTTTTTTTTTTTAGTCAGTTAAAATGGTGATGGTTTCAGTAAATACTTCTAAGCAAACTGCCTAATTTTGGTAAAACTGTTAAAATACACAATGAGAGTTCCCAGAAATGATTAAGAACGTGTAATAAACACCTCAAGTACACGTAAATAGATTCTTACTAAATTAACTGTCGAATTCAATCATGGAGGTTTCCCGTGGAAAGCCATGAAATGACGAAAATACTGGTAATATTTACAACTCCGGGTACTTGAGGTGGCGTTTTCACAGGACTGTGCTTTCAATTATTAAGAGTTCATGTTTACAGAGCTCAGAATTGGTGTGTAAAGCCTTGGAATGACGAGAATAGTGTTTATGTTTAAAATTAAGGAGGATTGGGTTCGGGGTTTTGTGTGTGATTCAGGTAAAATGGTGATGGTTCTAGTGAATATTTCTAAGCAAACTGCCTAATTTTGGTAAAACTGTTAAAATACACAATGAGAGTTCCCAGAAATGATTAAGAATGTGTAATAAACACCTCAAGTACACGTAAATAGATTCTTACTACATTTACTCTCGAATTCAATCACAGAGGTTTCCCGTGTAAAGCTGTGAAATGACGAAAATACTGGTAATGTTTATAAATCCGGGTACTTCGGGTGGCGTTTTCACGGGACTGTGCTTTCGATTATTAAGAGTTCATATTTACAGAGCTCAGAGTAGGTGTCTAAAGCCTTGGAATGACGAGAATAGTGTTTATGTTTACAATATAGGAGGATTGGGTTCGGCGTTTTTTTTTTTGTGATTCAGTTAAAATGGTGACGGTTCTAGTAAATACTTCTAAGCAAACTGCCTCATTTTGCTAAAACTGTTAAAATACACAATGATAGTTTCCAGAAATGATTAAAAACATGGAAGAAACACTTCAAGTACACGTAAACAGATTCTTACTACATTTAATGTCGTATTCAATCACGGAGGTTTCCAGGGGAAAGCTGTGGAATGACGAAAATACTCTTAATGTTTACAAGTCCGGGTACTTCCGGTGGCGTTTTCACGGTTCTGTGCTTTCAATTATTAAGAGTTCATGTTTACAGAGCTCAGAATTGGTGTCTAAAGCCTTGGAATGGCGAGAATAGTGTTTATGTTTACAATTTAGGAGGTTTGGCTTTGGCGTGTTTTGTGTGAATCAGTTGAAATGGTGACGGTTCCGGTAAATACTTCTATGCAAAATGTCTAATTTTGCTAAAAATGTTAAAATACACAATGAGAGTGCCCGGAAATGATTAAGAACGTGTAATAAACACCTCAAGTACACGTAAATAGATTCTTACTACATTTACTGTCGAATTCAATCACAGAGGTTTCCCGTGGATAGCTGTGAAATGACGAAAATACTGGTAATGTTTACAAGTCCGGGTACTTCCGGTGGCGTTTTTACGGTTCTGTGCTTTCAATTATTAAGAGTTCCTGTTTACAGAGCTCAGAATTGGTGTCTAAAGCCTTGGTATCACGAGAATAGTTTTTATGTTTACAATTTAGGAGGATTGGCTTTGGCGTTTTTTTTTTGTGTATCATTTAAAATGGTGACGGTTTCAGTAAATACTTCTAAGCAAACTGTCTAATTTTGGTAAAACTGATAATACACAATGAGAGTTCCCAGAAATGATTAAGAACGTGTAATAAACACCTCAAGTACACGTAAATAGATTCTTACTAAAATAACTGTCGAATTCAATCATGGAGGTTTCCCGTGGAAAGCCATGAAATGACGAAAATACTGGTAATATTTACAACTCCGGGTACTTGAGGTGGCGTTTTCACGGGACTGTGCTTTCAATTATTAAGAGTTCATGTTTACAGAGCTCAGAATTGGTGTGTAAAGCCTTGGAATGACGAGAATAGTGTTTATGTTTAAAATTAAGGAGGATTGGGTTCGGGGTTTTGTGTGTGATTCAGTTAACATGGTGATGGTTCTAGTGAATACTTCTAAGCAAACTGCCTAATTTTGGTAAAACTGTTAAAATAAACAATGAGAGTTCCCATAAATGATTAAGAACGTGGAAGAAACACTTCAAGTACACGTAAATAGATTCTTACTACATTTACTGTCGAATTCAATCACAGAGGTTTCCCGTGGAAAGCTCTGGAATGACGAAAATACTGGTAATGTTTACAAGTCCGGGTACTTCCGGTGGCGTTTTCATGGTTCTGTGCTTTCAATTATTAAGAGTTCATGTTTACAGAGCTCAGAATTGGTGTGTAAAGCATTGGAATGACGAGAATAGTGTTTATGTTTACAATTAAGGAGGATTGGGTTCGGCGTTTTTGTGTGTGATTCAGTTAAAATGGTGACGGTTCTTGTAAATACTTCTAAGCAAACTGCCTAATTTTGGTAAAACTGTTAAAATACACAATGAGAGTTCCCAGAAATGATTAAGAACGTGTAATAAACACCTCAAGTACACGTAAATACATTCTTACTACATTTACTGTCGAATTCAATTACAGAGGTTTCCCGTGTAAAGCTGTGAAATGACGAAAATACTGGTAATGTTTATAAATCCGGGTACTTCGGGTGGCGTTTTCACGGGACTGTGCTTTCAATTATTAAGAGTTCATGTTTACAGAGCTCAGAGTAGGTGTCTAAAGCCTTGGAATGACGAGAATAGTGTTTATGTTTACAATTTAGGAGGTTTGGCTTTGGCGTGTTTTGTGTGAATCAGTTGAAATGGTGACGGTTCCGGTAAATACTACTATGCAAAATGTCTAATTTTGCTAAAAATGTTAAAATACACAATGAGAGTGCCCAGAAATGATTAAGAAGGTGTAATAAACACCTCAAGTACACGTAAATAGATTCTTACTACATTTATTGTCGAATTCAATCACAGAGGTTTCCCGTGGAAAGCTGTGAAATGACGAAAATACTGGTAATGTTTACAACTCCGGGTACTTGAGGTGGCGTTTTCACGGGACTGTGCTTTCAATTATTAAGAGTTCATGTTTACAGAGCTCAGAATTGGTGTGTAAAGCCTTGGAATGACGAGAATAGTGTTTATGTTTACAATTAAGGAGGATTGGGTTCGGCGTTTTTTTGGTTTTTTTTTTTAGTCAGTTAAAATGGTGACGGTTCTAGTAAATACTTCTAAGCAAACTGCATAATTTTGGTAAAACTGTTAAAATACACCAAGAGAGTTCCCAGAAATGATTAAGAACGTGTAATAAACACCTCAAGTACACGTAAATAGATTCTTACTACATATACTGTCGAATTCAATTACAGAGGTTTCCCCTTTAAAGCTGTGAAATGACGAAAATACTGGTAATGTTTATAAATCCGGGTACTTCGGGTGGCGTTTTCACGGGACTGTGCTTTCAATTATTAAGAGTTCATGTTTACAGAGCTCAGAATTGGTGTGTAAAGCCTTGGAATGACGAGAATAGTGTTTATGTTTACAATATAGGAGGATTGGGTTCGGCGTTTTTGTGTGTGAATCCGTTAAAATGGTGACGGTTTCAGTAAATACTTCTAAGCAAACTGTCTAATTTTGGTAAAACTGATAAAATACACAATGAGAGTTCCCAGAAATGATTAAAAACGTGGAAGAAACACTTCAAGTACACGTAAACAGATTTTAACTACATTTACTGTCGAATTCAATCACGGAGGTTTCCAGTGGAAAGCTGTGAAATGACGAAAATACTGGTAATGTTTGCAAATACGGGTACTTCCGGTGGCGTTTTCATAGTTCTGTGCTTTCAATTATTAAGAGTTCATGTTTACAGAGCTCAGAATTGGTGTGTAAAGCATTGGAATGACGAGAATAGTGTTTATGTTTACAATTAAGGAGGATTGGGTTCGGCGTTTTTGTGTGTGATTCAGTTAAAATGGTGACGGTTCTAGTAAATACTTCTAAGCAAACTGCCTAATTTTGGTAAAACTGTTAAAATACACAATGAGAGTTCCCAGAAATGATTAAGAACGTGTAATAAACACCTCAAGTACACGTAAATACATTCTTACTACATTTACTGTCGAATTCAATTACAGAGGTTTCCCGTGTAAAGCTGTGAAATGACGAAAATACTGGTAATGTTTATAAATCCGGGTACTTCGGGTGGCGTTTTCACGGGACTGTGCTTTCAATTATTAAGAGTTCATGTTTACAGAGCTCAGAGTAGGTGTCTAAAGCCTTGGAATGACGAGAATAGTGTTTATGTTTACAATTTAGGAGGTTTGGCTTTGGCGTGTTTTGTGTGAATCAGTTGAAATGGTGACGGTTCCGATAAATACTACTATGCAAAATGTCTAATTTTGCTAAAAATGTTAAAATACACAATGAGAGTGCCCAGAAATGATTAAGAAGGTGTAATAAACACCTCAAGTACACGTAAATAGATTCTAACTACATTTACTGTCGAATTCAATCACAGAGGTTTCCCATGGAAAGGTGTGGAATGACGAAAATACAGATAATGTTTACAAGTCCGGGTACTTCCGGTGGCGTTTTCACGATTCTGTGCTTTCAATTATTAAGAGTTCATGTTTACAGAGCTCAGAATTGGTGTGTAAAGCATTGGAATGACGAGAATAGTGTTTATGTTTACAATAAAGGAGGATTGGCTTTGGCGGTTTTTTTTGTGAATCACTTAAAATGGTGACGGTTTCAGTAAATACTTCTAAGCAAACTGTCTAATTTTGGTAAAACTGATAATACACAATGAGAGTTCCCAGAAATGATTAAAAACGTGGAAGAAACACTTCAAGTACACATAAACAGATTTTAACTACATTTACTGTCGAATTCAATCACGGAGTTTTCCAGTGGAAAGCTGTGAAATGACGAAAATACTGGTAATGTTTACAAGTCCGGGTACTTCGGGTGGCGTTTTCACGGGACTGTGCTTTCAATTATTAAGAGTTCATGTTTACAGAGCTCAGAATTGGTGTGTAAAGCCTTGGAATGACGAGAATAGTGTTTATGTTTACAATTAAGGAGGATTGGGTTCGGCGTTTTTGTGTGTGAATCAGTTAAAATGGTGACGGTTCTAGTAAATACTTCTCAGCAAACTGCCTAATTTTGGTAAAACTGTTAAAATACACAATGAGAGTTCCCAGAAATGATTAAGAACGTGTAATAAACACCTCAAGTACACGTAAATAGATTCTTACTACATTTACTGTCGAATTCAATCACAGAGGTTTCCCGTGGAAAGCTGTGGAATGACGAAAATACTGGTAATGTTTACAAGTCCGGGTACTTCCGGTGGCGTTTTCATGGTTCTGTGCTTTCAATTATTAAGAGTTCATGTTTACAGAGCTCAGAATTGGTGTCTAAAGCCTTGGAATGACGAGAATAGTGTTTATGTTTACAATTAAGGAGGATTGGGTTCGGCGTTTTTTTGGTTTTTTTTTTTAGTCAGTTAAAATGGTGACGGTTCTAGTAAATACTTCTAAGCAAACTGTATAATTTTGGTAAAACTGTTAAAATACACCAAGAGAGTTCCCAGAAATGATTAAGAACGTGTAATAAACACCTCAAGTACACGTAAATAGATTCTTACTACATATACTGTCGAATTCAATTACAGAGGTTTCCCCTTTAAAGCTGTGAAATGACGAAAATACTGGTAATGTTTATAAATCCGGGTACTTCGGGTGGCGTTTTCACGGGACTGTGCTTTCAATTATTAAGAGTTCATGTTTACAGAGCTCAGAATTGGTGTGTAAAGCCTTGGAATGACGAGAATAGTGTTTATGTTTACAATATAGGAGGATTGGGTTCGGCGTTTTTTTGTGTGAATCCGTTAAAATGGTGACGGTTTCAGTAAATACTTCTAAGCAAACTGTCTAATTTTGGTAAAACTGATAAAATACACAATGAGAGTTCCCAGAAATGATTAAAAACGTGGAAGAAACACTTCAAGTACACGTAAACAGATTTTAACTACATTTACTGTCGAATTCAATCACGGAGGTTTCCAGTGGAAAGCTGTGAAATGACGAAAATACTGGTAATGTTTGCAAATACGGATACTTCCGGTGGCGTTTTCACGGGACTGTGCTTTCAATTATTAAGAGTTCATGGTTACAGAGCTCAGAATTGGTGTGTAAAGCCTTGGAATGACGAGAATAGTGTTTATGTTTACAATTAAGGAGGATTGGGTTCGGCGTTTTTGTGTGTGAATCAGTTAAAATGGTGACGGTTCTAGTAAATACTTCTAAGCAAACTGCCTAATTTTGTTAAAACTGTTAAAATACACAATGAGAGTTCCCAGGAATGATTAAGAACGTGTAATAAACACCTCAAGTACACGTAAATAGATTCTAATTACATTTACTGTCGAATTCAATCACAGAGGTTTCCCATGGAAAGCTGTGGAATGACGAAAATACAGATAATGTTTACAAGTCCGGGTACTTCCGGTGGCGTTTTCATGGTTCTGTGCTTTCAATTATTAAGAGTTCATGTTTACAGAGCTCAGAATTGGTGTGTAAAGCATTGGAATGACGAGAATAGTGTTTATGTTTACAATTAAGGAGGATTGGGTTCGGCGTTTTTGTGTGTGATTCAGTTAAAATGGTGACGGTTCTTGTAAATACTTCTAAGCAAACTGCCTAATTTTGGTAAAACTGTTAAAATACACAATGAGAGTTCCCAGAAATGATTAAGAACGTGTAATAAACACCTCAAGTACACGTAAATACATTCTAATTACATTTACTGTCGAATTCAATCACAGAGGTTTCCCGTGTAAAGCTTTGAAATGACGAAAATACTCTTAATGTTTACAAGTCCGGGTACTTCCGGTGGCGTTTTCACGGTTCTGTGCTTTCAATTATTAAGAGTTCATGTTTACAGAGCTCAGAATTGGTGTCTAAAGCCTTGGAATGGCGAGAATAGTGTTTATGTTTACAATATAGGAGGATTGGGTTCGGCGTTTTTTTTTTTGTGATTCAGTTAAAATGGTGACGGTTCTAGTAAATACTTCTAAGCAAACTGCCTCATTTTGCTAAAACTGTTAAAATACACAATGATAGTTTCCAGAAATGATTAAAAACATGGAAGAAACACTTCAAGTACACGTAAACAGATTCTTACTACATTTAATGTCGTATTCAATCACGGAGGTTTCCAGGGGAAAGCTGTGGAATGACGAAAATACTCTTAATGTTTACAAGTCCGGGTACTTCCGGTGGCGTTTTCACGGTTCTGTGCTTTCAATTATTAAGAGTTCATGTTTACAGAGCTCAGAATTGGTGTCTAAAGCCTTGGAATGGCGAGAATAGTGTTTATGTTTACAATTTAGGAGGTTTGGCTTTGGCGTGTTTTGTGTGAATCAGTTGAAATGGTGACGGTTCCGGTAAATACTTCTATGCAAAATGTCTAATTTTGCTAAAAATGTTAAAATACACAATGAGAGTGCCCAGAAATGATTAAGAACGTGT
Source organism: Myotis daubentonii (assembly GCF_963259705.1). Classification (NCBI taxonomy): domain Eukaryota; kingdom Metazoa; phylum Chordata; class Mammalia; order Chiroptera; family Vespertilionidae; genus Myotis; species Myotis daubentonii. The sequence continues at coordinate 785,367 of NW_026775479.1, read as the reverse complement.
AATAAACACCTCAAGTACACGTAAATAGATTCTTACTACATTTACTGTCGAATTCAATCACAGAGGTTTCCCGTGGAAAGCTGTGAAATGACGAAAATACTGGTAATGTTTACAAGTCCGGGTACTTCCGGTGGCGTTTTTACAGTTCTGTGCTTTCAATTATTAAGAGTTCCTGTTTACAGAGCTCAGAATTGGTGTCTAAAGCCTTGGTATCACGAGAATAGTTTTTATGTTTACAATTTAGGAGGATTGGCTTTGGCGTTTTTTTTTTGTGTATCATTTAAAATGGTGACGGTTTCAGTAAATACTTCTAAGCAAACTGTCTAATTTTGGTAAAACTGATAATACACAATGAGAGTTCCCAGAAATGATTAAGAACGTGTAATAAACACCTCAAGTACACGTAAATAGATTCTTACTAAATTAACTGTCGAATTCAATCATGGAGGTTTCCTGTGGAAAGCCATGAAATGATGAAAATACTGGTAATATTTACAACTCCGGGTACTTGAGGTGGCGTTTTCACGGGACTGTGCTTTCAATTATTAAGAGTTCATGTTTACAGAGCTCAGAATTGGTGTGTAAAGCCTTGGAATGACGAGAATAGTGTTTATGTTTACAATTAAGGAGGATTGGGTTCGGCGTTTTTGTGTGTGATTCAGTTAAAATGGTGACGGTTCTAGTAAATACTTCTAAGCAAACTGCCTAATTTTGGTAAAACTGTTAAAATACACAATGAGAGTTCCCAGAAATGATTAAGAACGTGGAATAAACACCTCAAGTACACGTAAATAGATTCTTACTAAATTACCTGTCGAATTCAATCATGGAGGTTTCCCGTGGAAAGCCATGAAATGACGAAAATACTGGTAATATTTACAACTCCGGGTACTTGAGGTGGCGTTTTCACGGGACTGTGCTTTCAATTATTAAGAGTTCATGTTTACGGAGCTCAGAATTGGTGTGTAAAGCCTTGGAATGACGAGAATAGTGTTTATGTTTACAATTAAGGAGGATTGGGTTCGGCGTTTTTGTGTGTGATTCAGTTAAAATGGTGATGGTTCTAGTGAATACTTCTAAGCAAACTGCCTAATTTTGGTAAAACTGTTAAAATACACAATGAGAGTTCCCAGAAATGATTAAGAACGTGGAAGAAACACTTCAAGTACACGAAAATAGATTCTTACTACATTTACTGTCGAATTCAATCACAGAGGTTTCCCCTGGAAAGCTGTGGAATGACGAAAATACTGGTAATGTTTACAAGTCCGGGTACTTCCGGTGGCGTTTTCATGGTTCTGTGCTTTCAATTATTAAGAGTTCATGTTTACAGAGCTCAGAAGTGGTGTCTAAAGCCTTGGAATGACGAGAATAGTGTTTATGTTTACAATTAAGGAGGATTGGGTTCGGCGTTTTTTTTTTTTTTTTTAGTCAGTTAAAATGGTGATGGTTTCAGTAAATACTTCTAAGCAAACTGCCTAATTTTGGTAAAACTGTTAAAATACACAATGAGAGTTCCCAGAAATGATTACGAACGTGTAATAAACACCTCAAGTACACGTAAATAGATTCTTACTAAATTAACTGTCGAATTCAATCATGGAGGTTTCCCGTGGAAAGCCATGAAATGACGAAAATACTGGTAATATTTACAACTCCGGGTACTTGAGGTGGCGTTTACACGGGACTGTGCTTTCAATTATTAAGAGTTCATGTTTACAGAGCTCAGAATTGGTGTGTAAAGCCTTGGAATGACGAGAATAGTGTTTATGTTTAAAATTAAGGAGGATTGGGTTCGGGGTTTTGTGTGTGATTCAGTTAAAATGGTGATGGTTCTAGTGAATACTTCTAAGCAAACTGCCTAATTTTGGTAAAACTGTTAAAATACACAATGAGAGTTCCCAGAAATGATTAAGAATGTGTAATAAACACCTCAAGTACACGTAAATAGATTCTTACTACATTTACTCTCGAATTCAATCACAGAGGTTTCCCGTGTAAAGCTGTGAAATGACGAAAATACTGGTAATGTTTAAAAATCCGGGTACTTCGGGTGGCGTTTTCACGGGACTGTGCTTTCGATTATTAAGAGTTCATGTTTACAGAGCTCAGAGTAGGTGTCTAAAGCCTTGGAATGACGAGAATAGTGTTTATGTTTACAATATAGGAGGATTGGGTTCGGCGTTTTTTTTTTTGTGATTCAGTTAAAATGGTGACGGTTCTAGTAAATACTTCTAAGCAAACTGCCTCATTTTGCTAAAACTGTTAAAATACACAATGATAGTTTCCAGAAATGATTAAAAACATGGAAGAAACACTTCAAGTACACGTAAACAGATTCTTACTACATTTAATGTCGTATTCAATCACGGAGGTTTCCAGGGGAAAGCTGTGGAATGACGAAAATACTCTTAATGTTTACAAGTCCGGGTACTTCCGGTGGCGTTTTCACGGTTCTGTGCTTTCAATTATTAAGAGTTCATGTTTACAGAGCTCAGAATTGGTGTCTAAAGCCTTGGAATGGCGAGAATAGTGTTTATGTTTACAATTTAGGAGGTTTGGCTTTGGCGTGTTTTGTGTGAATCAGTTGAAATGGTGACGGTTCCGGTAAATACTTCTATGCAAAATGTCTAATTTTGCTAAAAATGTTAAAATACACAATGAGAGTGCCCGGAAATGATTAAGAACGTGTAATAAACACCTCAAGTACACGTAAATAGATTCTTACTACATTTACTGTCGAATTCAATCACAGAGGTTTCCCGTGGAAAGCTGTGAAATGACGAAAATACTGGTAATGTTTACAAGTCCGGGTACTTCCGGTGGCGTTTTTACGGTTCTGTGCTTTCAATTATTAAGAGTTCCTGTTTACAGAGCTCAGAATTGGTGTCTAAAGCCTTGGTATCACGAGAATAGTTTTTATGTTTACAATTTAGGAGGATTGGCTTTGGCGTTTTTTTTTTTGTGTATCATTTAAAATGGTGACGGTTTCAGTAAATACTTCTAAGCAAACTGTCTAATTTTGGTAAAACTGATAATACACAATGAGAGTTCCCAGAAATGATTAAGAACGTGTAATAAACACCTCAAGTACACGTAAATAGATTCTTACTAAATTAACTGTCGAATTCAATCATGGAGGTTTCCCGTGGAAAGCCATGAAATGACGAAAATACTGGTAATATTTACAACTCCGGGTACTTGAGGTGGCGTTTTCACGGGACTGTGCTTTCAATTATTAAGAGTTCATGTTTACAGAGCTCAGAATTGGTGTGTAAAGCCTTGGAATGACGAGAATAGTGTTTATGTTTAAAATTAAGGAGGATTGGGTTCGGGGTTTTGTGTGTGATTCAGTTAAAATGGTGACGGTTCTAGTAAATACTTCTAAGCAAACTGCCTAATTTTGGTAAAACTGTTAAAATACACAATGAGAGTTCCCAGAAATGATTAAGAACGTGTAATAAACATCTCAAGTACACGTAAATAGATTCTTACTAAATTACCTGTCGAATTCAATCATGGAGGTTTCCCGTGGAAAGCCATGAAATGACGAAAATACTGGTAATATTTACAACTCCGGGTACTTGAGGTGGCGTTTTCACGGGACTGTGCTTTCAATTATTAAGAGTTCCTGTTTACGGAGCTCAGAATTGGTGTGTAAAGCCTTGGAATGACGAGAATAGTGTTTATGTTTACAATTAAGGAGGATTGGGTTCGGCGTTTTTGTGTGTGATTCAGTTAAAATGGTGATGGTTCTAGTGAATACTTCTAAGCAAACTGCCTAATTTTGGTAAAACTGTTAAAATACACAATGAGAGTTCCCAGAAATGATTAAGAACGTGGAAGAAACACTTCAAGTACACGAAAATAGATTCTTACTAAATTTACTGTCGAATTCAATCACAGAGGTTTCCCCTGGAAAGCTGTGGAATGACGAAAATACTGGTAATGTTTACAAGTCCGGGTACTTCCGGTGGCGTTTTCATGGTTCTGTGCTTTCAATTATTAAGAGTTCATGTTTACAGAGCTCAGAAGTGGTGTCTAAAGCCTTGGAATGACGAGAATAGTGTTTATGTTTACAATTAAGGAGGATTGGGTTCGGCGTTTTTTTTTTTTTTTTTAGTCAGTTAAAATGGTGATGGTTTCAGTAAATACTTCTAAGCAAACTGCCTAATTTTGGTAAAACTGTTAAAATACACAATGAGAGTTCCCAGAAATGATTAAGAACGTGTAATAAACACCTCAAGTACACGTAAATAGATTCTTACTAAATTAACTGTCGAATTCAATCATGGAGGTTTCCCGTGGAAAGCCATGAAATGACGAAAATACTGGTAATATTTACAACTCCGGGTACTTGAGGTGGCGTTTTCACGGGACTGTGCTTTCAATTATTAAGAGTTCATGTTTACAGAGCTCAGAATTGGTGTGTAAAGCCTGGGAATGACGAGAATAGTGTTTATGTTTAAAATTAAGGAGGATTGGGTTCGGGGTTTTGTGTGTGATTCAGTTAAAATGGTGATGGTTCTAGTGAATACTTCTAAGCAAACTGCCTAATTTTGGTAAAACTGTTAAAATACACAATGAGAGTTCCCAGAAATGATTAAGAATGTGTAATAAACACCTCAAGTACACGTAAATAGATTCTTACTACATTTACTCTCGAATTCAATCACAGAGGTTTCCCTTGTAAAGCTGTGAAATGACGAAAATACTGGTAATGTTTATAAATCCGGGTACTTCGGGTGGCGTTTTCACGGGACTGTGCTTTCGATTATTAAGAGTTCATGTTTACAGAGCTCAGAGTAGGTGTCTAAAGCCTTGGAATGACGAGAATAGTGTTTATGTTTACAATATAGGAGGATTGGGTTCGGCGTTTTTTTTTTTGTGATTCAGTTAAAATGGTGACGGTTCTAGTAAATACTTCTAAGCAAACTGCCTCATTTTGCTAAAACTGTTAAAATACACAATGATAGTTTCCAGAAATGATTAAAAACATGGAAGAAACACTTCAAGTACACGTAAACAGATTCTTACTACATTTAATGTCGTATTCAATCACGGAGGTTTCCAGGGGAAAGCTGTGGAATGACGAAAATACTCTTAATGTTTACAAGTCCGGGTACTTCCGGTGGCGTTTTCACGGTTCTGTGCTTTCAATTATTAAGAGTTCATGTTTACAGAGCTCAGAATTGGTGTCTAAAGCCTTGGAATGGCGAGAATAGTGTTTATGTTTACAATTTAGGAGGTTTGGCTTTGGCGTGTTTTGTGTGAATCAGTTGAAATGGTGACGGTTCCGGTAAATACTTCTATGCAAAATGTCTAATTTTGCTAAAAATGTTAAAATACACAATGAGAGTGCCCGGAAATGATTAAGAACGTGTAATAAACACCTCAAGTACACGTAAATAGATTCTTACTACATTTACTGTCGAATTCAATCACAGAGGTTTCCCGTGGAAAGCTGTGAAATGACGAAAATACTGGTAATGTTTACAAGTCCGGGTACTTCCGGTGGCGTTTTTACGGTTCTGTGCTTTCAATTATTAAGAGTTCCTGTTTACAGAGCTCAGAATTGGTGTCTAAAGCCTTGGTATCACGAGAATAGTTTTTATGTTTACAATTTAGGAGGATTGGCTTTGGCGTTTTTTTTTTGTGTATCATTTAAAATGGTGACGGTTTCAGTAAATACTTCTAAGCAAACTGTCTAATTTTGGTAAAACTGATAATACACAATGAGAGTTCCCAGAAATGATTAAGAACGTGTAATAAACACCTCAAGTACACGTAAATAGATTCTTACTAAAATAACTGTCGAATTCAATCATGGAGGTTTCCCGTGGAAAGCCATGAAATGACGAAAATACTGGTAATATTTACAACTCCGGGTACTTGAGGTGGCGTTTTCACGGGACTGTGCTTTCAATTATTAAGAGTTCATGTTTACAGAGCTCAGAATTGGTGTGTAAAGCCTTGGAATGACGAGAATAGTGTTTATGTTTAAAATTAAGGAGGATTGGGTTCGGGGTTTTGTGTGTGATTCAGTTAAAATGGTGATGGTTCTAGTGAATACTTCTAAGCAAACTGCCTAATTTTGGTAAAACTGTTAAAATAAACAATGAGAGTTCCCATAAATGATTAAGAACGTGGAAGAAACACTTCAAGTACACGTAAATAGATTCTTACTACATTTACTGTCGAATTCAATCACAGAGGTTTCCCGTGGAAAGCTGTGGAATGACGAAAATACTGGTAATGTTTACAAGTCCGGGTACTTCCGGTGGCGTTTTCATGGTTCTGTGCTTTCAATTATTAAGAGTTCATGTTTACAGAGCTCAGAATTGGTGTGTAAAGCCTTGGAATGACGAGAATAGTGTTTATGTTTACAATATAGGAGGATTGGGTTCGGCGTGTTTTTTTTGTGATTCAGTTAAAATGGTGACGGTTCTAGTAAATACTTCTAAGCAAACTGCCTCATTTTGCTAAAACTGTTAAAATACACAATGAGAGTTTCCAGAAATGATTAAAAACATGGAAGAAACACTTCAAGTACACGTAAACAGATTCTTACTACATTTAATGTCGTATTCAATCACGGAGGTTTCCAGGGGAAAGCTGTGGAATGACGAAAATACTCTTAATGTTTACAAGTCCGGGTACTTCCGGTGGCGTTTTCACGGTTCTGTGCTTTCAATTATTAAGAGTTCATGTTTACAGAGCTCAGAATTGGTGTCTAAAGCCTTGGAATGGCGAGAATAGTGTTTATGTTTACAATTTAGGAGGTTTGGCTTTGGCGTGTTTTGTGTGAATCACTTAAAATGGTGACGGTTCCGGTAAATACTTCTAAGCAAACTGCCTAATTTTGGTAAAACTGTTAAAATACACAATGCGAGTTCCCAGAAATGATTAAGAACGTATAATAAACACCTCAAGTACACGTAAATAGATTCTTACTACATTTACTGTCGAATTCAATCACAGAGGTTTCCCGTGGAAAGCTGTGGAATGACGAAAATACTGGTAATGTTTACAAGTCCGGGTACTTCCGGTGGCGTTTTCATGGTTCTGTGCTTTCAATTATTAAGAGTTCATGTTTACAAAGCTCAGAATTGGTGTCTAAAGCCTTGGAATGACGAGAATAGTGTTTATGTTTAAAATTAAGGAGGATTGGGTTCGGGGTTTTGTGTGTGATTCAGTTAAAATGGTGACGGTTCTAGTGAATACTTCTAAGCAAACTGCCTAATTTTGGTAAAACTGTTAAAATACACACTGAGAATTCCCAGAAATGATTAAGAACGTGGAAGAAACACTTCAAGTACACCTAAATAGATTCTTACTACATTTACTGTCGAATTCAATCACAGAGGTTTCCCGTGTAAAGCTGTGAAATGACGAAAATACTGGTAATGTTTATAAATCCGGGTACTTCGGGTGGCGTTTTCACGGGACTGTGCTTTCAATTATTAAGAGTTCATGTTTACAGAGCTCAGAGTAGGTGTCTAAAGCCTTGGAATGACGAGAATAGTGTTTATGTTTACAATATAGGAGGATTGGGTTCGGCGTTTTTTTTTTTGTGATTCAGTTAAAATGGTGACGGTTCTAGTAAATACTTCTAAGCAAACTGCCTCATTTTGCTAAAACTGTTAAAATACACAATGATAGTTTCCAGAAATGATTAAAAACATGGAAGAAACACTTCAAGTACACGTAAACAGATTCTTACTACATTTAATGTCGTATTCAATCGCGGAGTTTTCCAGGGGAAAGCTGTGGAATGACGAAAATACTCTTAATGTTTACAAGTCCGGGTACTTCCGGTGGCGTTTTCACGGTTCTGTGCTTTCAATTATTAAGAGTTCATGTTTACAGAGCTCAGAATTGGTGTCTAAAGCCTTGGAATGGCGAGAATAGTGTTTATGTTTACAATTTAGGAGGTTTGGCTTTGGCGTGTTTTGTGTGAATCAGTTGAAATGGTGACGGTTCCGGTAAATACTTCTATGCAAAATGTCTAATTTTGCTAAAAATGTTAAAATACACAATGAGAGTGCCCAGAAATGATTAAGAACGTGTAATAAACACCTCAAGTACACGTAAATAGATTCTTACTACATTTACTGTCGAATTCAATCACAGATGTTTCCCGTGGAAAGCTGTGAAATGACGAAAATACTGGTAATGTTAACAAGGCCGGGTACATCCGGTGGCGTTTTTACGGTTCTGTGCATTCAATTATTAAGAGTTCCTATTTACAGAGCTCAGAATTGGTGTCTAAAGCCTTGGAATCACGAGAATAGTTTTTATGTTTACAATTTAGGAGTATTGGCTTTGGCGTTTTTTTTTGTGAATCAGTTAAAATGGTGACGGTTTCAGTAAATACTTCTAAGCAAACTGTCTAATTTTGGTAAAACTGATAATACACAATGAGAGTTCCCAGAAATGATTAAAAACGTGGAAGAAACACTTCAAGTACACATAAACAGATTTTAACTACATTTACTGTCGAATTCAATCACGGAGGTTTCCAGTGGAAAGCTGTGAAATGACGAAAATACTGGTAATGTTTACAAGTCCGGGAACTTCGGGTGGCGTTTTCACGGGACTGTGCTTTCAATTCTTAAGAGTTCATGTTTACAGAGCTCAGAATTGGTGTGTAAAGCCTTGGAATGACGAGAATAGTGTTTATGTTTACAATTAAGGAGGATTAGGTTCGGCGTTTTTGTGTGTGATTCAGTTAAAATGGTGACGGTTCTAGTGAAAACTTCTAAGCAAACTGCCTAATTTTGGTAAAACTGTTAAAATACACAATGAGAGTTCCAAGAAATGATTAAGAACGTGTAATAAACACCTCAAGTACACGTAAATAGATTCTTACTAAATTAACTGTCGAATTCAATAATGGAGGTTTCCCGTGGAAAGCCATGAAATGACCAAAATACTGGTAATATTTACAACTCCGGGTACTTTGGGTGGCGTTTTCACGGGACTGTGCTTTCAATTATTAAGAGTTCATGTTTACAGAGCTCAGAATTGGTGTGTAAAGCCTTGGAATGACGATAATAGTGTTTATGTTTACAATTAAGGATGATTGGGTTCGGCGTTTTTGTGTGTGATTCAGTTAAAATGGTGATGGTTCTAGTGAATACTTCTAAGCAAACTGCCTAATTTTGGTAAAACTGTTAAAATACACAATGAGAGTTCCCAGAAATTATTAAGAACGTGGAAGAAACACTTCAAGTACACGTAAATAGATTCTTACTACATTTACTGTCGAATTCAATCACAGAGGTTTCCCGTGTAAAGCTGTGAAATGACGAAAATACTGGTAATGTTTATAAATCCGGGTACTTCGGGTGGCGTTTTCACGGGACTGTGCTTTCGATTATTAAGAGTTCATGTTTACAGAGCTCAGAGTAGGTGTCTAAAGCCTTGGAATGACGAGAATAGTGTTTATGTTTACAATTAAGGAGGATTGGGTTCGGCGTGTTTTTTTTGTGATTCAGTTAAAATGGTGACGGTTCTAGTAAATACTTCTAAGCAAACTGCCTCATTTTGCTAAAACTGTTAAAATACACAATGATAGTTTCCAGAAATGATTAAAAACATGGAAGAAACACTTCAAGTACACGTAAACAGATTCTTACTACATTTAATGTCGTATTCAATCACGGAGGTTTCCAGGGGATAGCTGTGGAATGACGAAAATACTCTTAATGTTTACAAGTCCGGGTACTTCCGGTGGCGTTTTCACGGTTCTGTGCTTTCAATTATTAGGAGTTCATGTTTACAGAGCTCAGAATTGGTGTCTAAAGCCTTGGAATGGCGAGAATAGTGTTTATGTTTACAATTTAGGAGGTTTGGCTTTGGCGTGTTTTGTGTGAATCAGTTGAAATGGTGACGGTTCCGGTAAATACTTGTATGCAAAATGTCTAATTTTGCTAAAAATGTTAAAATACACAATGAGAGTGCCCAGAAATGATTAAGAACGTGTAATAAACACCTCAAGTACACGTAAATAGATTCTTACTACATTTACTGTCGAATTCAATCACAGAGGTTTCCCGTGGAAAGCTGTGAAATGACGAAAATACTGGTAATGTTTACAAGTCCGGGTACTTCCGGTGGCGTTTTTACGGTTCTGTGCTTTCAATTATTAAGAGTTCCTGTTTACAGAGCTCAGAATTGGTGTCTAAAGCCTTGGAATCACGAGAATAGTGTTTATGTTTACAATTAAGGAGGATTGGCTTTGGCGTTTTTTTTTGTGAATCAGTTAAAATGGTGACGGTTTCAGTAAATACTTCTAAGCAAACTGTCTAATTTTGGTAAAACTGATAATGCACAATGAGATTTCCCAGAAATGATTAAAAACGTGGAAGAAACACTTCAAGTACACGTAAACAGATTTTAACTACATTTACTGTCGAATTCAATCACGGAGGTTTCCAGTGGAAAGCTTTGAAATGACGAAAATATTGGTAATGTTTATAAATCCGGGTACTTCGGGTGGCGTTTTCACGGGACTGTGCTTTCAATTATTAAGAGTTCATGTTTACAGAGCTCAGAGTAGGTGTCTAAAGCCTTGGAATGACGAGAATAGTGTTTATGTTTACAATTTAGGAGGATTGGTTTCGGCGTTTTTTTTTTGTGATTCAGTTAAAATGGTGACGGTTCTAGTAAATACTTCTAAGCAAACTGCCTCATTTTGCTAAAACTGTTAAAATACACAATGATAGTTTCCAGAAATGATTAAGAACGTGTAATAAACACCTCACGTACACGTAAATAGATTCTTACTACATTTACTGTCGAATTCAATTACAGAGATTTCCCGTGTAAAGCTGTGGAATGACGAAAATACTGGTAATGTTTACAAGTCCGGGTACTTCCGGTGGCGTTTTCACGGGACTGTGCTTTCAATTATTAAGAGTTCATGTTTACAGAGCACAGAATTGGTGTCTAAAGCCTTGGAATGACGAGAATAGTGTTTATGTTTACAATATAGGAGGATTGGGTTCGGCGTGTTTTTTTGTGTGATTCAGATAGAATGGTGACGGTTCTAGTAAATACTTCTAAGCAAACTGCCTCATTTTGCTAAAACTGTTAAAATACACAATGATAGTTTCCAAAAATGATTAAAAACATGGAAGAAACACTTCAAGTACACGTAAACAGATTCTTACTACATTTAATGTCGTATTCAATCACGGAGGTTTCCCGTGTAAAGCTGTGAAATAACGAAAATACTCTTAATGTTTACAAGTCCGGGTACTTCCGGTGGCGTTTTCATGGTTCTGTGCTTTCAATTATTAAGAGTTCATGTTTACAGAGCTCAGAATTGGTGTCTAAAGCCTTGGAATGACGAGAATAGTGTTTATGTTTACAATATAGGAGGATTGGGTTCGGCGTGTTTTTTTGTGTGATTCAGGTAGAATGGTGACGGTTCTAGTAAATACTTCTAAGCAAACTGCCTCATTTTGCTAAAACTGTTAAAATACACAATGAGAGTGCCTAGAAATGATTAAGAACGTGTAATAAACACCTCAAGTACACGTAAATAGATTCTTACTACATTTACTGTCGAATTCAATCACAGAGGTTTCCCGTGGAAAGCTGTGAAATGACGAAAATACTCGTAATGTTTACAAGTCCGGGTACTTCCGGTGGCGTTTTTACGGTTCTGTGCTTTCAATTATTAAGAGTTCCTGTTTACAGAGCTCAGAATTGGTGTCTAAAGCCTTGGAATGGCGAGAATAGTGTTTATGTTTACAATTTAGGAGGTTTGGCTTTGGCGTGTTTTGTGTGAATCAGTTAAAATGGTGACGGTTTCAGTAAATACTTCTAAGCAAACTGTCTAATTTTGGTAAAACTGATAATGCACAATGAGATTTCCCAGAAATGATTAAAAACGTGGAAGAAACACTTCAAGTACACGTAAACAGATTTTAACTACATTTACTGTCGAATTCAATCACGGAGGTTTCCAGTGGAAAGCTTTGAAATGACGAAAATACTGGTAATGTTTACAAGTCCGGGTACTTCCGGTGCCGTTTTCACGGGACTGTGCTTTCAATTATTAAGAGTTCATGTTTACAGAGCTCAGAATTGGTGTGTAAAGCCTTGGAATGACGAGAATAGTGTTTATGTTTACAATTAAGGAGGATTGGGTTCGGCGTTTTTGTGTGTGAATGAGTTAAAATGGTGACGGTTCTAGTAAATACTTCTCAGCAAACTGCCTAATTTTGGTAAAACTGTTAAAATACACAATGAGAGTTCCCAGAAATGATTAAGAACGTGGAATAAACACCTCAAGTCCACGTAAATAGATTCTTACTACATTTACTGTCGAATTCAATCACAGAGGTTTCCCGTGGAAAGCTGTGGAATGACGAAAATACTGGTAATGTTTACAAGTCCGGGTACTTCCGGTGGCGTTTTCATGGTTCTGTGCTTTCAATTATTAAGAGTTCATGTTTACAGAGCTCAGAATTGGTGTCTAAAGCCTTGGGTGACGAGAATAGTGTTTATGTTTACAATATAGGAGGATTGGGTTCGGCGTGTTTTTTTGTGTGATTCAGGTAGAATGGTGACGGTTCTAGTAAATACTTCTAAGCAAACTGCCTCATTTTGCTAAAACTGTTAAAATACACAATGATAGTTTCCAAAAATGATTAAAAACATGGAAGAAACACTTCAAGTACACGTAAAGAGATTCTTACTACATTTAATGTCGTATTCAATCACGGAGGTTTCCCGTGTAAAGCTGTGAAATGACGAAAATACTCTTAATGTTTACAAGTCCGGGTACTTCCGGTGGCGTTTTCACGGTTCTGTGCTTTCAATTATTAAGAGTTCATGTTTACAGAGCTCAGAATTGGTGTCTAAAGCCTTGGAATGGCGAGAATAGTGTTTATGTTTACAATTTAGGAGGTTTGGCTTTGGCGTGTTTTGTGTGAATCAGTTGAAATGGTGACGGTTCCGGTAAATACTTTTATGCAAAATGTCTAATTTTGATAAAAATGTTAAAATACACAATGAGAGTGCCTAGAAATGATTAAGAACGTGTAATAAACACCTCAAGTACACGTAAATAGATTCTTACTACATTTACTGTCGAATTCAATCACAGAGGTTTCCCGTGTAAAGCTGTGAAATGACGAAAATACTGGTAATGTTTACAAGTCCGGGTACTTCCGGTGGCGTTTTCATGGTTCTGTGCTTTCAATTATTAAGAGTTCATGTTTACAGAGCTCAGAATTGGTGTCTAAAGCCTTGGAATGACGAGAATAGTGTTTATGTTTACAATATAGGAGGATTGGGTTCGGCGTGTTTTTTTGTGTGATTCAGGTAGAATGGTGACGGTTCTAGTAAATACTTCTAAGCAAACTGCCTCATTTTGCTAAAACTGTTAAAATACACAATGATAGTTTCCAAAAATGATTAAAAACATGGAAGAAACACTTCAAGTACACGTAAACAGATTCTTACTACATTTAATGTCGAATTCAATCACGGAGGTTTTCCGTGTAAAGCTGTGAAATGACGAAAATACTCTTAATGTTTACAAGTCCGGGTACTTCCGGTGGCGTTTTCACGGTTCTGTGCTTTCAATTATTAAGAGTTCATGTTTACAGAGCTCAGAATTGGTGTCTAAAGCCTTGGAATGGCGAGAATAGTGTTTATGTTTACAATTTAGGAGGTTTGGCTTTGGCGTGTTTTGTGTGAATCAGTTGAAATGGTGACGGTTCCGGTAAATACTTCTATGCAAAATGTCTAATTTTGCTAAAAATGTTAAAATACACAATGAGAGTGCCCGGAAATGATTAAGAACGTGTAATAAACACCTCAAGTACACGTAAATAGATTCTTACTACATTTACTGTCGAATTCAATCACAGAGGTTTCCCGTGGAAAGCTGTGAAATGACGAAAATACTGGTAATGTTTACAAGTCCGGGTACTTCCGGTGGCGTTTTTACGGTTCTGTGCTTTCAATTATTAAGAGTTCCTGTTTACAGAGCTCAGAATTGGTGTCTAAAGCCTTGGTATCACGAGAATAGTTTTTATGTTTACAATTTAGGAGGATTGGCTTTGGCGTTTTTTTTTTGTGTATCATTTAAAATGGTGACGGTTTCAGTAAATACTTCTAAGCAAACTGTCTAATTTTGGTAAAACTGATAATACACAATGAGAGTTCCCAGAAATGATTAAGAACGTGTAATAAACACCTCAAGTACACGTAAATAGATTCTTACTAAAATAACTGTCGAATTCAATCATGGAGGTTTCCCGTGGAAAGCCATGAAATGACGAAAATACTGGTAATATTTACAACTCCGGGTACTTGAGGTGGCGTTTTCACGGGACTGTGCTTTCAATTATTAAGAGTTCATGTTTACAGAGCTCAGAATTGGTGTGTAAAGCCTTGGAATGACGAGAATAGTGTTTATGTTTAAAATTAAGGAGGATTGGGTTCGGGGTTTTGTGTGTGATTCAGTTAAAATGGTGATGGTTCTAGTGAATACTTCTAAGCAAACTGCCTAATTTTGGTAAAACTGTTAAAATAAACAATGAGAGTTCCCATAAATGATTAAGAACGTGGAAGAAACACTTCAAGTACACGTAAATAGATTCTTACTACATTTACTGTCGAATTCAATCACAGAGGTTTCCCGTGGAAAGCTGTGGAATGACGAAAATACTGGTAATGTTTACAAGTCCGGGTACTTCCGGTGGCGTTTTCATGGTTCTGTGCTTTCAATTATTAAGAGTTCATGTTTACAGAGCTCAGAATTGGTGTGTAAAGCCTTGGAATGACGAGAATAGTGTTTATGTTTACAATATAGGAGGATTGGGTTCGGCGTTTTTTTTTTGTGATTCAGTTAAAATGGTGACGGTTCTAGTAAATACTTCTAAGCAAACTGCCTCATTTTGCTAAAACTGTTAAAATACACAATGAGAGTTTCCAGAAATGATTAAAAACATGGAAGAAACACTTCAAGTACACGTAAACAGATTCTTACTACATTTAATGTCGTATTCAATCACGGAGGTTTCCAGGGGAAAGTTGTGGAATGACGAAAATACTCTTAATGTTTACAAGTCCGGGTACTTCCGGTGGCGTTTTCACGGTTCTGTGCTTTCAATTATTAAGAGTTCATGTTTACAGAGCTCAGAATTGGTGTCTAAAGCCTTGGAATGGCGAGAATAGTGTTTATGTTTACAATTTAGGAGGTTTGGCTTTGGCGTGTTTTGTGTGAATCACTTAAAATGGTGACGGTTCCGGTAAATACTTCTAAGCAAACTGCCTAATTTTGGTAAAACTGTTAAAATACACAATGCGAGTTCCCAGAAATGATTAAGAACGTATAATAAACACCTCAAGTACACGTAAATAGATTCTTACTACATTTACTGTCGAATTCAATCACAGAGGTTTCCCGTGGAAAGCTGTGGAATGACGAAAATACTGGTAATGTTTACAAGTCCGGGTACTTCCGGTGGCGTTTTCATGGTTCTGTGCTTTCAATTATTAAGAGTTCATGTTTACAAAGCTCAGAATTGGTGTCTAAAGCCTTGGAATGACGAGAATAGTGTTTATGTTTAAAATTAAGGAGGATTGGGTTCGGGGTTTTGTGTGTGATTCAGTTAAAATGGTGACGGTTCTAGTGAATACTTCTAAGCAAACTGCCTAATTTTGGTAAAACTGTTAAAATACACACTGAGAATTCCCAGAAATGATTAAGAACGTGGAAGAAACACTTCAAGTACACCTAAATAGATTCTTACTACATTTACTGTCGAATTCAATCACAGAGGTTTCCCGTGTAAAGCTGTGAAATGACGAAAATACTGCTAATGTTTACAAGTCCGGGTACTTCCGGTGGCGTTTTCATGGTTCTGTGCTTTCAATTATTAAGAGTTCATGTTTACAGAGCTCAGAATTGGTGTCTAAAGCCTTGGGTGACGAGAATAGTGTTTATGTTTACAATTAAGGAGGATTGGGTTCAGCGTTTTTGTTTTTTTTTTTTAGTCAGTTAAAATGGTGACGGTTCTAGCAAATACTTCTAAGCAAACTGCCTAATTTTGGTAAAACTGTTAAAATACACAATGAGCCTTCCCAGAAATGATTAAGAACGTGTAATAAACACCTCAAGTACACGTAAATAGATTCTTACTACATTTACTGTCGAATTCAATCACAGAGGTTTCCCGTGTAAAGCTGTGAAATAACGAAAATACTCTTAATGTTTACAAGTCCGGGTACTTCCGGTGGCATTTTCACGGTTCTGTGCTTTCAATTATTAAGAGTTCATGTTTACAGAGCTCAGAATTGGTGTCTAAAGCCTTGGAATGGCGAGAATAGTGTTTATGTTTACAATTTAGGAGGTTTGGCTTTGGCGTGTTTTGTGTGAATCAGTTGAAATGGTGACGGTTCCGGTAAATACTTTTATGCAAAATGTCTAATTTTGCTAAAAATGTTAAAATACACAATGAGAGTGCCTAGAAATGATTAAGAACGTGTAATAAACACCTCAAGTACACGTAAATAGATTCTTACTACATTTACTGTCGAATTCAATCACAGAGGTTTCCCGTGGAAAGCTGTGAAATGACGAAAATACTCGTAATGTTTACAAGTCCGGGTACTTCCGGTGGCGTTTTTACGGTTCTGTGCTTTCAATTATTAAGAGTTCCTGTTTACAGAGCTCAGAATTGGTGTCTAAAGCCTTGGAATGGCGAGAATAGTGTTTATGTTTACAATTTAGGAGGTTTGGCTTTGGCGTGTTTTGTTTGAATCAGTTAAAATGGTGAGGGATCGGTAAATACTTCTATGCAAAATGTCTAATTTTGCTAAAACTGTTAAAATACACAATGACAGTGCCCAGAAATGATTAAGAACGTGTAATAAACACCTCAAGTACACGAAACCACATTTTAACTACATTTACTGTCGAATTCAATCCCAGAGGTTTCCCGTGGAAAGCTGTGAAATGACGCAAATACTGGTAATGTTTACAAGTCCGGGTACTTCCGGTGGCGTTTTCATGGTTCTGTGCTTTCAATTATTAAGAGTTCATGTTTACAGAGCTCAGAATTGGTGTCTAAAGCCTTGGAATGACGAGAATAGTGTTTATGTTTACAATATAGGAGGATTGGGTTCGGCGTGTTTTTTTGTGTGATTCAGGTAGAATGGTGACGGTTCTAGTAAATACTTCTAAGCAAACTGCCTCATTTTGCTAAAACTGTTAAAATACACAATGATAGTTTCCAAAAATGATTAAAAACATGGAAGAAACACTTCAAGTACACGTAAACAGATTCTTACTACATTTAATGTCGAATTCAATCACGGAGGTTTTCCGTGTAAAGCTGTGAAATGACGAAAATACTCGTAATGTTTACAAGTCCGGGTACTTCCGGTGGCGTTTTCACGGTTCTGTGCTTTCAATTATTAAGAGTTCCTGTTTAAAGAGCTCAGAATTGGTGTCTAAAGCCTTGGAATGGCGAGAATAGTGTTTATGTTTACAATTTAGGAGGTTTGGCTTTGGCGTGTTTTGTGTGAATAAGTTAAAATGGTGAGGGTTCCGGTAAATACTTCTACGCAAAATGACTAATTTTGCTAAAACTGTTAAAATACACAATGACAGTGCCCATAAATGATTAAGAACGTGTAATAAACACCTCAAGTACACGAAAACAGATTTTAACTACATTTACTGTCGAATTCAATCCCAGAAGTTTCCCGTGGAAAGCTGTGAAATGACGAAAATACTGGTAATGTTTACAAGTCCGGATACTTCCGGTGGCGTTTTTACGGTTCTGTGCTTTCAATTATTAAGAGTTCCTGTTTACAGAGCTCAGAATTGGTGTGTAAAGCATTGGAATGACGAGAATAGTGTTTATGTTTACAATTAAGGAGGATTGGGTTCGGCGTTTTTGTGTGTGATTCAGTTAAAATGGTGATGGTTCTAGTAAATACTTCTAAGCAAACTGCCTAATTTTGGTAAAATTGTTAAAATACACAATGAGAGTTCCCAGAAATGATTAAGAACGTGTAATAAACACCTCAAGTACACGTAAATAGATTCTTACTACATTTACTGTCGAATTCAATTACAGAGGTTTCCCGTGTAAAGCTGTGAAATGACGAAAATAC
The DNA here is from genome assembly GCF_963259705.1 of Myotis daubentonii. Classification (NCBI taxonomy): domain Eukaryota; kingdom Metazoa; phylum Chordata; class Mammalia; order Chiroptera; family Vespertilionidae; genus Myotis; species Myotis daubentonii. The sequence continues at coordinate 767,214 of NW_026775479.1, read as the reverse complement.
TGGTAATGTTTATAAATCCGGGTACTTCGGGTGGCGTTTTCACGGGACTGTGCTTTCAATTATTAAGAGTTCATGTTTACAGAGCTCAGAGTATGTGTCTAAAGCCTTGGAATGACGAGAATAGTGTTTATGTTTACAATTTAGGAGGTTTGGCTTTGGCGTGTTTTGTGTGAATCAGTTGAAATGGTGACGGTTCCGGTAAATACTTCTATGCAAAATGTCTAATTTTGCTAAAAATGTTAAAATACACAATGAGAGTGCCCAGAAATGATTAAGAACGTGTAATAAACACCTCAAGTACAAGTAAATAGATTCTTACTACATTTACTGTCGAATTCAATCACAGAGGTTTCCCGTGGAAAGCTGTGAAATGACGAAAATACTGGTAATGTTTACAAGTCCGGGTACTTCCGGTGGCGTTTTCACGGGACTGTGCTTTCAATTATTAAGAGTTCATGTTTACAGAGCTCAGAATTGGTGTGTAAAGCCTTGGAATGACGAGAATAGTGTTTATGTTTACAATTTAGGAGGATTGGTTTCGGCGTTTTTTTTTTGTGATTCAGTTAAAATGGTGACGGTTCTAGTGAATACTTCTAAGCAAACTGCCTCATTTTGCTAAAACTGTTAAAATACACAATGATAGTTTCCAGAAATGATTAAAAACATGGAAGAAACACTTCAAGTACACGTAAACAGATTCTTACTACATTTAATGTCGTATTCAATCACGGAGGTTTCCCGTGTAAAGCTGTGAAATGACGAAAATACTCTTAATGTTTACAAGTCCGGGTACTTCCGGTGGCGTTTTCACGGTTCTGTGCTTTCAATTATTAAGAGTTCATGTTTACAGAGCTCAGAATTGGTGTCTAAAGCCTTGGAATGACGAGAATAGTGTTTATGTTTACAATTTAGGAGGTTTGGCTTTGGTGTGTTTTGTGTGAATCAGTTGAAATGGTGACGGTTCCGGTAAATACTTCTATGCATAATGTCTAATTTTGCTAAAAATGTTAAAATACACAATGAGAGTGCCCAGAATTGATTAAGAACGTGTAATAAACACCTCAAGTACACGTAAATAGATTCTTACTACATTTACTGTCGAATTCAATCACAGAGTTTTCCCGTGTAAAGCTGTGAAATGACGAAAATACTGCTAATGTTTACAAGTCCGGGTACTTCCGGTGGCGTTTTTACGGTTCTGTGCTTTCAATTATTAAGAGTTCCTGTTTGCAGAGCTCAGAATTGGTGTCTGAAGCCTTGGAATCACGAGAATAGTTTTTATGTTTACAATTTAGGAGGATTGGCTTTGGCGTTTTTTTTGTGAATCACTTAAAATGGTGACGGTTTCAGTAAATACTTCTAAGCAAACTGTCTAATTTTGGTAAAACTGATAATACACAATGAGAGTTCCCAGAAATGATTAAAAACGTGGAAGAAACACTTCAAGTACACATAAAAAGATTTTAACTACATTTACTGTCGAATTCAATCACGGAGGTTTCCAGTGGAAAGCTGTGAAATGACGAAAATACTGGTAATGTTTACAAGTCCGGGTACTTCGGGTGGCGTTTTCACGGGACTGTGCTTTCCATTATTAAGAGTTCATGTTTACAGAGCTCAGAATTGGTGTGTAAAGCCTTGGAATGACGAGAATAGTGTTTATGTTTACAATTAAGGAGGATTGGGTTCGGCGTTTTTTTGGTTTTTTTTTTTAGTCAGTTAAAATGGTGACGGTTCTAGTAAATACTTCTCAGCAAACTGCCTAATTTTGGTAAAACTGTTAAAATACACAATGAGAGTTCCCAGAAATGATTAAGAACGTGTAATAAACACCTCAAGTACACGTAAATAGATTCTTACTACATTTACTGTCGAATTCAATCACAGAGGTTTCCCGTGGAAAGCTGTGGAATGACGAAAATACTGGTAATGTTTACAAGTCCGGGTACTTCCGGTGGCGTTTTCATGGTTCTGTGCTTTCAATTATTAAGAGTTCATGTTTACAGAGCTCAGAATTGGTGTCTAAAGCCTTGGAATGACGAGAATAGTGTTTATGTTTACAATTAAGGAGGATTGGGTTCGGCGTTTTTTTGGTTTTTTTTTTTAGTCAGTTAAAATGGTGACGGTTCTAGTAAATACTTCTAAGCAAACTGCATAATTTTGGTAAAACTGTTAAAATACACCAAGAGAGTTCCCAGAAATGATTAAGAACGTGTAATAAACACCTCAAGTACACGTAAATAGATTCTTACTACATATACTGTCGAATTCAATTACAGAGGTTTCCCCTTTAAAGCTGTGAAATGACGAAAATACTGGTAATGTTTATAAATCCGGGTACTTCGGGTGGCGTTTTCACGGGACTGTGCTTTCAAGTATTAAGAGTTCATGTTTACAGAGCTCAGAATTGGTGTGTAAAGCCTTGGAATGACGAGAATAGTGTTTATGTTTACAATATAGGAGGATTGGGTTCGGCGTTTTTGTGTGTGAATCCGTTAAAATGGTGACGGTTTCAGTAAATACTTCTAAGCAAACTGTCTAATTTTGGTAAAACTGATAAAATACACAATGAGAGTTCCCAGAAATGATTAAAAACGTGGAAGAAACTCTTCAAGTACACGTAAACAGATTTTAACTACATTTACTGTCGAATTCAATCACGGAGGTTTCCAGTGGAAAGCTGTGAAATGACGAAAATACTGGTAATGTTTGCAAATACGGGTACTTCCGGTGGCGTTTTCACGGGACTGTGCTTTCAATTATTAAGAGTTCATGGTTACAGAGCTCAGAATTGGTGTGTAAAGCCTTGGAATGACGAGAATAGTGTTTATGTTTACAATTAAGGAGGATTGGGTTCGGCGTTTTTGTGTGTGAATCAGTTAAAATGGTGACGGTTCTAGTAAATACTTCTAAGCAAACTGCCTAATTTTGGTAAAACTGTTAAAATACACAATGAGAGTTCCCAGAAATGATTAAGAACGTGTAATAAACACCTCAAGTACACGTAAATAGATTCTAACTACATTTACTGTCGAATTCAATCACAGAGGTTTCCCATGGAAAGCTGTGGAATGACGAAAATACAGATAATGTTTACAAGTCCGGGTACTTCCGGTGGAGTTTTCACGATTCTGTACTTTCAATTATTAAGAGTTCATGTTTACAGAGCTCAGAATTGGTGTGTAAAGCATTGGAATGACGAGAATAGTGTTTATGTTTACAATAAAGGAGGATTGGCTTTGGCGTTTTTTTTTGTGAATCACTTAAAATGGTGACGGTTTCAGTAAATACTTCTAAGCAAACTGTCTAATTTTGGTAAAACTGATAATACACAATGAGAGTTCCCAGAAATGATTAAAAACGTGGAAGAAACACTTCAAGTACACATAAACAGATTTTAACTACATTTACTGTCGAATTCAATCACGGAGGTTTCCAGTGGAAAGCTGTGAAATGACGAAAATACTGGTAATGTTTACAAGTCCGGGTACTTCGGGTGGCGTTTTCACGGGACTGTGCTTTCAATTATTAAGAGTTCATGTTTACAGAGCTCAGAATTGGTGTGTAAAGCCTTGGAATGACGAGAATAGTGTTTATGTTTACAATTAAGGAGGATTGGGTTCGGCGTTTTTGTGTGTGAATCAGTTAAAATGGTGACGGTTCTAGTAAATACTTCTCAGCAAACTGCCTAATTTTGGTAAAACTTTTAAAATACACAATGAGAGTTCCCAGAAATGATTAAGAACGTGTAATAAACACCTCAAGTACACGTAAATAGATTCTTACTACATTTACTGTCGAATTCAATCACAGAGGTTTCCCGTGGAAAGCTGTGGAATGACGAAAATACTGGTAATGTTTACAAGTCCGGGTACTTCCGGTGGCGTTTTCATGGTTCTGTGCTTTCAATTATTAAGAGTTCATGTTTACAGAGCTCAGAATTGGTGTCTAAAGCCTTGGAATGACGAGAATAGTGTTTATGTTTACAATTAAGGAGGATTGGGTTCGGCGTTTTTTTGGTTTTTTTTTTTTAGTCAGTTAAAATGGTGACGGTTCTAGTAAATACTTCTAAGCAAACTGCATAATTTTGGTAAAACTGTTAAAATACACCAAGAGAGTTCCCAGAAATGATTAAGAACGTGTAATAAACACCTCAAGTACACGTAAATAGATTCTTACTACATATACTGTCGAATTCAATTACAGAGGTTTCCCCTTTAAAGCTGTGAAATGACGAAAATACTGGTAATGTTTATAAATCCGGGTACTTCGGGTGGCGTTTTCACGGTACTGTGCTTTCAATTATTAAGAGTTCATGTTTACAGAGCTCAGAATTGGTGTGTAAAGCCTTGGAATGACGAGAATAGTGTTTATGTTTACAATATAGGAGGATTGGGTTCGGCGTTTTTTTGTGTGAATCCGTTAAAATGGTGACGGTTTCAGTAAATACTTCTAAGCAAACTGTCTAATTTTGGTAAAACTGATAAAATACACAATGAGAGTTCCCAGAAATGATTAAAAACGTGGAAGAAACACTTCAAGTACACGTAAACAGATTTTAACTACATTTACTGTCGAATTCAATCACGGAGGTTTCCAGTGGAAAGCTGTGAAATGACGAAAATACTGGTAATGTTTGCAAATACGGATACTTCCGGTGGCGTTTTCACGGGACTGTGCTTTCAATTATTAAGAGTTCATGGTTACAGAGCTCAGAATTGGTGTGTAAAGCCTTGGAATGACGAGAATAGTGTTTATGTTTACAATTAAGGAGGATTGGGTTCGGCGTTTTTGTGTGTGAATCAGTTAAAATGGTGACGGTTCTAGTAAATACTTCTAAGCAAACTGCCTAATTTTGGTAAAACTGTTAAAATACACAATGAGAGTTCCCAGGAATGATTAAGAACGTGTAATAAACACCTCAAGTTCACGTAAATAGATTCTAACTACATTTACTGTTGAATTCAATCACAGAGGTTTCCCATGGAAAGCTGTGGAATGACGAAAATACAGATAATGTTTACAAGTCCGGGTACTTCCGGTGGCGTTTTCATAGTTCTGTGCTTTCAATTATTAAGAGTTCATGTTTACAGAGCTCAGAATTGGTGTGTGAAGCATTGGAATGACGAGAATAGTGTTTATGTTTACAATTAAGGAGGATTGGGTTCGGCGTTTTTGTGTGTGATTCAGTTAAAATGGTGACGGTTCTAGTAAATACTTCTAAGCAAACTGCCTAATTTTGGTAAAACTGTTAAAATACACAATGAGAGTTCCCAGAAATGATTAAGAACGTGTAATAAACACCTCAAGTACACGTAAATACATTCTTACTACATTTACTGTCGAATTCAATTACAGAGGTTTCCCGTGTAAAGCTGTGAAATGACGAAAATACTGGTAATGTTTATAAATCCGGGTACTTCGGGTGGCGTTTTCACGGGACTGTGCTTTCAATTATTAAGAGTTCATGTTTACACAGCTCAGAGTAGGTGTCTAAAGCCTTGGAATGACGAGAATATTGTTTATGTTTACAATTTAGATGGATTGGCTTTGGCGCTTTTTTGTGCGTATCATTTAAAATGGTGACGGTTCCAGGAACTACTTCTAAGCAAACTGTCTAATTGTGGAAAAACTGTTAAAATACACAATGAGAGTTCCCAGAAATGATTAAGAACGTTTAATAAACACCTCAAGGACCTGTAAATAGATTCTTACTACATTTACTGTCGAATTCAATCACGGAGGTTTCGAGTGGAAAGCTGTGAAATGCCGTAATTCTGGTAATGTTTACAAGTCCGGGTACTTTGTGTGGCGTTTTCACGGGACTGTGCTTTCAATTATTAAGAGTTCATGTTTACAGAGCTCAGAATTGGTGTCTAAAGCCTTGGAATCACGAGAATAGTTTTTATGTTTACAATTTAGGAGGATTGGCTTTGGCGTTTTTTTTGTGTGAATCAGTTAAAATGGTGGCAGTTCCAGTAAATACTTCTAAGCAAACTGTCAAATTGTGGTAAAACTGTTAAAATACACAATGAGAGTTCCCAGAAATGATTAAGAACATGTAATAAACATCTCAAGTACACGTAAATAGATTCTTACTACCTTTACTGTCGAATTCAATCACGGAGGTTTCCAGTGGAAAGCTGTGAAATGACGAAAATACTGGTAATGTTTACAAGTACGGGTACTTCTGGTGGCGTTTTCTCGGGACTGTGCTTTCAAATATTAAGAGTTCATCTTTACAGAGCTCAGATTTGGTGTCTAAAGCCTTGGAATGACGAGAATATTGTTTATGTTTACAATTTAGGAGGATTGGCTTTGGCGTGTTTTTTGTGTGAATCAGTTAAAATGGTGGCGGTTCCAGTAAATACTTCTAAGCAAACTGTCTAATTGTGTTAAAACTGTTAAAATACACAATGAGAGTTCACAGAAATGATTTAGAACGTGTACTGAACACCTCAAGTACACGTAAATAGATTCTTACTACCTTTACTGTCGAATTTAATCACGGAGGTTTCGAGTGGAAAGCTGTGAAATGACGTAATTCTGGAAATGTTTACAAGTCCGGGTACTTTGGGTGGCGTTTTCACGGGACTGTGCTTTCAATTATTAAGAGTTCATGTTTACAGAGCTCAGATTTGGTGTCTAAAGCCTTGGAATGACGAGAATAGTTTTTATGTTTACAATTTAGGAGGATTGGCTTTGCCGTTTCTTTGTGTGAATCAGTTAAAATGGTGGCGGTTCCAGTAAATGCTTCTAAGCAAACTGTCTAATTGTGGTTAAACTCTTAAAATACACAATGATAGTCCCCAGAAATGATTAAGAACGTGTAATGAACACCTCAAGTACACGTAAATAGATTCTTACTACCTTTACTGTCGAATTCAATCACGGAGGTTTCCCTTGGAAAGCTGTGAAATGACGAAAATACTGGTTATATTTACAACTCCGGGTACTTCGGGTGGCGTTTTCACGGGACTTTGCTTTCAAATATTAAGAGTTCATGTTTACAGAGCTCAGAATTGGTGTCTAAAGCCTTGGAATGACGAGAATAGTTTTTATGTTTACAATTTAGGAGGATTGGCTTTGTCGTTTCTTTGTGTGAATCAGTTAAAATGGTGGCGGTTCCAGTAAATACTTCTAAGCAAACTGTCTAATTGTGGTTAAACTCTTAAAATACACAATGATAGTCCCCAGAAATGATTAAGAACGTGTAATGAACACCTCAAGGACCTGTAAATAGATTCTTACTACATTTACTGTCGAATTCAATCACGGAGGTTTCGAGTGGAAAGCTGTGAAATGCCGTTATTCTGGTAATGTTTACAAGTCCGGGTACTTTGTGTGGCGTTTTCACGGGACTGTGCTTTCAATTATTAAGAGTTCATGTTTACAGAGCTCAGAATTGGTGTCTAAAGCCTTGGAATCACGAGAATAGTTTTTATGTTTACAATTTAGGAGGATTGGCTTTGGCGTTTTTTTTGTGTGAATCAGTTAAAATGGTGGCAGTTCCAGTAAATACTTCTAAGCAAACTGTCAAATTGTGGTAAAACTGTTAAAATACACAATGAGAGTTCCCAGAAATGATTAAGAACGTGTAATAAACATCTCAAGTACACGTAAATAGATTCTTACTACCTTTACTGTCGAATTCAATCACGGAGGTTTCCAGTGGAAAGCTGTGAAATGACGAAAATACTGGTAATGTTTACAAGTACGGGTACTTCTGGTGGCGTTTTCTCGGGACTGTGCTTTCAAATATTAAGAGTTCATCTTTACAGAGCTCAGATTTGGTGTCTAAAGCCTTGGAATGAGGAGAATATTGTTTATGTTTACAATTTAGGAGGATTGGCTTTGGCGCTTTTTTGTGCGTATCATTTAAAATGGTGACGGTTCCAGGAACTACTTCTAAGCAAACTGTCTAATTGTGGAAAAACTGTTAAAATACACAATGAGAGTTCCCAGAAATGATTAAGAACGTTTAATAAACACCTCAAGGACCTGTAAATAGATTCTTACTACATTTACTGTCGAATTCAATCACGGAGGTTTCGAGTGGAAAGCTGTGAAATGCCGTAATTCTGGTAATGTTTACAAGTCGGGGTACTTTGTGTGGCGTTTTCACGGGACTGTGCTTTCAATTATTAAGAGTTCATGTTTACAGAGCTCAGAATTGGTGTCTAAAGCCTTGGAATCACGAGAATAGTTTTTATGTTTACAATTTAGGAGGATTGGCTTTGGCGTTTTTTTTGTGTGAATCAGTTAAAATGGTGGCAGTTCCAGTAAATACTTCTAAGCAAACTGTCAAATTGTGGTAAAACTGTTAAAATACACAATGAGAGTTCCCAGAAATGATTAAGAAGGTGTAAGAAACACCTCAAGTACACGTAAATAGATTCTCACTAAATTTACTGTCGAATTCAATCACGGAGGTTTCGAGTGGAAAGCTGTAAAATGACATAATTCTGGTAATGTTTACAAGTCCGGGTACTTTCGGTGGCGCTTTCACGGGACTGTGCTTTCAATTATTAAGAGTTCATGTTTACAGAGCTCAGAATTGGTGTCTAAAGCCTTGGAATGAGGAGAATATTGTTTATGTTTACAATTTAGGAGGATTGGCTTTGGCGTGTTTTTTGAGCGAATCAGTTAAAATGGTGGAAGTTCCAGTAAATACTTCTAAGCAAACTGTCAAATTGTGGTAAAACTGTTAAAATACACAATGAGAGTTCCCAGAAATGATTAAGAACGTGTAATAAACACCTCAAGTACACGTAAATAGATTCTCACTACATTTACTGTCGAATTCAATCACGGAGGTTTCCCTTGGAAAGCTGTGAAATGACGAAAATACTGGTTATATTTACAACTCCGGGTACTTCGGGTGGCGTTTTCACGGGACTTTGCTTTCAAATATTAAGAGTTCATGTTTACAGAGCTCAGAATTGGTGTCTAAAGCCTTGGAATGAGGAGAATATTGTTTATGTTTACAATTTAGATGGATTGGCTTTGGCGCTTTTTTGTGCGTATCATTTAAAATGGTGACGGTTCCAGGAACTACTTCTAAGCAAACTGTCTAATTGTGGTTAAACTCTTAAAATACACAATGATAGTCCCCAGAAATGATTAAGAACGTTTAATAAACACCTCAAGGACCTGTAAATAGATTCTTACTACATTTACTGTCGAATTCAATCACGGAGGTTTCGAGTGGAAAGCTGTGAAATGCCGTAATTCTGGTAATGTTTACAAGTCCGGGTACTTTGTGTGGCGTTTTCACGGGACTGTGCTTTCAATTATTTAGAGTTCATGTTTACAGAGCTCAGATTTGGTGTCTAAAGCCTTGGAATCACGAGAATAGTTTTTATGTTTACAATTTAGGAGGATTGGCTTTGGCGTTTTTTTTGTGTGAATCAGTTAAAATGGTGGCAGTTCCAGTAAATACTTCTAAGCAAACTGTCAAATTGTGGTAAAACTGTTAAAATACACAATGAGAGTTCCCAGAAATGATTAAGAACGTGTAATAAACATCTCAAGTACACGTAAATAGATTCTTACTACCTTTACTGTCGAATTCAATCACGGAGGTTTCCAGTGGAAAGCTGTGAAATGACGAAAATACTGGTAATGTTTACAAGTACGGGTACTTCTGGTGGCGTTTTCTCGGGACTGTGCTTTCAAATATTAAGAGTTCATCTTTACAGAGCTCAGATTTGGTGTCTAAAGCCTTGGAATGAGGAGAATATTGTTTATGTTTACAATTTAGGAGGATTGGCTTCGGCGCTTTTTTGTGCCTATCATTTAAAATGGTGACGGTTCCAGGAACTACTTCTAAGCAAACTGTCTAATTGTGGTAAAACTGTTAAAATACACAATGAGAGTTCCCAGAAATGATTAAGAACGTTTAATAAACACCTCAAGGACCTGTAAATAGATTCTTACAACATTTACTGTCGAAATCAATCACGGAGGTTTCGAGTGGAAAGCTGTGAAATGCCGTAATTCTGGTAATGTTTACAAGTCGGGGTACTTTGTGTGGCGTTTTCACGGGACTGTGCTTTTAATTATTAAGAGTTCATGTTTACAGAGCTCAGATTTGGTGTCTAAAGCCTTGGAATGACGAGAATAGTTTTTATGTTTACAATTTAGGAGGATTGGCTTTGTCGTTTCTTTGTGTGAATCAGTTAAAATGGTGGCGGTTCCAGTAAATACTTCTAAGCAAACTGTCTAATTGTGGTTAAACTCTTAAAATACACAATGATAGTTCCCAGAAATGATTAAGAACGTGTAATGAACACCTCAAGTACACGTAAATAGATTCTTACTACCTTTACTGTCGAATTTAATCACGGAGGTTTCGAGTGGAAAGCTGTGAAATGAAGTAATTCTGGTAATGTTTACAAGTCCGGTTACTTTGGGTGGCGTTTTCACGGGACTGTGCTTTCAATTATTAAGAGTTCATGTTTACAGAGCTCAGATTTGGTGTCTAAAGCCTTGGAATGACGAGAATAGTTTTTATGTTTACAATTTAGGAGGATTGGCTTTGCCGTTTCTTTGTGTGAATCAGTTAAAATGGTGGCGGTTCCAGTAAATACTTCTAAGCAAACTGTCTAATTGTGGTTAAACTCTTAAAATACACAATGATAGTCCCCAGAAATGATTAAGAACGTGTAATGAACACCTCAAGTACACGTAAATAGATTCTTACTACCTTTACTGTCGAATTCAATCACGGAGGTTTCCCTTGGAAAGCTGTGAAATGACGAAAATACTGGTTATATTTACAACTCCGGGTACTTCGGGTGGCGTTTTCACGGGACTTTGCTTTCAAATATTAAGAGTTCATGTTTACAGAGCTCAGAATTGGTGTCTAAAGCCTTGGAATGAGGAGAATATTGTTTATGTTTACAATTTAGGAGGATTGGCATCGGCGCTTTTTTGTGCCTATCATTTAAAATGGTGACGGTTCCAGGAACTACTTCTAAGCAAACTGTCTAATTGTGGTAAAACTGTTAAAATACACAATGAGAGTTCCCAGAAATGATTAAGAACGTTTAATAAACACCTCAAGGACCTGTAAATAGATTCTTACAACATTTACTGTCGAATTCAATCACGGAGGTTTCGAGTGGAAAGCTGTGAAATGCCGTAATTCTGGTAATGTTTACAAGTCGGGGTACTTTGTGTGGCGTTTTCACGGGACTGTGCTTTCAATTATTAAGAGTTCATGTTTACAGAGCTCAGATTTGGTGTCTAAAGCCTTGGAATGACGAGAATAGTTTTTATGTTTACAATTTAGGAGGATTGGCTTTGTCGTTTCTTTGTGTGAATCAGTTAAAATGGTGGCGGTTCCAGTAAATACTTCTAAGCAAACTGTCTAATTGTGGTTAAACTCTTAAAATACACAATGATAGTCCCCAGAAATGATTAAGAACGTGTAATGAACACCTCAAGTACACGTAAATAGATTCTTACTACCTTTACTGTCGAATTTAATCACGGAGGTTTTGAGTGGAAAGCTGTGAAATGACGTAATTCTGGTAATGTTTACAAGTCCGGGTACTTTGGGTGGCGTTTTCACGGGACTGTGCTTTCAATTATTAAGAGTTCATGTTTACAGAGCTCAGATTTGGTGTCTAAAGCCTTGGAATGACGAGAATAGTTTTTATGTTTACAATTTAGGAGGATTGGCTTTGCCGTTTCTTTGTGTGAATCAGTTAAAATGGTGGCGGTTCCAGTAAATACTTCTAAGCAAACTGTCTAATTGTGGTTAAACTCTTAAAATACACAATGATAGTCCCCAGAAATGATTAAGAACGTGTAATGAACACCTCAAGTACACGTAAATAGATTCTTACTACCTTTACTGTCGAATTCAATCACGGAGGTTTCCCTTGGAAAGCTGTGAAATGACGAAAATACTGGTTATATTTACAACTCCGGGTACTTCGGGTGGCGTTTTCACGGGTCTTTGCTTTCAAATATTAAGAGTTCATGTTTACAGAGGTCAGAATTTGTGTCTAAAGCCTTGGAATGAGGAGAATATTGTTTATGTTTACAATTTAGGAGGATTGGCTTCGGCGCTTTTTTGTGCCTATCATTTAAAATGGTGACGGTTCCAGGAACTACTTCTAAGCAAACTGTCTAATTGTGGTAAAACTGTTAAAATACACAATGAGAGTTCCCAGAAATGATTAAGAAGGTGTAAGAACCACCTCAAGTACACGTAAATAGATTCTCACTACATTTACTGTCGAATTCAATCACGGAGGTTTCGAGTGGAAAGCTGTGAAATGCCGTAATTCTGGTAATGTTTACAAGTCGGGGTACTTTGGGTGGCGCTATCACGGGACTGTGCTTTCAATTATTAAGAGTTCATGTTTACAGAGCTCAGAATTGGTGTCTAAAGCCTTGGAATGAGGAGAATATTGTTTATGTTTACAATTTAGGAGGATTGGCTTTGGCGTGTTTTTTGTGCGAATCAGTTAAAATTGTGGCGGTTCCAGTAAATACTTCTAAGCAAACTGTCTAATTGTGGTAAAACTGTTAAAATACACAATGATAGTTCCCAGAAATGATTAAGAACGTGTAATGAACACCTCAAGTACACGTAAATAGATTCTTACTACCTTTACTGTCGAATTCAATCACGGAGGTTTCCCTTGGAAAGCTGTGAAATGACGAACATACTGGTTATATTTACAACTCCGGGTACTTCTGGTGGCGTTTTTACGGGACTGTGCTTTCAAATATTAAGAGTTCATGTTTACAGAGCTCAGAATTGGTGTCTAAAGCCTTTGAATCAAGAGAATATTTTTTGTGTTTACAATTTAGGAGGATTGGCTTTGGCTTTTTTTTTGTGTGAATCAGTTAAAATGGTGGCGGTTCCAGTAAATACTTCTAAGCAAACTGTCTAATTGTGGTAAAACTGTTAAAATACACAATGAGAGTTCCCAGAAATGATTAAGAACGTGTAATAAACCCCTCAAGTACACGTAAATAGATTCTTACTACATTCACTGTCGAATTCAACACGGAGGTTTCCAGTGGAATGCTGTGAAATGACGAAAATACTGGTAATGTTTACAAGTCCGGGTACTTCTGGTGGCGTTTTCACGGGACTGTGCTTTCAAATATTAAGAGTTCATGTTTACAGAGCTCAGAATTGGTGTCTCAAGCCTTTGAATCACGAGAATATTTTTTGTGTTTATAATTTAGGAGGATTGGCTTTGGCGTTTTTTTTGTGTGAATCAGTCAAAATGGTGGCGGTTCCAGTAAATACTTCTAAGCAAACTGTCTAATTGTGGTAAAACTGTTAAAATACACAATGAGAGTTCCCAGAAATGATTAAGAACGTGTAATAAACATCTCAAGTACACGTAAATAGATTCTTGCTACATTTACTGTCGAATTCAATCACGGAGGTTTCCAGTGGAAAGCTTTGAAATGACGAAAATACTGGTAATGTTTACAAGTCCGGGTACTTCGGGTGGCGTTTTCACGGGACTGTGCTTTCAATTATTACGAGTTCATGTTTACAGAGCTCAGAATTGGTGTCTAAAGCCTTTGAATCACGAGAATAGTTTTTGTGTTTACAATTTAGGAGGATTGGCTTTGGCGTTTTTTTTTGTGTGAATCAGTTAAAATGGTGGCGGTTCCAGTAAATACTTCTAAGCAAACTGTCTAATTGTGGTAAAACTGTTAAAATACACAATGAGAGTTCCCAGAAATGATTAAGAACGTGTAATAAACATCTCAAGTACACGTAAATAGATTCTTACTACATTTACTGTCGAATTCAATCACGGAGGTTTCCAGTGGAAAGCTGTGAAATGACGAAAATACTGGTAATGTTTACAAGTCCGGGTACTTCTGGTGGCGTTTTTACGGGACTGTGCTTTCAAATATTAAGAGTTCATGTTTACAGAGCTCAGAATTGGTGTCTAAAGCCTTTGAATCACGAGAATATTTTTTGTGTTTACAATTTAGGAGGATTGGCTTTGGCGTTTTTTTTTTGTGTGAATCAGTTAAAATGGTGGCGGTTCCAGTAAACAGTTCTAAGCAAACTGTCTAATTGTGGTAAAACTGTTAAAATACACAATGAGAGTTCCCAGTAATGATTAAGAACGTGTAATAAACATCTCAAGTACACGTAAATAGATTCTTACTACATTTACTGTCGAATTCAACACGGAGGTTTCCAGTGGAAAGCTGTGAAATGACGAAAATACTGGTAATGTTTACAAGTCCGGGTACTTCTGGTGGCGTTTTCACGGGACTGTGCTTTCAATTATTACGAGTTCATGTTTACAGAGCTCAGAATTGGTGTCTAAAGCCTTTGAATCACGAGAATAGTTTTTGTGTTTACAATTTAGGAGGATTGGCTTTGGCGTTTTTTGTGTGTGAATCAGTCAAAATGGTGGCGGTTCCAGTAAATACTTCTAAGCAAACTGTCTAATTGTGGTAAAACTGTTAAAATACACAATGAGAGTTCCCAGAAATGATTAAGAACGTGTAATAAACATCTCAAGTACACGTAAATAGATTCTTACTACATTTACTGTCGAATTCAACACGGAGGTTTCCAGTGGAAAGCTGTGAAATGATGAAAATACTGGTAATGTTTACAAGTACGGGTACTTCTGGTGGCGTTTTCACGGGACTGTGCTTTCAAATAATAAGAGTTCATGTTTACAGAGCTAAGAATTGGTGTCTAAAGCCTTTGAATCACGAGAATAGTTTTTGTGTTTACAATTTAGGAGGATTGGCTTTGGCGTTTTTTTTGTGTGAATCTATCAAAATGGTGGCGGTTCCAGTAAATACTTCTAAGCAAACTGTCTAATTGTGGTAAAACTGTAAAAATACACAATGAGAGTTCCCAGAAATGATTAAGAACGTGTAATAAACCCCTCAAGAACACGTAAATAGATTCTTACTACATTTTCTGTCGAATTCAATCACGGAGGTTTCCAGTGGAAAGCTGTGAAATGACGAAAATACTGGTAATGTTTACAAGTCCGGGTACTTCGGGTGGCGTTTTCACGGGACTGTGCTTTCAATTATTACGAGTTCATGTTTACAGAGCTCAGAATTGGTGTCTAAAGCCTTTGAATCACGAGAATAGTTTTTGTGTTTACAATTTAGGAGGATTGGCTTTGGCGTTTTTTTTGTGTGAATCAGTTAAAATGGTGGCGGTTCCAGTAAACAGTTCTAAGCAAACTGTCTAATTGTGGTAAAACTGTTAAAATACACAATGAGAGTTCCCAGTAATGATTAAGAACGTGTAATAAACATCTCAAGTACACGTAAATAGATTCTTACTACATTTACTGTCGAATTCAACACGGAGGTTTCCAGTGGAAAGCTGTGAAATGACGAAAATACTGGTAATGTTTACAAGTCCGGGTACTTCTGGTGGCGTTTTCACGGGACTGTGCTTTCAATTATTACGAGTTCATGTTTACAGAGCTCAGAATTGGTGTCTAAAGCCTTTGAATCACGAGAATAGTTTTTGTGTTTACAATTTAGGAGGATTGGCTTTGGCGTTTTTTGTGTGTGAATCAGTCAAAATGGTGGCGGTTCCAGTAAATACTTCTAAGCAAACTGTCTAATTGTGGTAAAACTGTTAAAATACACAATGAGAGTTCCCAGAAATGATTAAGAACGTGTAATAAACATCTCAAGTACACGTAAATAGATTCTTACTACATTTACTGTCGAATTCAACACGGAGGTTTCCAGTGGAAAGCTGTGAAATGATGAAAATACTGGTAATGTTTACAAGTACGGGTACTTCTGGTGGCGTTTTCACGGGACTGTGCTTTCAAATAATAAGAGTTCATGTTTACAGAGCTAAGAATTGGTGTCTAAAGCCTTTGAATCACGAGAATAGTTTTTGTGTTTACAATTTAGGAGGATTGGCTTTGGCGTTTTTTTTGTGTGAATCAGTTAAAATGGTGGCGGTTCCAGTAAATACTTCTAAGCAAACTGTCTAATTGTGGTAAAACTGTTAAAATACACAATGAGAGTTCCCAGAAATGATTAAGAACGTGTAATAAACCCCTCAAGTACACGTAATTAGATTCTTACTACATTCACTGTCGAATTCAACACGGAGGTTTCCAGTGGAAAGCTGTGAAATGACGAAAATACTGGTAATGTTTACAAGTCCGGGTACTTCGGGTGGCGTTTTCATGGGACTGTGCTTTCAATTATTACGAGTTCATGTTTACAGAGCTCAGAATTGGTGTCTAAAGCCTTTGAATCACGAGAATATTTTTTGTGTTTATAATTTAGGAGGATTGGCTTTGGCGTTTTTTTTGTGTGAATCAGTCAAAATGGTGGCGGTTCCAGTAAATACTTCTAAGCAAACTGTCTAATTGTGGTAAAACTGTTAAAATACACAATGAGAGTTTCCAGAAATGATTAAGAACGTGTAATAAACATCTCAAGTACACGTAAATAGATTCTTGCTACATTTACTGTCGAATTCAATCACGGAGGTTTCCAGTGGAAAGCTTTGAAATGACGAAAATACTGGTAATGTTTACAAGTCCGGGTACTTCGGGTGGCGTTTTCACGGGACTGTGCTTTCAATTATTACGAGTTCATGTTTACAGAGCTCAGAATTGGTGTCTAAAGCCTTTGAATCACGAGAATAGTTTTTGTGTTTACAATTTAGGAGGATTGGCTTTGGCGTTTTTTTTGTGTGAATCATTTAAAATGGTGGCGGTTCCAGTAAATACTTCTAAGCAAACTGTCTAATTGTGGTAAAACTGTTAAAATACACAATGAGAGTTCCCAGAAATGATTAAGAACGTGTAATAAACATCTCAAGTACACGTAAATAGATTCTTACTACATTTACTGTCGAATTCAATCACGGAGGTTTCCAGTGGAAAGCTGTGAAATGACGAAAATACTGGTAATGTTTACAAGTCCGGGTACTTCTGGTGGCGTTTTTACGGGACTGTGCTTTCAAATATTAAGAGTTCATGTTTACAGAGCTCAGAATTGGTGTCTAAAGCCTTTGAATCACGAGAATATTTTTTGTGTTTACAATTTAGGAGGATTGGCTTTGGCGTTTTTTTTTGTGTGAATCAGTTAAAATGGTGGCGGTTCCAGTAAACAGTTCTAAGCAAACTGTCTAATTGTGGTAAAACTGTTAAAATACACAATGAGAGTTCCCAGTAATGATTAAGAACATGTAATAAACATCTCAAGTACACGTAAATAGATTCTTACTACATTTACTGTCGAATTCAACACGGAGGTTTCCAGTGGAAAGCTGTGAAATGACGAAAATACTGGTAATGTTTACAAGTCCGGGTACTTCTGGTGGCGTTTTCACGGGACTGTGCTTTCAATTATTACGAGTTCATGTTTACAGAGCTCAGAATTGGTGTCTAAAGCCTTTGAATCACGAGAATAGTTTTTGTGTTTACAATTTAGGAGGATTGGCTTTGGCGTTTTTTGTGTGTGAATCAGTCAAAATGGTGGCGGTTCCAGTAAATACTTCTAAGCAAACTGTCTAATTGTGGTAAAACTGTTAAAATACACAATGAGAGTTCCCAGAAATGATTAAGAACGTGTAATAAACATCTCAAGTACACGTAAATAGATTCTTACTACATTTACTGTCGAATTCAACACGGAGGTTTCCAGTGGAAAGCTGTGAAATGATGAAAATACTGGTAATGTTTACAAGTACGGGTACTTCTGGTGGCGTTTTCACGGGACTGTGCTTTCAAATAATAAGAGTTCATGTTTACAGAGCTAAGAATTGGTGTCTAAAGCCTTTGAATCACGAGAATAGTTTTTGTGTTTACAATTTAGGAGGATTGGCTTTGGCGTTTTTTTTGTGTGAATCAGTTAAAATGGTGGCGGTTCCAGTAAATACTTCTAAGCAAACTGTCTAATTGTGGTAAAACTGTTAAAATACACAATGAGAGTTCCCAGAAATGATTAAGAACGTGTAATAAACCCCTCAAGTACACGTAAATAGATTCTTACTACATTCACTGTCGAATTCAACACGGAGGTTTCCAGTGGAAAGCTGTGAAATGACGAAAATACTGGTAATGTTTACAAGTCCGGGTACTTCGGGTGGCGTTTTCATGGGACTGTGCTTTCAATTATTACGAGTTCATGTTTACAGAGCTCAGAATTGGTGTCTAAAGCCTTTGAATCACGAGAATAGTTTTTGTGTTTACAATTTAGGAGGATTGGCTTTGGCGTTTTTTTTTGTGTGAATCAGTTAAAATGGTGGCGGTTCCAGTAAATACTTCTAAGCAAACTGTCTAATTGTGGTAAAACTGTTAAAATACACAATGAGAGTTCCCAGAAATGATTAAGAACGTGTAATAAACATCTCAAGTACACGTAAATAGATTCTTACTACATTTACTGTCGAATTCAACACGGAGGTTTCCAGTGGAAAGCTGTGAAATGACGAAAATACTGGTAATGTTTACAAGTCCGGGTACTTCTGGTGGCGTTTTCACGGGACTGTGCTTTCAAATATTAAGAGTTCATGTTTACAGAGCTCAGAATTGGTGTCTAAAGCCTTTGAATCACGAGAATAGTTTTTGTGTTTACAATTTAGGAGGATTGGCTTTGGCGTTTTTTTTGTGTGAATCTGTCAAAATGGTGGCGGTTCCAGTAAATACTTCTAAGCAAACTGTCTAATTGTGGTAAAACTGTTAAAATACACAATGAGAGTTCCCAGAAATGATTAAGAACGTGTAATAAACCCCTCAAGAACACGTAAATAGATTCTTACTACATTTTCTGTCGAATTCAATCACGGAGGTTTCCAGTGGAAAGCTGTGAAATGACGAAAATACTGGTAATGTTTACAAGTCCGGGTACTTCGGGTGGCGTTTTCACGGGACTGTGCTTTCAATTATTACGAGTTCATGTTTACAGAGCTCAGAATTGGTGTCTAAAGCCTTTGAATCACGAGAATAGTTTTTGTGTTTACAATTTAGGAGGATTGGCTTTGGCGTTTTTTTTGTGTGAATCAGTTAAAATGGTGGCGGTTCCAGTAAATACTTCTAAGCAAACTGTTTAATTGTGGTAAAACTGTTAAAATACACAATGAGAGTTCCCAGAAATGATTAAGAACGTGTAATAAACATCTCAAGTACACGTAAATAGATTCTTACTACATTTACTGTCGAATTCAATCACGGAGGTTTCCAGTGGAAAGCTGTGAAATGACGAAAATACTGGTAATGTTTACAAGTCCGGGTACTTCTGGTGGCGTTTTTACGGGACTGTGCTTTCAAATATTAAGAGTTCATGTTTACAGAGCTCAGAATTGGTGTCTAAAGCCTTTGAATCAAGAGAATATTTTTTGTGTTTACAATTTAGGAGGATTGGCTTTGGCTTTTTTTTTGTGTGAATCAGTTAAAATGGTGGCGGTTCCAGTAAATACTTCTAAGCAAACTGTCTAATTGTGGTAAAACTGTTAAAATACACAATGAGAGTTCCCAGAAATGATTAAGAACGTGTAATAAACCCCTCAAGTACACGTAAATAGATTCTTCCTACATTTACTGTCGAATTCAATCACGGAGGTTTCCAGTGGAAACCTGTGAAATGACGAAAATACTGGTAATGTTTACACGTCCGGGTACTTCGGGTGGCGTTTTCACGGGACTGTGCTTTCAAATATTAAGAGTTCATGTTTACAGAGCTCAGAATTGGTGTCTAAAGCCTTTGAATCACGAGAATAGTTTTTGTGTTTACAATTTAGGAGGATTGGCTTTGGCGTTTTTTTTGTGTGAATCAGTCAAAATGGTGGCGGTTCCAGTAAATACTTCTAAGCAAACTGTCTAATTGTGGTAAAACTGTTAAAATACACAATGAGAGTTCCCAGAAATGATTAAGAACGTGTAATAAACATCTCAAGTACACGTAAATAGATTCTTGCTACATTTACTGTCGAATTCAATCACGGAGGTTTCCAGTGGAAAGCTTTGAAATGACGAAAATACTGGTAATGTTTACAAGTCCGGGTACTTCGGGTGGCGTTTTCACGGGACTGTGCTTTCAATTATTACGAGTTCATGTTTACAGAGCTCAGAATTGGTGTCTAAAGCCTTTGAATCACGAGAATAGTTTTTGTGTTTACAATTTAGGAGGATTGGCTTTGGCGTTTTTTTTGTGTGAATCAGTTAAAATGGTGGCGGTTCCAGTAAATACTTCTAAGCAAACTGTCTAATTGTGGTAAAACTGTTAAAATACACAATGAGAGTTCCCAGAAATGATTAAGAACGTGTAATAAACATCTCAAGTACACGTAAATAGATTCTTACTACATTTACTGTCGAATTCAATCACGGAGGTTTCCAGTGGAAAGCTGTGAAATGACGAAAATACTGGTAATGTTTACAAGTCCGGGTACTTCTGGTGGCGTTTTTACGGGACTGTGCTTTCAAATATTAAGAGTTCATGTTTACAGAGCTCAGAATTGGTGTCTAAAGCCTTTGAATCACGAGAATATTTTTTGTGTTTACAATTTAGGAGGATTGGCTTTGGCGTTTTTTTTTGTGTGAATCAGTTAAAATGGTGGCGGTTCCAGTAAACAGTTCTAAGCAAACTGTCTAATTGTGGTAAAACTGTTAAAATACACAATGAGAGTTCCCAGTAATGATTAAGAACGTGTAATAAACATCTCAAGTACACGTAAATAGATTCTTACTACATTTACTGTCGAATTCAACACGGAGGTTTCCAGTGGAAAGCTGTGAAATGACGAAAATACTGGTAATGTTTACAAGTCCGGGTACTTCTGGTGGCGTTTTCACGGGACTGTGCTTTCAATTATTACGAGTTCATGTTTACAGAGCTCAGAATTGGTGTCTAAAGCCTTTGAATCACGAGAATAGTTTTTGTGTTTACAATTTAGGAGGATTGGCTTTGGCGTTTTTTGTGTGTGAATCAGTCAAAATGGTGGCGGTTCCAGTAAATACTTCTAAGCAAACTGTCTAATTGTGGTAAAACTGTTAAAATACACAATGAGAGTTCCCAGAAATGATTAAGAACGTGTAATAAACATCTCAAGTACACGTAAATAGATTCTTACTACATTTACTGTCGAATTCAACACGGAGGTTTCCAGTGGAAAGCTGTGAAATGATGAAAATACTGGTAATGTTTACAAGTACGGGTACTTCTGGTGGCGTTTTCACGGGACTGTGCTTTCAAATAATAAGAGTTCATGTTTACAGAGCTAAGAATTGGTGTCTAAAGCCTTTGAATCACGAGAATAGTTTTTGTGTTTACAATTTAGGAGGATTGGCTTTGGCGTTTTTTTTGTGTGAATCAGTTAAAATGGTGGCGGTTCCAGTAAATACTTCTAAGCAAACTGTCTAATTGTGGTAAAACTGTTAAAATACACAATGAGAGTTCCCAGAAATGATTAAGAACGTGTAATAAACCCCTCAAGTACACGTAAATAGATTCTTACTACATTCACTGTCGAATTCAACACGGAGGTTTCCAGTGGAAAGCTGTGAAATGACGAAAATACTGGTAATGTTTACAAGTCCGGGTACTTCGGGTGGCGTTTTCATGGGACTGTGCTTTCAATTATTACGAGTTCATGTTTACAGAGCTCAGAATTGGTGTCTAAAGCCTTTGAATCACGAGAATAGTTTTTGTGTTTACAATTTAGGAGGATTGGCTTTGGCGGTTTTTTTGTGTGAATCAGTTAAAATGGTGGCGGTTCCAGTAAATACTTCTAAGCAAACTGTCTAATTGTGGTAAAACTGTTAAAATACACAATGAGAGTTCCCAGAAATGATTAAGAACGTGTAATAAACATCTCAAGTACACGTAAATAGATTCTTACTACATTTACTGTCGAATTCAACACGGAGGTTTCCAGTGGAAAGCTGTGAAATGACGAAAATACTGGTAATGTTTACAAGTCCGGGTACTTCTGGTGGCGTTTTCACGGGACTGTGCTTTCAAATATTAAGAGTTCATGTTTACAGAGCTCAGAATTGGTGTCTAAAGCCTTTGAATCACGAGAATAGTTTTTGTGTTTACAATTTAGGAGGATTGGCTTTGGCGTTTTTTTTGTGTGAATCTGTCAAAATGGTGGCGGTTCCAGTAAATACTTCTAAGCAAACTGTCTAATTGTGGTAAAACTGTTAAAATACACAATGAGAGTTCCCAGAAATGATTAAGAACGTGTAATAAACCCCTCAAGTACACGTAAATAGATTCTTCCTACATTTACTGTCGAATTCAATCACGGAGGTTTCCAGTGGAAAGCTGTGAAATGACGAAAATACTGGTAATGTTTACACGTCCGGGTACTTCGGGTGGCGTTTTCACGGGACTGTGCTTTCAAATATTAAGAGTTCATGTTTACAGAGCTCAGAATTGGTGTCTAAAGCCTTTGAATCACGAGAATAGTTTTTGTGTTTACAATTTAGGAGGATTGGCTTTGGCGTTTTTTTTGTGTGAATCAGTCAAAATGGTGGCGGTTCCAGTAAATACTTCTAAGCAAACTGTCTAATTGTGGTAAAACTGTTAAAATACACAATGAGAGTTCCCAGAAATGATTAAGAACGTGTAATAAACATCTCAAGTACACGTAAATAGATTCTTACTACATTTACTGTCGAATTCAACACGGAGGTTTCCAGTGGAAAGCTGTGAAATGACGAAAATACTGGTAATGTTTACAAGTACGGGTACTTCTGGTGGCGTTTTCACGGGACTGTGCTTTCAAATATTAAGAGTTCATGTTTACAGAGCTAAGAATTGGTGTCTAAAGCCTTTGAATCACGAGAATAGTTTTTGTGTTTACAATTTAGGAGGATTGGCTTTGGCGTTTTTTTTGTGTGAATCAGTCAAAATGGTGGCGGTTCCAGTAAATACTTCGAAGCAAACTGTCTAATTGTGGTAAAACTGTTAAAATACACAATGAGAGTTCCCAGAAATGATTAAGAACGTGTAATAAACATCTCAAGTACACGTAAATAGATTCTTACTACATTTACTGTCGAATTCAACACGGAGGTTTCCAGTGGAAAGCTGTGAAATGATGAAAATACTGGTAATGTTTACAAGTACGGGTACTTCTGGTGGCGTTTTCACGGGACTGTGCTTTCAAATATTAAGAGTTCATGTTTACAGAGCTCAGAATTGGTGTCTAAAGCCTTTGAATCACGAGAATAGTTTTTGTGTTTACAATTTAGGAGGATTGGCTTTGGCGGTTTTTTTGTGTGAATCAGTTAAAATGGTGGCGGTTCCAGTAAATACTTCTAAGCAAACTGTCTAATTGTGGTAAAACTGTTAAAATACACAATGAGAGTTCCCAGAAATGATTAAGAACGTGTAATAAACATCTCAAGTACACGTAAATAGATTCTTACTACATTTACTGTCGAATTCAACACGGAGGTTTCCAGTGGAAAGCTGTGAAATGACGAAAATACTGGTAATGTTTACAAGTCCGGGTACTTCTGGTGGCGTTTTCACGGGACTGTGCTTTCAAATATTAAGAGTTCATGTTTACAGAGCTCAGAATTGGTGTCTAAAGCCTTTGAATCACGAGAATAGTTTTTGTGTTTACAATTTAGGAGGATTGGCTTTGGCGTTTTTTTTGTGTGAATCTGTCAAAATGGTGGCGGTTCCAGTAAATACTTCTAAGCAAACTGTCTAATTGTGGTAAAACTGTTAAAATACACAATGAGAGTTCCCAGAAATGATTAAGAACGTGTAATAAACCCCTCAAGTACACGTAAATAGATTCTTCCTACATTTACTGTCGAATTCAATCACGGAGGTTTCCAGTGGAAAGCTGTGAAATGACGAAAATACTGGTAATGTTTACACGTCCGGGTACTTCGGGTGGCGTTTTCACGGGACTGTGCTTTCAAATATTAAGAGTTCATGTTTACAGAGCTCAGAATTGGTGTCTAAAGCCTTTGAATCACGAGAATAGTTTTTGTGTTTACAATTTAGGAGGATTGGCTTTGGCGTTTTTTTTGTGTGAATCAGTCAAAATGGTGGCGGTTCCAGTAAATACTTCTAAGCAAACTGTCTAATTGTGGTAAAACTGTTAAAATACACAATGAGAGTTCCCAGAAATGATTAAGAACGTGTAATAAACATCTCAAGTACACGTAAATAGATTCTTACTACATTTACTGTCGAATTCAACACGGAGGTTTCCAGTGGAAAGCTGTGAAATGACGAAAATACTGGTAATGTTTACAAGTACGGGTACTTCTGGTGGCGTTTTCACGGGACTGTGCTTTCAAATATTAAGAGTTCATGTTTACAGAGCTAAGAATTGGTGTCTAAAGCCTTTGAATCACGAGAATAGTTTTTGTGTTTACAATTTAGGAGGATTGGCTTTGGCGTTTTTTTTGTGTGAATCAGTCAAAATGGTGGCGGTTCCAGTAAATACTTCGAAGCAAACTGTCTAATTGTGGTAAAACTGTTAAAATACACAATGAGAGTTCCCAGAAATGATTAAGAACGTGTAATAAACATCTCAAGTACACGTAAATAGATTCTTACTACATTTACTGTCGAATTCAACACGGAGGTTTCCAGTGGAAAGCTGTGAAATGATGAAAATACTGGTAATGTTTACAAGTACGGGTACTTCTGGTGGCGTTTTCACGGGACTGTGCTTTCAAATATTAAGAGTTCATGTTTACAGAGCTAAGAATTGGTGTCTAAAGCCTTTGAATCACGAGAATAGTTTTTGTGTTTACAATTTAGGAGGATTGGCTTTGGCGTTTTTTTTGTGTGAATCAGTTAAAATGGTGGCGGTTCCAGTAAATACTTCTAAGCAAACTGTCTAATTGTGGTAAAACTGTTAAAATACACAATGAGAGTTCCCAGAAATGATTAAGAACGTGTAATAAACCCCTCAAGTACACGTAAATAGATTCTTACTACATTTACTGTCGAATTCAATCACGGAGGTTTCCAGTGGAAAGCTGTGAAATGACGAAAATACTGGTAATGTTTACAAGTCCGGGTACTTCGGGTGGCGTTTTCACGGGACTGTGCTTTCAAATATTAAGAGTTCATGTTTACAGAGCTCAGAATTGGTATCTAAAGCCTTTGAATCACGAGAATAGTTTTTGTGTTTACAATTTAGGAGGATTGGCTTTGGCGTTTTTTTTTGTGTGAATCAGTTAAAATGGTGGCGGTTCCAGTAAACAGTTCTAAGCAAACTGTCTAATTGTGGTAAAACTGTTAAAATACACAATGAGAGTTCCCAGAAATGATTAAGAACGTGTAATAAACATCTCAAGTACACGTAAATAGATTCTTACTACATTTACTGTCGAATTAAACACGGAGGTTTCCAGTGGAAAGCTGTGAAATGACGAAAATACTGGTAATGTTTACAAGTACGGGTACTTCGGGTGGCGTTTTCACGGGACTGTGCTTTCAATTATTACGAGTTCATGTTTACAGAGCCTAGAATTGGTGTCTAAAGCCTTTGAATGACGAGAATAGTGTTTTTGTTTACAATTTAGGAGGATTGGCTTTGGCGTTTTTTTTGTGTGAATCAGTTAAAATGGTGGCGGTTCCAGTAAATACTTCTAAGCAAACTGTCTAATTGTGGTAAAACTGTTAAAATACACAATGACAGTTCCCAGAAATGATTATGAACGTGTAATAAACATCTCAAGTACACGTAAATAGATTCTTACTACATTTACTGTCGAATTCAATCACGGAGGTTTACAGTGGAAAGGTGTGAAATGACGAAAATACTGGTAATGTTTACAAGTCCGGGTACTTCTGGTGGCGTTTTCACGGGACTGTGCTTTCAAATATTAAGAGTTCATGTTTACAGAGCTCAGAATTGGTGTCTAAAGCCTTTGAATCACGAGAATAGTTTTTGTGTTTACAATTTAGGAGGATTGGCTTTGGCGTTTTTTTTGTGTGAATCAGTCAAAATGGTGGCGGTTCCAGTAAATACTTCTAAGCAAACTGTCTAATTGTGGTAAAACTGTTAAAATACACAATGAGAGTTCCCAGAAATGATTAAGAACGTGTAATAAACATCTCAAGTACACGTAAATAGATTCTTACTACATTTACTGTCGAATTCAACACGGAGGTTTCCAGTGGAAAGCTGTGAAATGACGAAAATACTGGTAATGTTTACAAGTACGGGTACTTCTGGTGGCGTTTTCACGGGACTGTGCTTTCAAATATTAAGAGTTCATGTTTACAGAGCTCAGAATTGGTGTCTAAAGCCTTTGAATCACGAGAATAGTTTTTGTGTTTACAATTTAGGAGGATTGGCTTTGGCGTTTTTTTTGTGTGAATCAGTCAAAATGGTGGCGGTTCCAGTAAATACTTCTAAGCAAACTGTCTAATTGTGGTAAAACTGTTAAAATACACAATGAGAGTTCCCAGAAATGATTAAGAACGTGTAATAAACATCTCAAGTACACGTAAATAGATTCTTACTACATTTACTGTCGAATTCAACACGGAGGTTTCCAGTGGAAAGCTGTGAAATGACGAAAATACTGGTAATGTTTACAAGTCCGGGTACTTCTGGTGGCGTTTTCACGGGACTGTGCTTTCAAATATTAAGAGTTCATGTTTACAGAGCTAAGAATTGGTGTCTAAAGCCTTTGAATCACGAGAATAGTTTTTGTGTTTACAATTTAGGAGGATTGGCTTTGGCGTTTTTTTGTGTGAATCAGTTAAAATGGTGGCGGTTCCAGTAAATACTTCTAAGCAAACTGTCTAATTGTGGTAAAACTGTTAAAATACACAATGAGAGTTCCCAGAAATGATTAAGAACGTGTAATAAACCCCTCAAGTACACGTAAATAGATTCTTACTACATTCACTGTCGAATTCAACACGGAGGTTTCCAGTGGAAAGCTGTGAAATGACGAAAATACTGGTAATGTTTACAAGTCCGGGTACTTCGGGTGGCGTTTTCATGGGACTGTGCTTTCAATTATTACGAGTTCATGTTTACAGAGCTCAGAATTGGTGTCTAAAGCCTTTGAATCACGAGAATAGTTTTTGTGTTTACAATTTAGGAGGATTGGCTTTGGCGGTTTTTTTGTGTGAATCAGTTAAAATGGTGGCGGTTCCAGTAAATACTTCTAAGCAAACTGTCTAATTGTGGTAAAACTGTTAAAATACACAATGAGAGTTCCCAGAAATGATTAAGAACGTGTAATAAACATCTCAAGTACACGTAAATAGATTCTTACTACATTTACTGTCGAATTCAACACGGAGGTTTCCAGTGGAAAGCTGTGAAATGACGAAAATACTGGTAATGTTTACAAGTCCGGGTACTTCTGGTGGCGTTTTCACGGGACTGTGCTTTCAAATATTAAGAGTTCATGTTTACAGAGCTCAGAATTGGTGTCTAAAGCCTTTGAATCACGAGAATAGTTTTTGTGTTTACAATTTAGGAGGATTGGCTTTGGCGTTTTTTTTGTGTGAATCTGTCAAAATGGTGGCGGTTCCAGTAAATACTTCTAAGCAAACTGTCTAATTGTGGTAAAACTGTTAAAATACACAATGAGAGTTCCCAGAAATGATTAAGAACGTGTAATAAACCCCTCAAGTACACGTAAATAGATTCTTCCTACATTTACTGTCGAATTCAATCACGGAGGTTTCCAGTGGAAAGCTGTGAAATGACGAAAATACTGGTAATGTTTACACGTCCGGGTACTTCGGGTGGCGTTTTCACGGGACTGTGCTTTCAAATATTAAGAGTTCATGTTTACAGAGCTCAGAATTGGTGTCTAAAGCCTTTGAATCACGAGAATAGTTTTTGTGTTTACAATTTAGGAGGATTGGCTTTGGCGTTTTTTTTGTGTGAATCAGTCAAAATGGTGGCGGTTCCAGTAAATACTTCTAAGCAAACTGTCTAATTGTGGTAAAACTGTTAAAATACACAATGAGAGTTCCCAGAAATGATTAAGAACGTGTAATAAACATCTCAAGTACACGTAAATAGATTCTTACTACATTTACTGTCGAATTCAACACGGAGGTTTCCAGTGGAAAGCTGTGAAATGACGAAAATACTGGTAATGTTTACAAGTACGGGTACTTCTGGTGGCGTTTTCACGGGACTGTGCTTTCAAATATTAAGAGTTCATGTTTACAGAGCTAAGAATTGGTGTCTAAAGCCTTTGAATCACGAGAATAGTTTTTGTGTTTACAATTTAGGAGGATTGGCTTTGGCGTTTTTTTTGTGTGAATCAGTCAAAATGGTGGCGGTTCCAGTAAATACTTCGAAGCAAACTGTCTAATTGTGGTAAAACTGTTAAAATACACAATGAGAGTTCCCAGAAATGATTAAGAACGTGTAATAAACATCTCAAGTACACGTAAATAGATTCTTACTACATTTACTGTCGAATTCAACACGGAGGTTTCCAGTGGAAAGCTGTGAAATGATGAAAATACTGGTAATGTTTACAAGTACGGGTACTTCTGGTGGCGTTTTCACGGGACTGTGCTTTCAAATATTAAGAGTTCATGTTTACAGAGCTCAGAATTGGTGTCTAAAGCCTTTGAATCACGAGAATAGTTTTTGTGTTTACAATTTAGGAGGATTGGCTTTGGCGGTTTTTTTGTGTGAATCAGTTAAAATGGTGGCGGTTCCAGTAAATACTTCTAAGCAAACTGTCTAATTGTGGTAAAACTGTTAAAATACACAATGAGAGTTCCCAGAAATGATTAAGAACGTGTAATAAACATCTCAAGTACACGTAAATAGATTCTTACTACATTTACTGTCGAATTCAACACGGAGGTTTCCAGTGGAAAGCTGTGAAATGACGAAAATACTGGTAATGTTTACAAGTCCGGGTACTTCTGGTGGCGTTTTCACGGGACTGTGCTTTCAAATATTAAGAGTTCATGTTTACAGAGCTCAGAATTGGTGTCTAAAGCCTTTGAATCACGAGAATAGTTTTTGTGTTTACAATTTAGGAGGATTGGCTTTGGCGTTTTTTTTGTGTGAATCTGTCAAAATGGTGGCGGTTCCAGTAAATACTTCTAAGCAAACTGTCTAATTGTGGTAAAACTGTTAAAATACACAATGAGAGTTCCCAGAAATGATTAAGAACGTGTAATAAACCCCTCAAGTACACGTAAATAGATTCTTCCTACATTTACTGTCGAATTCAATCACGGAGGTTTCCAGTGGAAAGCTGTGAAATGACGAAAATACTGGTAATGTTTACACGTCCGGGTACTTCGGGTGGCGTTTTCACGGGACTGTGCTTTCAAATATTAAGAGTTCATGTTTACAGAGCTCAGAATTGGTGTCTAAAGCCTTTGAATCACGAGAATAGTTTTTGTGTTTACAATTTAGGAGGATTGGCTTTGGCGTTTTTTTTGTGTGAATCAGTCAAAATGGTGGCGGTTCCAGTAAATACTTCTAAGCAAACTGTCTAATTGTGGTAAAACTGTTAAAATACACAATGAGAGTTCCCAGAAATGATTAAGAACGTGTAATAAACATCTCAAGTACACGTAAATAGATTCTTACTACATTTACTGTCGAATTCAACACGGAGGTTTCCAGTGGAAAGCTGTGAAATGACGAAAATACTGGTAATGTTTACAAGTACGGGTACTTCTGGTGGCGTTTTCACGGGACTGTGCTTTCAAATATTAAGAGTTCATGTTTACAGAGCTAAGAATTGGTGTCTAAAGCCTTTGAATCACGAGAATAGTTTTTGTGTTTACAATTTAGGAGGATTGGCTTTGGCGTTTTTTTTGTGTGAATCAGTCAAAATGGTGGCGGTTCCAGTAAATACTTCGAAGCAAACTGTCTAATTGTGGTAAAACTGTTAAAATACACAATGAGAGTTCCCAGAAATGATTAAGAACGTGTAATAAACATCTCAAGTACACGTAAATAGATTCTTACTACATTTACTGTCGAATTCAACACGGAGGTTTCCAGTGGAAAGCTGTGAAATGATGAAAATACTGGTAATGTTTACAAGTACGGGTACTTCTGGTGGCGTTTTCACGGGACTGTGCTTTCAAATATTAAGAGTTCATGTTTACAGAGCTAAGAATTGGTGTCTAAAGCCTTTGAATCACGAGAATAGTTTTTGTGTTTACAATTTAGGAGGATTGGCTTTGGCGTTTTTTTTGTGTGAATCAGTTAAAATGGTGGCGGTTCCAGTAAATACTTCTAAGCAAACTGTCTAATTGTGGTAAAACTGTTAAAATACACAATGAGAGTTCCCAGAAATGATTAAGAACGTGTAATAAACCCCTCAAGTACACGTAAATAGATTCTTACTACATTTACTGTCGAATTCAATCACGGAGGTTTCCAGTGGAAAGCTGTGAAATGACGAAAATACTGGTAATGTTTACAAGTCCGGGTACTTCGGGTGGCGTTTTCACGGGACTGTGCTTTCAAATATTAAGAGTTCATGTTTACAGAGCTCAGAATTGGTATCTAAAGCCTTTGAATCACGAGAATAGTTTTTGTGTTTACAATTTAGGAGGATTGGCTTTGGCGTTTTTTTTTGTGTGAATCAGTTAAAATGGTGGCGGTTCCAGTAAACAGTTCTAAGCAAACTGTCTAATTGTGGTAAAACTGTTAAAATACACAATGAGAGTTCCCAGAAATGATTAAGAACGTGTAATAAACATCTCAAGTACACGTAAATAGATTCTTACTACATTTACTGTCGAATTAAACACGGAGGTTTCCAGTGGAAAGCTGTGAAATGACGAAAATACTGGTAATGTTTACAAGTACGGGTACTTCGGGTGGCGTTTTCACGGGACTGTGCTTTCAATTATTACGAGTTCATGTTTACAGAGCCTAGAATTGGTGTCTAAAGCCTTTGAATGACGAGAATAGTGTTTTTGTTTACAATTTAGGAGGATTGGCTTTGGCGTTTTTTTTGTGTGAATCAGTTAAAATGGTGGCGGTTCCAGTAAATACTTCTAAGCAAACTGTCTAATTGTGGTAAAACTGTTAAAATACACAATGACAGTTCCCAGAAATGATTATGAACGTGTAATAAACATCTCAAGTACACGTAAATAGATTCTTACTACATTTACTGTCGAATTCAATCACGGAGGTTTACAGTGGAAAGGTGTGAAATGACGAAAATACTGGTAATGTTTACAAGTCCGGGTACTTCTGGTGGCGTTTTCACGGGACTGTGCTTTCAAATATTAAGAGTTCATGTTTACAGAGCTCAGAATTGGTGTCTAAAGCCTTTGAATCACGAGAATAGTTTTTGTGTTTACAATTTAGGAGGATTGGCTTTGGCGTTTTTTTTGTGTGAATCAGTCAAAATGGTGGCGGTTCCAGTAAATACTTCTAAGCAAACTGTCTAATTGTGGTAAAACTGTTAAAATACACAATGAGAGTTCCCAGAAATGATTAAGAACGTGTAATAAACATCTCAAGTACACGTAAATAGATTCTTACTACATTTACTGTCGAATTCAACACGGAGGTTTCCAGTGGAAAGCTGTGAAATGACGAAAATACTGGTAATGTTTACAAGTACGGGTACTTCTGGTGGCGTTTTCACGGGACTGTGCTTTCAAATATTAAGAGTTCATGTTTACAGAGCTCAGAATTGGTGTCTAAAGCCTTTGAATCACGAGAATAGTTTTTGTGTTTACAATTTAGGAGGATTGGCTTTGGCGTTTTTTTTGTGTGAATCAGTCAAAATGGTGGCGGTTCCAGTAAATACTTCTAAGCAAACTGTCTAATTGTGGTAAAACTGTTAAAATACACAATGAGAGTTCCCAGAAATGATTAAGAACGTGTAATAAACATCTCAAGTACACGTAAATAGATTCTTACTACATTTACTGTCGAATTCAACACGGAGGTTTCCAGTGGAAAGCTGTGAAATGACGAAAATACTGGTAATGTTTACAAGTCCGGGTACTTCTGGTGGCGTTTTCACGGGACTGTGCTTTCAAATATTAAGAGTTCATGTTTACAGAGCTAAGAATTGGTGTCTAAAGCCTTTGAATCACGAGAATAGTTTTTGTGTTTACAATTTAGGAGGATTGGCTTTGGCGTTTTTTTGTGTGAATCAGTTAAAATGGTGGCGGTTCCAGTAAATACTTCTAAGCAAACTGTCTAATTGTGGTAAAACTGTTAAAATACACAATGAGAGTTCCCAGAAATGATTAAGAACGTGTAATAAACCCCTCAAGTACACGTAAATAGATTCTTACTACATTCACTGTCGAATTCAACACGGAGGTTTCCAGTGGAATGCTGTGAAATGACGAAAATACTGGTAATGTTTACAAGTCCGGGTACTTCGGGTGGCGTTTTCACGGGACTGTGTTTTCAATTATTACGAGTTCATGTTTACAGAGCTCAGAATTGGTGTCTAAAGCCTTTGAATCACGAGAATAGTTTTTGTGTTTACAATTTAGGAGGATTGGCTTTGGCGTTTTTTTTGTGTGAATCAGTTAAAATGGTGGCGGTTCCAGTAAATACTTCTAAGCAAACTGTCTAATTGTGGTAAAACTGTTAAAATACACAATGAGAGTTCCCAGAAATGATTAAGAACGTGTAATGAACATCTCAAGTACACGTAAATAGATTCTTACTACATTTACTGTCGAATTCAACACGGAGGTTTCCAGTGGAAAGCTGTGAAATGACGAAAATACTGGTAATGTTTACAAGTCCGGGTACTTCTGGTGGCGTTTTCACGGGACTGTGCTTTCAAATATTAAGAGTTCATGTTTACAGAGCTCAGAATTGGTGTCTCAAGCCTTTGAATCACGAGAATAGTTTTTGTGTTTATAATTTAGGAGGATTGGCTTTGGCGTTTTTTTTGTGTGAATCAGTCAAAATGGTGGCGGTTCCAGTAAATACTTCTAAGCAAACTGTCTAATTGTGGTAAAACTGTTAAAATACACAATGAGAGTTCCCAGAAATGATTAAGAACGTGTAATAAACATCTCAAGTACACGTAAATAGATTCTTGCTACATTTACTGTCGAATTCAATCACGGAGGTTTCCAGTGGAAAGCTTTGAAATGACGAAAATACTGGTAATGTTTACAAGTCCGGGTACTTCGGGTGGCGTTTTCACGGGACTGTGCTTTCAATTATTACGAGTTCATGTTTACAGAGCTCAGAATTGGTGTCTAAAGCCTTTGAATCACGAGAATAGTTTTTGTGTTTACAATTTAGGAGGATTGGCTTTGGCGTTTTTTTGTGTGAATCAGTTAAAATGGTGGCGGTTCCAGTAAATACTTCTAAGCAAACTGTCTAATTGTGGTAAAACTGTTAAAATACACAATGAGAGTTCCCAGAAATGATTAAGAACGTGTAATAAACATCTCAAGTACACGTAAATAGATTCTTACTACATTTACTGTCGAATTCAATCACGGAGGTTTCCAGTGGAAAGCTGTGAAATGACGAAAATACTGGTAATGTTTACAAGTCCGGGTACTTCTGGTGGCGTTTTTACGGGACTGTGCTTTCAAATATTAAGAGTTCATGTTTACAGAGCTCAGAATTGGTGTCTAAAGCCTTTGAATCACGAGAATATTTTTTGTGTTTACAATTTAGGAGGATTGGCTTTGGCGTTTTTTTTTGTGTGAATCAGTTAAAATGGTGGCGGTTCCAGTAAACAGTTCTAAGCAAACTGTCTAATTGTGGTAAAACTGTTAAAATACACAATGAGAGTTCCCAGAAATGATTAAGAACGTGTAATAAACATCTCAAGTACACGTAAATAGATTCTTACTACATTTACTGTCGAATTAAACACGGAGGTTTCCAGTGGAAAGCTGTGAAATGACGAAAATACTGGTAATGTTTACAAGTACGGGTACTTCGGGTGGCGTTTTCACGGGACTGTGCTTTCAATTATTACGAGTTCATGTTTACAGAGCCTAGAATTGGTGTCTAAAGCCTTTGAATGACGAGAATAGTGTTTTTGTTTACAATTTAGGAGGATTGGCTTTGGCGTTTTTTTTGTGTGAATCAGTTAAAATGGTGGCGGTTCCAGTAAATACTTCTAAGCAAACTGTCTAATTGTGGTAAAACTGTTAAAATACACAATGACAGTTCCCAGAAATGATTATGAACGTGTAATAAACATCTCAAGTACACGTAAATAGATTCTTACTACATTTACTGTCGAATTCAATCACGGAGGTTTACAGTGGAAAGGTGTGAAATGACGAAAATACTGGTAATGTTTACAAGTCCGGGTACTTCTGGTGGCGTTTTCACGGGACTGTGCTTTCAAATATTAAGAGTTCATGTTTACAGAGCTCAGAATTGGTGTCTAAAGCCTTTGAATCACGAGAATAGTTTTTGTGTTTACAATTTAGGAGGATTGGCTTTGGCGTTTTTTTTGTGTGAATCAGTCAAAATGGTGGCGGTTCCAGTAAATACTTCTAAGCAAACTGTCTAATTGTGGTAAAACTGTTAAAATACACAATGAGAGTTCCCAGAAATGATTAAGAACGTGTAATAAACATCTCAAGTACACGTAAATAGATTCTTACTACATTTACTGTCGAATTCAACACGGAGGTTTCCAGTGGAAAGCTGTGAAATGACGAAAATACTGGTAATGTTTACAAGTCCGGGTACTTCTGGTGGCGTTTTCACGGGACTGTGCTTTCAAATATTAAGAGTTCATGTTTACAGAGCTAAGAATTGGTGTCTAAAGCCTTTGAATCACGAGAATAGTTTTTGTGTTTACAATTTAGGAGGATTGGCTTTGGCGTTTTTTTGTGTGAATCAGTTAAAATGGTGGCGGTTCCAGTAAATACTTCTAAGCAAACTGTCTAATTGTGGTAAAACTGTTAAAATACACAATGAGAGTTCCCAGAAATGATTAAGAACGTGTAATAAACCCCTCAAGTACACGTAAATAGATTCTTACTACATTCACTGTCGAATTCAACACGGAGGTTTCCAGTGGAATGCTGTGAAATGACGAAAATACTGGTAATGTTTACAAGTCCGGGTACTTCGGGTGGCGTTTTCACGGGACTGTGTTTTCAATTATTACGAGTTCATGTTTACAGAGCTCAGAATTGGTGTCTAAAGCCTTTGAATCACGAGAATAGTTTTTGTGTTTACAATTTAGGAGGATTGGCTTTGGCGTTTTTTTTGTGTGAATCAGTTAAAATGGTGGCGGTTCCAGTAAATACTTCTAAGCAAACTGTCTAATTGTGGTAAAACTGTTAAAATACACAATGAGAGTTCCCAGAAATGATTAAGAACGTGTAATAAACATCTCAAGTACACGTAAATAGATTCTTACTACATTTACTGTCGAATTCAACACGGAGGTTTCCAGTGGAAAGCTGTGAAATGACGAAAATACTGGTAATGTTTACAAGTCCGGGTACTTCTGGTGGCGTTTTCACGGGACTGTGCTTTCAAATATTAAGAGTTCATGTTTACAGAGCTCAGAATTGGTGTCTCAAGCCTTTGAATCACGAGAATAGTTTTTGTGTTTATAATTTAGGAGGATTGGCTTTGGCGTTTTTTTTGTGTGAATCAGTCAAAATGGTGGCGGTTCCAGTAAATACTTCTAAGCAAACTGTCTAATTGTGGTAAAACTGTTAAAATACACAATGAGAGTTCCCAGAAATGATTAAGAACGTGTAATAAACATCTCAAGTACACGTAAATAGATTCTTGCTACATTTACTGTCGAATTCAATCACGGAGGTTTCCAGTGGAAAGCTTTGAAATGACGAAAATACTGGTAATGTTTACAAGTCCGGGTACTTCGGGTGGCGTTTTCACGGGACTGTGCTTTCAATTATTACGAGTTCATGTTTACAGAGCTCAGAATTGGTGTCTAAAGCCTTTGAATCACGAGAATAGTTTTTGTGTTTACAATTTAGGAGGATTGGCTTTGGCGTTTTTTTGTGTGAATCAGTTAAAATGGTGGCGGTTCCAGTAAATACTTCTAAGCAAACTGTCTAATTGTGGTAAAACTGTTAAAATACACAATGAGAGTTCCCAGAAATGATTAAGAACGTGTAATAAACATCTCAAGTACACGTAAATAGATTCTTACTACATTTACTGTCGAATTCAATCACGGAGGTTTCCAGTGGAAAGCTGTGAAATGACGAAAATACTGGTAATGTTTACAAGTCCGGGTACTTCTGGTGGCGTTTTTACGGGACTGTGCTTTCAAATATTAAGAGTTCATGTTTACAGAGCTCAGAATTGGTGTCTAAAGCCTTTGAATCACGAGAATATTTTTTGTGTTTACAATTTAGGAGGATTGGCTTTGGCGTTTTTTTTTGTGTGAATCAGTTAAAATGGTGGCGGTTCCAGTAAACAGTTCTAAGCAAACTGTCTAATTGTGGTAAAACTGTTAAAATACACAATGAGAGTTCCCAGAAATGATTAAGAACGTGTAATAAACATCTCAAGTACACGTAAATAGATTCTTACTACATTTACTGTCGAATTAAACACGGAGGTTTCCAGTGGAAAGCTGTGAAATGACGAAAATACTGGTAATGTTTACAAGTACGGGTACTTCGGGTGGCGTTTTCACGGGACTGTGCTTTCAATTATTACGAGTTCATGTTTACAGAGCCTAGAATTGGTGTCTAAAGCCTTTGAATGACGAGAATAGTGTTTTTGTTTACAATTTAGGAGGATTGGCTTTGGCGTTTTTTTTGTGTGAATCAGTTAAAATGGTGGCGGTTCCAGTAAATACTTCTAAGCAAACTGTCTAATTGTGGTAAAACTGTTAAAATACACAATGACAGTTCCCAGAAATGATTATGAACGTGTAATAAACATCTCAAGTACACGTAAATAGATTCTTACTACATTTACTGTCGAATTCAATCACGGAGGTTTACAGTGGAAAGGTGTGAAATGACGAAAATACTGGTAATGTTTACAAGTCCGGGTACTTCTGGTGGCGTTTTCACGGGACTGTGCTTTCAAATATTAAGAGTTCATGTTTACAGAGCTCAGAATTGGTGTCTAAAGCCTTTGAATCACGAGAATAGTTTTTGTGTTTACAATTTAGGAGGATTGGCTTTGGCGTTTTTTTTGTGTGAATCAGTCAAAATGGTGGCGGTTCCAGTAAATACTTCTAAGCAAACTGTCTAATTGTGGTAAAACTGTTAAAATACACAATGAGAGTTCCCAGAAATGATTAAGAACGTGTAATAAACATCTCAAGTACACGTAAATAGATTCTTACTACATTTACTGTCGAATTCAACACGGAGGTTTCCAGTGGAAAGCTGTGAAATGACGAAAATACTGGTAATGTTTACAAGTACGGGTACTTCTGGTGGCGTTTTCACGGGACTGTGCTTTCAAATATTAAGAGTTCATGTTTACAGAGCTCAGAATTGGTGTCTAAAGCCTTTGAATCACGAGAATAGTTTTTGTGTTTACAATTTAGGAGGATTGGCTTTGGCGTTTTTTTTGTGTGAATCAGTCAAAATGGTGGCGGTTCCAGTAAATACTTCTAAGCAAACTGTCTAATTGTGGTAAAACTGTTAAAATACACAATGAGAGTTCCCAGAAATGATTAAGAACGTGTAATAAACATCTCAAGTACACGTAAATAGATTCTTACTACATTTACTGTCGAATTCAACACGGAGGTTTCCAGTGGAAAGCTGTGAAATGACGAAAATACTGGTAATGTTTACAAGTACGGGTACTTCTGGTGGCGTTTTCACGGGACTGTGCTTTCAAATATTAAGAGTTCATGTTTACAGAGCTAAGAATTGGTGTCTAAAGCCTTTGAATCACGAGAATAGTTTTTGTGTTTACAATTTAGGAGGATTGGCTTTGGCGTTTTTTTGTGTGAATCAGTTAAAATGGTGGCGGTTCCAGTAAATACTTCTAAGCAAACTGTCTAATTGTGGTAAAACTGTTAAAATACACAATGAGAGTTCCCAGAAATGATTAAGAACGTGTAATAAACCCCTCAAGTACACGTAAATAGATTCTTACTACATTCACTGTCGAATTCAACACGGAGGTTTCCAGTGGAATGCTGTGAAATGACGAAAATACTGGTAATGTTT